>NW_028274807.1:161362666-161665696 GCF_037043125.1 Eumetopias jubatus
TATTTTTATACTCTCAAATAACCAATCATCACTTCTAATCTCTTTGAGATAAATTGTGTCATCACTTTGAATTTACTTAATTCCATCTAAGAGGGGGAAAAAAAGAGGAGAAAGAGGAGCGCCTAGGTGGTGCATTCAGTTAAGCATCTGGCTCTTGGTTTTGGCTCAGGTCCTGATCTCAGGGTTGTGAGATCGAGCCCCAAGTTTGACTCTGAGCTCAGCGCAGACTCTGCTTAAGACTGTCTCTCCCTCTCCTTCTGCCCCTCCCCCCTGTGCGCATGCTCTCTCTCTCTCTAAAATAAATAAATAAATCTTTTTTAAAAAAGAGGAAAAAGAAATACTTAAAGTAGGTTTGGAGGAAAATAGAGTAGAGTTGGGTTTGATTTGGTTTTTCAAAACATGAATGAGCTTCAAGGTGAGGCAGACCTACCCCACCCCTTCCCCAAAGAGCAGCTGGGGCTGTGGAAAAGGGGACCAGGAGGTAGGATGGGTGTGTGCCTGCCCAGGGCACAGGGTCGGGGGGATATGGCCCCCAAATCTCCAGAGTCACGGAGAGGGTAGAGTGGCTTGAAGGTCCACAGGGAGCGCACTCATTGTAGCCCAGCTATGGCGGTCCTTCACCTGGTGGCCTTAAGATCACATGAGCAAATGACTGCAGTCACCTCGCCAACTTCCCTGCTTTCGGACAGTGGCTGGAACACTGATGCTCAGCTCAAAAGCTGCTCCTGAGGTGGGTAAAGTCTTCCCCCCAAGTCTCAGGTGGCAGTTAGTCATGCCCTCTCTGAGCCCCCGCAGACCTTTCTTTTGACCTCTCTGGACGCGAATGTTCAGCCTCCTGCACTTGAGCTGCCATGCTGGGAGTTAGGTATGATCTTTGCCCTTGTGAAGTGTTTGGGGAGTGAATCTTCACTGCTTCTTTTGGCTCCTTCTCCATCCCTGACACACATACATACACACAAACACACAACTATCTGCACACAGGTGGTGCAGAGACTAGCATGTAGAGGAGCTCAACAAATCTTTGAATGAAGACTCTTAGATTGACTTAGCTTGTGCAGGATGCCAGGCAAAGCAGGGAAAGCAAAGATAATTATGTTGCATCCCTTTGCCTTGGGCTCACAGTCTAGGAATAGACTCATATGCAGCCATTTATAATGGAAGGTAAACTAGTGTTTCAGCTACCTATTGCTGTGTAAAAAACTATGCCAAACTTATAAAAAATAATGATTTATTATTTCTCATGGTTCTACAGTCTGGGCTGGGCTCAGCTAGATGGTTCTACCTGGTATCTGCCGGGGCTGGAATGTCCAAGGGGACTTCTTCATTCACATTTCCAGTACTTCAGCTGGAATGGCTGGAACAGTGGGGGCTGGCTGGGCTCACCTGTCTCTCTATGTAGTCTCCTAATCAGGGTAACTCTTTACAAGGTAACTCAGGACCTCAAGAGACAGTGTCCCAAGAGGACAAACCAGCATTCAAGTATTTAATCAAGCCTCTGTTTGCACCACCCTTGCTAATGTCCTGTTAGCAAAAGCAAGTCACATGGTCAAGCCTGGAGTTCATATGTGAGGGACTAAAAAGAGCATGAATACTGGATGCTGTGTTTCATTGGAGACCACCAATGTACCAGTCTAGCACAACTGAAATATGCACTGCATACAGGAATAAATATACTGCCATGGGTCACCCAGGAGGAAGCTGTTCATTCTGCTATGAAGCTATTATAGAGGCTTTCACTCATTCATTCACTTAACAAACATTTCTTGAGTGTAGAAGTGCTGGGGATTCAGTATGGACAAGATTTGCTCCTGCCTCTGTGGGATATCAAATAATAAATACATATGCAAATAAGGCAATGTCAAATAATATAATAGGGTAAAACGTGACTAGGGTTTGAGGGATGGCTACTTTAGCTAAGGGGGTCAGGAGAGGCCTTCCTTGGAGGGGTAGCTTCATGGAGACTTAATGATGAGAGGGAGCTGGCCATGTGATGATCTGGGGAAGAATGTTCTAGGAAGAGGGAACAAGGACAAAGGAAGGAGGCAGGAATACACCTTGACTAAAACTCAACCTGACATGTTTTAGGGACAGAAAGAGGGCCAGAGTGACTAAAGTGTAAGAAGAGCTTGGAGAGAGTAGGAGGTAAGGTCGGAAGAAGCAGGCAGGTGCCTTGCTGGACCTTTGGATGCAGCCTTGAAGTATTTATTGAATGTCAAGAGCTGTGACCCATACTTCCTTGCCTGCAAGTTTGGCCTTGTGCCTTTCCGGAACCCTTCTGAGAAGCTAGCTAGATCTGGTAACTGCCCAAAAGGGAGGGGCTCAGAAGGAAGTTAAAATATATTGTAGCATTTGAAGCCTAACGTCCCCATTCTGGGAGTTGGGAGGCAGCACAAAGACCTCCATCACTACCATCTACAATGCAAACAGACATGCTGTCTTGACATAGATTCAGGGTCCCTGTTACCCGTTTCTAATTATAACAAACATTTGTTTTCACATACATCATCCAAGGTAATCCTCATGTCCAGCGGGGAGAGACAGTCCAAGGAAGCAAACATTTGAGCAACCCTGGTGCTAAGCCCTGTACTAGGCACCATCCTATGTATTACCTCAGTTATTCTTCCCCACAGCCCTGTGAAGAAGGTTTGATTATTGTCTCCATCTTGCGTGGAGGACATAGGCTCAGAGTCAACACAAGAAATGGCACAACTGCAATACCCACATGAGTCCTTTGATTTTGTGCCATAGGTTCATCCACTCCCTGCCGCTCTTGCTGTCTCATAGCAGGGCCTGCCATGGGCTGGTGGCCAGGTTGCGCATTCTCCAAGAGCCTCATCTCCGTATACGGGTGTGCATGAGTCAGAGACACCCTGGCAGGATTAAAAGAAGACTTATCATATTACCTTGAATTTGTCTTCCTTTATCAAACCAGAACACCTGGAGTACACTATGAGTAGATAGATTGATATGATATTATTCATATATACATAAAAATTTCATAATATATGTACTTTTCAAATGAACAATCAGATCTCTTGCTGAATTTAGATGTTTTTTACCTGAAAAAGTTGCTAGGAGTTAAATAAACATACTGAACATATTATTTGAAAAGGTAACTAATACACTATTTAAAAACAAACTTATCCCGTTTCCTGACTTTCAAAAATACCTGTGTGTTCCAAAAAGGAAATGTATGTATCTCCATACATGCATATAAAATTCTGTAGTCATCTTTATAATAGCACTGTTATAAATGGAATGCTGTGTGTTCAAAGTGTTAATCATTTAAAGTAAGCATTTAAAGTATACCACAATTTTTAAGTCTGATTTGATATTTCCTCATACTGGAAAAACAAATAAGAAGTGGCCTGAGCCTCTCTCAACACCTAAGAGGCCCTCTGCTCCAGCTGATTTGAACCATATCAAATGTAGGATTGACTTTGTTTTTTTAAGTTGCAGGGAAAAGTGACCTGCTTGGATTATGTTCAATTACACCCCATGTTCAGATATAGCAAAAACACTTGCTGGCCAATCACAGTTCCCTTACTTGGCAGAGACTGCCAGAAGTCTTGTGCCTCTCTCCCAAAAACCAGCCTGTTTCAGATCCTTGCTGCTTATGTCCTTTACACAGTGGCTGTCATATGTTCCAGTGACCCTGCTGGCCCCCCAGAGTTGGGTTGTAACTGAGCGTGAGCCTCCGTCCTAAATACCTCTGACTGTGGCCAAGCCTGATTACAGTTCTTTCTGGATATAGTCTCTGATTTGCTTTCCAAAGGTCAGCAGCTCGAGTTAATGTGTTTCAGGGATGACCCAATCAGCTTGTATTTAGGAGAGACTTTGTATATATAACTTGAAAAAGAAGATTGAGCTTCTGGGAACTGGAAAAGCACAAGTTAAAAGTCTTTTCCCTCTACTCTCGCTTTGTATTTTTGCAATATTACAATAAAGGGAATAAAAATTAGAAAGTCCTCAACAATCTCAGCATTCTTCCTGTCTAGCCCTTACCCATATAGGGGTATATTGTGACAAAGCTGTAGTTGTAGCATGATACAAATTTGTGTTCTTATGTCATTAATCCCAAAAAAGGAGAACCTAGCTTTTTTAGAGGGGAGGAGTTACTTTTTATCCTAAGATGGTGTAATATTACATAAAGTTTGGGGAAATTGAAAAAAATGTATTCATAGGCCTACCATCCTTACTAAACAATTTTAATTTTTGCATTTCTATATATACTTTGTTCACTGCATCCATATTTTGCATATTTTACATAATAGAACTATTCCAGTTATTGCCCACAAGCATTCACAGGTTTAAAAAAAAAGAATGCATACTCCCACACTCTAAAAAACTCTAAAAACCTGTTTGAGTTCTCCTTACCAGCCCTTATCCACATGCATATTTCATCTTTACAGTTGTAATCCAAGCATGAATTCAATTTAATATTTTAATTCTGTTATATTACAAAATATTTACTATTATAATCTTTGTCATTCTTAAGTTTTCTTTAAGACTTGAAAGAACTACAAAGGCAATGCATGCTTATTTGTTATAAGCGAAATAATAAAGAATTTTGTGAAAGAAAAATTATATCTGCCCTACTCTAATTCCATCCCCCAAAGTAAAAAGTATTAACAGCCTGGAGTGCTCAATGCATATTTTTCTATCTTTCAGATATAAACAATTTATAAAATATATACTTTTTGTTTTTAACAGAATATATCAGTCACATTTCTTGACAAATCACTTTAAAAAAAACATGACATGCATATTTCTCTAAGTCAATAGATACCAATTTAACTTATTCTTTCATTTATTTTATTTTATTATTTTTTTAAATCATTTATTTATTTGTCAGAGAGAGAGGGAGGGAGAAGGAGAGCATGAACAGTGGGAACAGCAGGCAGAGGGAGAAGACGACTCCCTGCTGAGCAAGGAGCCTGATGTGGGGCTCAATCCCAGGACCCTGGGATCATGACTTGAGCTGAAGGCAGACGCTTAATGACTGAGCCACCCAGGTGTCCCTCATTTATGTATTTTATTTTATTTATTTTAAAAAATATTTATTTATTTGACAGAGAGAGACACAGCGAGAGAGGGAACACAAGCAGGGGGAGTGGTAGAGGGAGAATCAGGCTTCCTGCTGAGCAGGGAGCCCAATGTGGGGCTCAGTCCCAGGATCCTGGGATCATGACTTGAGCCGAAGGCAGAGGCTTAACGACGGAGCCATCCAGGTGCCCCGCTCATTTATTTATTTTAAAGATTTTGTTTTTAAGTAATCTCCACACCCAATGCAGGGCTTGAACCCTCAACCCTGGAATCAAGAGTTGCACACTCCACTGACTGAGCCAGCCCAGGTGCCCCACCAATTTAACTTATTCTTTTTTTTTTTTAAGATTTTATTTATTTATTTGACAGGGAGAGACAGCAAGAGAAGGAACACAAGTAGGGGGAGTGGGAGAGGGAGAAGCAGGCTTCCTGCGGAGCAGGGAGCCCGATGCGGGGCTCGATCCCAGGACCCCGGGATCATGACCTGAGCCGAAGGCAGATGCTTAACAATAGAGCCACGCAGGCGCCCCTAACTTATTCTTTTAAATGGGTTCATAATAGGGACACCTTGGTGGTTCGACTGGTTGAGTCCAACTCTAGATTTCGGCCCAGGTCGTGATTTCAGGTTGTGAGATTGAGCCCCAAGTCCGGCTTTGCCCTAGGCATGGAGCCTGCTTAAGATTCTCTCTCTCTCTCTCTCTTTCTCCCTCTCGATGCCTGGGTGGCTCAGTCGGTTAAGCATCTGCCTTTGGCAGATGACCCGAGCCAAAGGCAGATGCTTAACCAACTCCCTAAATGAGCAGAGAGCCCAATGCAGGACTCGATCCCAGGACCCTGGGCACCCAGGTGCCCCTGTAATTTTAGTTTTGAAACCAATTTTATTGAGATATAATGTGCATATAGTAAAATGCTCCCATTTTAAGTGTCCCATTCAATGAATTTTGACAAATGTATTAACCAACGTAACCAACCAACACAATCCAGATCCGAAACTTTTCATCACCCCTGAAAGGTCCCTCCTGCTCCTTCACTGAAGAGCCTTACTCCCACTGTCCATATAGGTTTCAGTTTCCTAGGATTCCACATAAATGGAAACATCATTGCATAGACATTTATGTCTGGCTTTTTTTTACTTGGCTCGATGCCTTTGAGATTCGTCCATCTTGTTGTTCATATCAGTAGTTTCCCCTTTTTTTTGCTGCTGAGTGTAATTTTGTGAATATCACATTATTTTGCAAAGAGGTTATGATAGTTCGCACACCTACCAGCAATTAGCAGGAATGTCTTTTTCCCTGAACCTTTATAAGGACTGGATGTTCTCATTCTTTTTGGTTTTTGCCAATCTCACAAATGAATATTAGTATCTCATTGTTGCCTGAATTTGCAGGTTGTGTTTCTTGTGTTTCCTCTTATAAGTTGTTCGTATGTATCATTTACCCATTTTTCTACTGGATTTTAATTTGTAGAAACTGTTTACTAAGGATGTTAACCTTTTTGTACACATTAGTTTTTTCCTGCTGTATTCTTTGTCCTCTGACTTTTCAGTAGTAGTTTTGTCATAAAACTTAAAATATTTTAATTAGTGAAATATGAATATCTTTGCTTTTATAGCTCTGGATTCCCCAATAAGCATAATGCATATATATGCTTTCGTGTTCTCTTTTTTCCCTTAAGATATAAGTATTTCTCATTTGTTACAGCCATCACAATTGTTGATGGCTGCATAATACCCCATCTGGAGATGATCCATAAATTTTTTAAAAAGATTTATTTATCTATTTTAGAGATAGAGCATGAGTGGGAGGGCATGGGGCGGGGAGAATCTCAAGCAGACTCTGCGCTAAGTGGGGAACCTGATACGGGGCTCGATCCCACAATCCTGGGACCACAGCCCAAGCCAAAACCAAGAGTCCAATGCCTAACTGTGTCATCTAGATGCCCCAAAATGATCCATGAATTAATTTAAATTATTCTTCTTTTGAATACTTAAGTTGTTTTGATTTTTCATTTTTTATTGAAACATCATTGTGCATATGCCCTTTTCTACTTATTCAGTTAATTAGTTTCAGTAATTTCCCAGGAGTAACACCATAGGTTTTGAATATATTGTGTAATTTAAAAAACATCTCAATAATCTAAAGAAATACCAGCATAATATCATTAAGATTTCATAGTTGAGTGTAAAACAGGGCTGATAGTAGACTTACAGGTTCAACGGATGACACATCAACCCCAAGTGTGCCTTGCACTCACTGCTGTCTGGTTTGCAGTGGAAAAGAAATGGACGCTTGATGCTCTAGGCTTTCCCATATCTTATTTAAATGTCCTATCTCTCCCCACCCCCATCTCCTTTTTACTGCTTGGCAAACAAGCTCAGAGAGGAATGCGTAGAGCTAGAATTGGATCACAACCCCGACTCTGACTCCAAAGCCTGGTCTTCACACTGTAACTGTGAATAAAGTAACATTTGTACAGCACAGAGCACATCACAGTTTACAAAAGCCCTTTTACATCGTTTTACACTGGGACTCCCTTTCTGCTTTTCTCAGCCCAGTGAATGCCTTCTCTTTCTCGGGATGGTCTTACCATTTACTCCACTGTATTTTAGTCTGTCATTTATGTCAGTATCCCTAACTAAACCTAGCTCCTCTGCCCACTTTGGGTCTATCAGAAAGGCAGCAAGTGCCTTTGTACGCTGAGCATGGTGAGGGGTCTAGTGCGGTGGGATCCATGTGAGGGCAGGATGGAGCCGGTAAGGTTGGCTGAGGCTGGGTCGCCAAGAACCTGGCTTGCCACACAAGAAGCTAGACTCCATCCCATGGTTAATGTAGAGCTGATGGAGGGGTTTAAATCATGTGCAGGCTGCTGACAGTGACGTTCCCAGCAGAGGCAGCTGGGATGAAAGAAAAGGAAGGATCTGGATTCCAGGGAAAAATTGGATTTTGAAACAATACATCTTGACCACTGTAGTGTCTGCTGCTATTCAGGAACACTTAGGTTGATTTCTGCCTTCAGAATTTGACAAGCCAGCGGGGTGGGGTATGGGCAATGGGGGTGGGTATGGCGAAGCAAAGTAAGTGGTTAAGAGTGTAATGCAGGCTCTGGGGCTGGCGTGCCTGGGTTCAAACGCTGATGAGTGACTGCCTGTAAGTTACCTGACCTCTCTACGCATCCATTATTTTCAGCTTTAAGGTGAAAGTACATATCTCATTGTGTTGTAGGGAGGAGTAAGAGTTAAGGGGTAAACATGCTTGGCACACATGAGCGCTCAATAAATAAAAACTGTTATGGTTATAAGAACATTACAGGTTAGCCCAGAGAAAGGAGTGCTCGCATAGGCCTGGAGCAGCCATAAGACTTTGTAAGAGTGGCTTAGGGGATGAGCCTGCCAGGAGGGCAGGGGGCCCATACCCCAAAGGCACAGACACAGAGAATCTTGGGTCTTCCTTGTTGGTGGTGGGGGAGGAGAGGAGTGGAGGAAAATGGGTTTTTCCATGTGCACACTGTAAACTCATGACTTATAAATCTTGTCTCATTCTTCCTCTTGGTGGTCTGGCACATGGTCAGCTCCCAAATATTTGTTAAATGAATGAAATGCTTCCAAAAATTTTTTTTTAATATTTATTTATTTGAGGGAGAGAGTACACAAGCAGGGGAGGGGAGAGGGAGAGGAAGAAGCAGGCTCTCCACTGAGCAGGGAGCCAGATGCGGGGCTTGATCCCAGGACCCCGGGATCATGACCTGAGCTGAAGGCAGACGCTTAACCAACTGAGCCGCCCAGGCACCCCTAATTTTTCGAAATTTTGTTTTATATATTTTTTAAGAAATACTTCAAGAAACACTCATAGCAAAAAGTTTTACCCATTCATTAAAGAAACTTTAGAAAACAGACCTTGTCAAAGCTACCTAATTAATTGAGTCCACTGGCTTTCATAGAATGAAGAGGAAGCCTAGGCAGCCTTTTCAAATTACTTATATTTATTATAAAATTCCTTTTTTAAAAAAGGGATTTTATTTATTTATTTATTTTAGAGAGAGAGAGAGAGCATGAGCATGGGGAGGGGCAGAGGGAGAGGGAGAGAATCTTAAGCAGACACCACATTGAGTGTAGAGCCTGACTCCTGGCTTAATCTCACGACCATGGGATCAAACCAAATATTTCTTTCTCTCTCTCTTTTTTTTAAAGTAAGCTTTACATTCAACATGGGGCTTGAACTCACAACCCCAAGATCAAGAGTGACATGCTCTATGGACTGAGCCAGCCAGCCAGGCACCAATTTATTATAAAATTCTTAAACATAACAAAAGATTGTCCAATATAAAAGTATCTACTCTATCCCAGCTTCCTATAAGCAGCAACACACAGAGGCAAATTTCTGTGGGGTAGGAGCAGAAGCCATATATAATACCTTAACTTCTAGGTGGATATTGTGTTAGGGACGCCCCCTCCTCACACCTACTAGGCTCTTGCTCACTGTGAATTGGATCCAGGACAAAGGGTTCCCCAACAGAGAGAAGGCCAGAGCCTTCAACTGGAGACTTCATCCACCTTCAAGAGTTGGAGAGTGGGAGAACAGCATGCCACCCCTGCTGCTGTGGTGCTAATGCCAACAAGCTCTGCAAGCTCGGGCTCTTGAACTCTGGAGTGGGGAGTGGCTTTCTGAGATTGATTTCCTCAGGGAAGTCATTGCCCGTTGCCTCCCATAGTCTGATCTGATGGGCTACATGCAAATGAGCAAACCCTAGCATGTTGTTTCTAGGTATGACTGGTGCACATTTGTCTCTGCTGTAGGTCTCATGAATATGCAAATAGGCAACCTCAGTATGTTGATACTGGTATGATGTGTTGACCGCCCCCAGGAATGGGCAGTCCCCAGAACTAAGACTTTGAGTTATAGCTCATATACATACCCACTCAATACATATAAACAAAAAGGAAGAAGGTCATAATTTCTCATAATCCCATCACTGATAACATTTTGTTGAGGTTATGTGTGTGTTGTATATGTATGTTATGTTGCTGTGTTTTACCTATCTGTACAGACACATATTTTGAAAAAAATTAAAAAGTACAATAAAAATGAGATAATACTATACATACAGTTGCATACCTTGTTTTTCATTTAAACAAATTAATGAATGTGTTTGGGCTTGCCACTTATGAACTAGGTGGCTTGAACAAGTTACTTAACCCCCATGCTTCAGTGCTCTCATCTATAAAAATAAAAAATGCAAGTATTTTATCATAGGGAGTTATAGTATAAAGATTAAATGAGATAATACATGTGGAGTACTTAATTAATGTCTAGTGTATGTTAATTACTATTATTAAGTGATTAAATACGCTTCTCCAGAATTTTAAATGGCTATATAGCATTCCATTGTATTGATACACTGACATGTTACGTAAATGTAGATTTGTAGAATTTGTAGAATATAAATATATTTACGTGTTACTTAATTATATATACGAATGACATATATCTAGACTATATATTGATAGACTGTTATGGTGGCATATGTATACTGGTGCATGTTTATTTATACATATGCTATCCTATCTGTCTATCTATATAATATATACAAAACCAATTTGTGATCTGTAGACATTTAGGTTGTTTTTTCTTTTTCAGTATTATAAACAATTACCTTAGTCCATTTGGCTGCTATAGCAAATTATCAAAGACCGGGGGGTCTTACACAACAAGCATTTATTTCTCACAGTTCTGGAGGCTGGAAAGTCCAAGATCAAGGTGCTGGCAGACCTGGTGTCTGGTGAGAGCCTGCTTCCTGGTTTGCAGATGGGTATCTGCTCATTGTGTCCTCACATGGTGGAAAAGGAGCAAGCTAGCTCTCTAGCCCCTTCTTATAAGGGCACTGATCCCGTTCATGAGAGCTCCATTCTTATGAGCTAATACCTCCTAAAGGCCTCACCTCCAAACACCATCACATTGGGGATTAGGGGTTCAACATATGAATTGGGGGGGCACAGACATTCAGTCCGTAGCAATAATCCTTCAGTGAACGTCCTTACAACTGAGTATTTGCGCACATCGTTGAACGTTGCATTAAGACAAATCTCCAGAAGTGAAAATGATGAGTTAAAATGTTTTAAAATGTTTTTCCCTAATTGTTCCATATTTTATTTTAAATACCTAAGTGTTAACTCAAGCTGGCATGTGGTGGAATCAGGAGAATCACCACCCATTAGTTTCATCCACTTCTAAGCATTTGATAAAGGGGAGTCCTACAGTATATGATTCTGAGACTCATCCATGTGGTGGCAGGGAGTCCTCAGTTCCTCGTCACTGCTGTAGAGTATTCCACTGCCACACCCATTTCACTGCCTTCTGTGACTTCTACATTAAGCTGTTCATTACTAACATCCAGGTTCTGCTCAACATCTTAGGCTGATGTTTGTGGGCTCAGCACAGAGAGAATAACTAAATATCTCCTTTGGATAATTTCTTTTGTGAAAATCCTAATACCATAATGAACACTAAAATTACCAGATAAGTCAGCCCTGAAACTCTCCAGTGTGGTTTTTTTTTTCTTTTCATTTGTTTCTTAAGAAACCTTTAGAGACTGCCATGGTGCCCTGATGAGAATAAAATCATCAGTTGAAAACTGTAGGAAAGAAGGTTATTCCTATCTTGCTATACTGTGTACCTACGTTTGGTCCCCAGGTCTTGGAATTAGAAGCATTCTTGGAGATACCAGTTCAGCCCTCCCATTTTACAGAAGAGAAAGCCGATCCAGAGAGGGGCTTGTCCATGGTTACTCTTTTAGGTGGTGGCTGAGGTGGACCTGGATCATCTGTCTTCTGACGGCAGGTCCGGTGACCTTTCTGCTTGAGTGCACTGTTCCCTGAAGCGTGACCTTGGCCAGCCCCTGCCTCTGCTTGAACCGCTTTCTCTCTTGGTCCATAGAGTGGCTGAGCAGACATCCCTATGTGAGCCCGGATGACTCAGAGTTGAGGCCTGGGAGGGGTCAGGGTGGGGTAGTAGGTGGTACCGGAGTGGTTGGTTACTCACAGGAGGGAGCCAGACTCTCAGACTGGGAATTGGAGAGGGCCTCGTGGAGCTGGGCCAGTAGGGTTTGGGCATAGGCCAAGAGCAGCCTAGAAGAGGTAGGAGGACTGGTGGAAAAGAAGTCTGGAAAGGCAGAATGGAGGGTCCTGCCTGCCAGCCATAGAGGTATAGATTTTTAGTTCTGTAAAGCTGTGGAGCCACTATAGGATTTTTTGGTTTGTTTGTTGTTTCTTCATCTGTTTGGGTGGGGAAATATATATAAAATTGACCATTTCCACTACTCCTAAGTGTACAATTCAGTGGCATTAATTACAGTGTTGTGCAACCATCACCACTACCTAGTTCCAGAACTTTCCCATCACCCCAAAGAGAAACTCTATACTCATTAAGCAATGACTCCCCATTCCCCACTGCTCCCAGCCCTTGGTAACCTCTTATCTACTTTCTACTTCTATAATTTGCTTATTATAGCTATTTCATTTAAGTGGAATCATGCAGTACTTGTCCTTTTGCATCCAGCTTACTCATTTAGAAATGTTTTTAAGATTCATCCATGTTGTAGAATGTATCAGAAGTTCACTCCCCTTTTTTGGGGGGGAGTCCTAAATATGTCATGTTTTCATTTGCTTTTACTTTATTCTGGTAAAATACACGTAACATAAAATTTGCCAGTTTAACCATTTTTAAGTGAACAGTTCAGTGGCATTAGTATATTCACAACCATCCGGCCATCTGTCTCCAGAATGTTTTCATCTTCCCAAACTGAAACTCTGTCTCCATTAAACACTAAGTACCATTCCACTCCCCTAGCCCCTGGCAGCCACCGTCCTATTTTCTGTCTCTAGGAATTTGACTATTCTAGAGACCTTAAATAAATGGAATCATGTACTCTTTGTCCTTATGTGACTGGCTTATTTCACTTAGCATAATGTTTTCATGGCTCACCCATGTTATAGCACATGTCAGAATTTTATTACTTTTTTAGGATTTTTTAAAAGATTTAAAAAAATTTTAAGTCATCTCTCCACCCAACATGGGCTCAAACTCACAACCCCAAGATTGAGAGTTGCATGCTCTACTGACTGAGCCAGAATTTCATTATTTTTTAAGCCTGAATATTTGTTTATCCATTCATCCATTTTTGGACATTTGGGTCATTTCTACCTGTTAGCTATTGTGAATAATGCTGATATGAACATTGGTGTACAAGTACCTGTTCAACTCCTTGCTTTCAGTTCTTTGGGATATATAGCTAGGAGAGGAACTGTTGGATCATATAGTAATTTTATGTTTAATTTTTTGAGGAACCCAAACTATTTTTTTACAACCTTTTTTTTTTTTTAAAGATTTTTATTTATTTGACATGGAGAGAGAGAGCACAAGCAGGTGGAATAGCGGGCAGAGAGAGAGGGAGAAGCAGGCTCCCCGCCAAGCAAGGAGCCCAATGTGGGGCTCAATCCCAAGAGCCTGAGATCATGACCTGAGCCAAAGGCAGATGCCCAACTGACTGAGCCACCCAGGTGCCCAAGGAACCCAAACTGTTTTCCACAGCAACTGAACCATTTTACATTTCCTCCAGCAAAGCTTGAGGATTCCAATTCCTCCACATCCTCACCATCACTTGTTATTTTCTGTGTTCGTTCCTTTTTATGGCAGAGTAATATTCCATTGAATGTATATATCACATTTGGTTTATCCGTTCATCTGCTGATGGACACTTGGCTTGTTTCCACCTTGTGGCTATTGTGAATAATGCTTCAATGGACATTGGCTTACAAGTATCTGTTTGAGTCCCTGTTTTCAGTTCCTTTGGATCTGTACCTAGAAATGGAATTGCTGGGTCATATGGTAGTTCTATGTTTAACTTTTTGAGGAACCACCAAACTGTTTTCCACTGTGGCCTCACCATTTTACATTCCCACCAGTAATGCACAAGGGCCACAGGAGGGTTTCCAGCAAGGATGAAATAAGAGAACCTTCCCCAAGTGTTGTGCCTGGCCTGCTGCAGTATTGTTGGGGGATTAGAAAATCACTTCTGTGTAAACTGCCTACTTCTGGGCTATTGCAGTCCTAAGGCTTTCTTTTCTTTTTGGTGACATATTTAATTCTGTAGTGATTACCTTTTTCTTTAATCCTAATGGATCCCACTCTGAAGATTCTGAGCAAAGTTATTTGATCTCCCTTATTCCAGCATATTTCTGCTTTGTTATATATTTTTCACCTCCTTGAAAACTTTCTTGGGGCGCCTGGATGGCTCAGCTGGTTAAGTGTCTGCCTTTGGCTCAGGTCATGATTCCAGGGTCCTGGGATCGAGCACCACATCGGGCTCCTTGTTCAGCAGGGAGCCTGCTTCTCCCTCTCCCTCTGCTGCTCCCCCCTGCTTGTGCTCTTTCTTTCTCTGTCAAATAAATAAAGAAATAAATAAAATCTTAAAAAAAAAAACCCTTTCTTATTAGAGCCTGGTGGATTTGGGAAAGTGTTGGTGTCCTGGCTCTGTGACCAGCAGCAAGTCTCTGAAATTTTCTGGGCTTTTTGCCTCATGGAGGATGTTGGGAGATGTGATGTTTGAGTTAGTTTTTCAGAAGATTGTCTGTCTTGCTACTTGGAAAAAAAGAACCCAGTCATATAGCATATCTCCATAATACTTCTAATATGCCCAAGCTTGATGTTGAGAAGATCCTAATTATGTTTAAACTTTTATATCCAAATCACAGGAGTGGTTTATGTCTTAAAAATGGTTTTAACTGAAATTCATACACAATAACTCAAGTTTACATTCCACATGCATTTGAAATATTGTTATTATTATGTTTTGTGTATTTTTAAATAAAAACATTTATCTTGTCTTGAATTTTCCTCCTATGGTGGATACTGATAAAACCATCAAGGCATGGGGCGCCTGGGTGGCTCAGTCGTTAAATGTCTGCCTTCAGCTTGGGTCACGATCCCAGAGTCCTGGGATCGAGCCCCGCATCAGGCTCCCTGCTCAGTGGGAGGCCTGCTTCTCCCTCTCTTGCTGTCTCTCTCTCTGTCAAATAAATAAATAAAATCTTAAAAAAAACCACACAAAACATCAAGGCAATTTTTTCTTTCTTTCTTTTTTTAAGATTTTATTTATTTGTCAGAGAGAGAGAGAGTACAAGCAGGGGGAGCGGCAGGCAGAGGGAGAAGCAGACTCCCTGCTGATCAAGGAGCCCAAGGTGGGACTCGATCCCAGGACCCTGGGATTATGACCTGAGCCGAAGGCAGATGCTTAACCGACTGAGCCATGAAGGAATCCCTCAAGACAGCTTTTATTTGTCACATTTTATATTTTAGGGGTAATCTTTTAAACCAGTGAATATCATTAATTTTGCATATATATATAAATATGTATTTACATTCTTTATAGTAATATAAATATGCTACATTTATGCATATACTTATAAATATGGACTGTAACTACATTCTTTATGGTAATACAGTGTAAGAAAGCAGTATTTCCTGGTTGGATTGTTTTCTAATTGCACTAGCAGTTATTGCTTTGACTTCAGTTTGTTAAGTTTATGATAGGAAGGGGCACCTGGGTGGCTCAGTCGTTAAACGTCTGCCTTCGGCTCAGGTCATGATCCCAGGGTCCTGGGATCGAGTCCCGCATTGGGCTCCCTGCTCAGTGGGGAGCCTGCTTCTCCCTCTCCCACTCCCCCTGCTTGTATTCCCTCCCTCGCTGTGTCTCTCTCTGTCAAATAAATAAAATCTTAGGAAAAAAAGAAAAAGTATGAGACTAAGGCATTATTAAATATTTTATAGGTTGCCATTTTCCTATAGATTAAAAATTTCCTTGCACTAATTAGTGCACACTTTTTGTAAAGATTTGTATAATGCAATGCAACCCATGATTTATATTAATTGGTTTGTCCTAGATTGGAAAGTCCTAATAAATTTTGTTTATGGACTCTGCGGACTCATTTGTATCTATTTCTCAGAAACACAGCTCCAGAACACGGGCTGATTATCTCAGAGCCTGCGGGGATAAAGTGAAACATCTAAAAGCAAACAATGTTTATAGTTGCTCTGATTCAGCACAATTTAGATTCTCTTTGGCAAAGAAGAGTAAATAATGCTCTGTTACTTCTCAGCCTAGGTCAATAGAGCTTTGAGCTCCCTGTCCTAATGACCCTCCTTGCAAAGGCAGCCTCTGGAGAGGGCCGGGAAGCCAGCCTGGACACATCACACCAGATGCTCCCTCTTGGACAGGTTGCTTCAGCTCAGTACATTTGTTTGCAAAATCAAGACTGATTTTGATCGTTGTGGTTTTAATGTGAAACAAAATGAAGAAATAAAAATTCAGGTAGAGATTTAAAAAGGGAGCAAATTCTGGCACATGTTACACTGTGGATGAACCTTGAGGACATCGTACTAAGTAAAATAAGCCAGTCACGAAAAGGCAAATGTGGTCTGATTCCACTTATATGAGATTCTACTACTAGAATCTTCAAACTGATAGAAAGTAGAATGGTGGTTTCCAGGGGCTGGGAAGAGGAAGTAGGGAGTTCCTGTTTCATGGGTACAGAGTTTCATTTTAGGAAGATGCAAAAGTTGGAGTGCCTGAGTGGCTCAGTGGGTTAAGCGTCTGCCTTCAGTTCAGGTCATGATCCCAGGGTCCTGGGATTGCGTTCGTGGTATAGTGGTGAGCATAGCTGCCTTCCAGGGTCCTGGGATTGAGCCCCACATTGGGCTCCCTGCTCAGCGGGGAGTCTGCCTCTCCCTCTCCCTCTGCCTTCCTCTACCTGCCACTCCCCCTGCTTGTGCTCTCTCTCTCTCTGTCAAATAAACAAATAAAATCTTAAGGAAAAAAAAGAAAGAAAAAAAAAGGAAGATGCAAAAGTTTTGGGGATGGATGGTGGTGATGGTTGTACAACATGAATGTACCTAATGCCACTGAACTGTAAAATAAAAAATGGTTGAGATGGTAAATTATACGTTAGGTATATTTTACTAAAATAAAAAAGAAAATTCAGTTAGAGCATCTACCCCAAATCTACATAGTTCTGTACACTGAGGCTTTGGCTTTTTAAACAGAAATCTGCTTAGTCTTCCTTTACTAACGCTGAGCCTCTCTCTCTCTTTTTTTTTTTTAACTTTCATAAATCAGTTTAAAACATAGAGAGGTGGAGATTTGGGAGCTTTTTAAAAAGACAGTCAATCCTTCCAGGTTAAAATTACAGTCAGACTTGGCTCAGATTCAACAGATTCAGTACTGCCGGTACTCAGGGCCTTAATTCTGCCATGTACTGAGAGGTAGCTGGGCAGTCCCAGCCTGATCATAGACTATATGGAATTGAACTAGAAATCAACAACAGAGAGCTGGAAAGCCCCCAAATACGTGAAGATTGAACAAGACACTTCTAAATAACGCATGGATCAAAGAAGTCTCAAGAAATTTTTAAATATTTTGAATATACAGGGGCGCCTGGGTGACTCAGTCAGTTAAGCATCTGACTCTTGCTTTCAGCGCAGGTCATGATCTTGGGGTCGTGAGATCAAGCCCTGTGTTGGGCTCTGTGCTCAGTGAGGAGTGTGCTTGAGATTCTCCCCCTCTCCCTCTGCCTCTCTCTCTCAAATAGATAATTAATAAATAAAATCTTTAAAAATATATTTTGAATATACAAATAACTCTTAAAATTTGAAATTAAGAAAAGGAACAACCAATTAAAAAATTAGCAAAACACCTGAACAAACATCTCACCAAAGAAGATACAGAGGTGGCAAATAAGCATCTGAAAAGACGCTCAACATCATATGTCATTAGGGAAATGCAAATTAAAACAACAACAAGACACCACTACAGACCTATCAGAATGGCCAGAGCCCGAAACACTGACAACACCAAATGCTGACAAAGATGTGGAGGAACAGGAACTCTCATTCATTGCTGGTGTGAAGGCAAAAATGGTACAGCCACTTTGAAGGACAGTTTGGCAGTTTCTTACAAAACTAAATATACTCAGGGCCCCTGGATGTCATACTTGGTTAAGTGTCTGACTCTTGGTTTTGGCTCAGGTCATGATCTCAGGGTCGTGAGATCAGCAAGGAATCTGCTAAAGTTTCTCAGTCCCTCTCCCTCTGCCCCTACCCTCACTTATGTGCTCCGTCTCTAACATCACTAAATAAAAAAGAAGAGGGTTTTTTTCTTTTAAAGATTTATTTATTGATGTCAGAGAGACAGCAAGAATCTAAGCAGACTCCAGAGCCCAATGTGGGGCTGATCTCATTAGCCTGCGATCATGACCCGAGCCAAAACCAAGAGTTGAACACTTAACCAACTGCACACCTGGGTACCCCTAAATATACTCTTACCATCGGATCCAGCAGTCATACTCCCTTTTTTTTTTTTTAAGATTTTATTTATTTATTTGACAGAGAGAGACACAGCGAGAGAGGGAACACAAGCAGGGGGAGTAGGAAAGAGAGAAACAGGCTTCCCGCGGAGCAGAAAGCCTGATGCGGGGGGCTCGATCCCAGGACCCTGGGATCATGACCTGAGCCGAAGGCAAATGCTTAACGACTGAGCCACCCAGGCGCCCCAGCAGTCATACTCCTTGATGTGTACTGAAGGAGTTGAAAACTTTTGTGCACAAAAAACCTTCATACAGATGTTTATGGGCAGCTTCCTTCATAATTGCCAACACTTGGAAGCAACCAAGATGTCCTTCAGTAGGTGAATGGATAGGTAAACTGGTACATCCAGGTAATGGGATGTTACTTAGCACTAAAAAGAAGTGAACTATCAAGCCACAAAAAGACATGGAGGAAACTTAAATGTATATTACTAAGTGAAAGAATCCAATCTGAAAAGGCTATATACTGTATGATTCCAACTATACAACATTCTGGAAAAAGCAAAACTGGAGACAGTAAAATGAGCAGTCTTGCCAGGGTTTCTGGGGGAGGGATGTGGGAACTTTCTGTACTCTCCGTTCAATTTTGCTGTGAATCTAAAACTGCTCTTAAAAAAAAAAAAGTCTGGAATTAGATAGTGGTGATGTTCGCATGGCTCTGTGAATGTACTGAAACCCACTGAATTATACACTATAAAAGGGTGACCTTTATGGCATATCCATTATATCCCAATAAAGCTGTTATAAAAAAAGATAACTACTTCATAAGATTATGCAGATTAAAGAAGGTCATGAGGGGGAGCTCCCCTCTACTTGCTGGATAGGATGCTCCCTAATTCATGAATCACTTAAGAAAGCCAATTAGAGGGGCACCTGGGGGGTTCATTCGTTAAGCGTCTGCCTTCAGCTCAGGTCATGATCCCAACATCCTGGGATCGAACCCCGCATCAGGCTCCCTGCTCCGCGGGAAGCCTGCTTCTCCCTCTCCTACTCCCCCTGCTTGTGTTCCCTCTCTCGCCGTCTCTCTCTCTGTCAAATAAATAAATAAAATCTTAAAAGAAAAAAAAGCCAATTAGACCTTCAAGTTAAAAAAAAAAGGTCATGAGTCATTTTATACATGTGTATTATAACACTTAGTAAATACTGTTTTGTAAATACTTGTCCCTTTCCACCTTTCTCTCCAGAGTCTGGACTGCATCTTCTATATTTATATCCTTAGTGCTTAGCACAGTACCTAGTACTTAGGGAATGCTCAGTAAAGGTTTAATGAAGGAATTGGAGATGAAAAATAAAGTAGAGATAAGGCCATAAATGACGCCAGGGCTTCTAATCTGGACAAACAGATGGACTGTGACCAACAGGAACTTCAAGATGGGAGGCAAGTTTCATTCTGTTTGTACATTGAGTAAGATGTATTCTAGTTTAAACAAATTGCATTTGAGTAGTCTGTGGAATGCCCCAGTTAATTTATCCAAATTTTCATTAAAGATACAGGTCTCAAACTCAAGTAAGAGGTGTAAAGCCAGAAAATGTACAGTCAGTCACAGGTTGCTAACTACAGTCTATGGGCCAAATCTGTTTGGGTTTCATTTGGCCACAGTAATTTTTTTTAATAGACACTATTTTTTAGAGTAGTTTTAGGTTCCTGGAAAAATTGAGCGGAAGGTACAGAGTTCCCCTCTGCCTGTCCACACGCATACTGTCCCCCACTATCAATATCCCCCACCAGGATGGTGTATCTGAAACAGTCAATGAACCTACACCTACACATAATAATCACCCAAAGCCCATAGTTTCCATTAGGATTCACTCTTGGCATTGTATATTCTTTGGGTTTGGAGAAATTTATAATTTATAATGGTGATATGTATCTACCATTATAGTATCATATAGAGTAGTTTCACTCCCATAAAAATCCTCTGCAATTTTATTTTATTTTATTTTATTTTAAAGATTTTATTTATTTGACAGAGAGAGAGAGAGAGCACAAGCAGGGGGAACAGTAGAGGGAGAGGGAGAAGCAGACTCCCCACCAAGCAGGGAGTCCGATGCGGGGCTCGATCCCAGGACCCTGGGATCATGACCTGAGCCGAAGGCAGACGCTTAACCATCTGAGCCACCCAGGCACCCCAAAATCCTCTGCAATTTTAAAAATAAATTGCCAACAGTTGAAACTGGGAGATTTGTCATAAAAACGAAGAATTTCAACTTCTATCAAAATATGAGGAAAAAAAAAACAAGAATCAAAAAACAAAACAAAAAAAAGAGACACCTGGTAACCCTAATTCCATATTCTCCAAAGACAATCAACTAGGTCTGAATAAGGGCTGTCCCCTTTGGGCAGGTGGGCTCACATGCTCAAGTTTGTTTTGATCATTTTCATTGTACTCCATCCCTAGTTTATCTTAGGTAACTTTCCCCTTACCTCCTTTCTTCTTAGGTAAATGGTAGTTGAAACAGGGTAGGGAGTAAGGACAGAAAGCAGCCAAGGACAGACCCTTTGGGAACACCAGTGATTAAAGATTGGTAGGTCTTATGTTCGACGGTCTTTCCTCTTCTGAGCCTTTTTTCTGGGTTTCACTAATCCTTAGCTTGGTTTCTTGTTGCTTCATTAAGAATCTAATCACTGGGGGGATACCTGGGTGGCTCAGTTGGTTGGGCATCTGCCTTCAGCTCAGGTCATATTCCCAGGGTCTTGGGATCAAGTCCCACATCTGGCTCCCCACTGAGTGGGGGAGTCTGCTTCTCCCTCTGCCTGCTGCTCCCCTTGCTTGTGCTCTCTCTCTCTCTCTGACAAATAAATAAATAAATAATCTTAAAAAAAAAAGAATCTAATCACTGGGGCATGTGGGTGGCTCAGTCCGCTAAGTGTCCAACTCTCGATCTCAGCTCAGGTCTTGATCACAGGGTCCTGCGTTCAAGCCCTGTGTCGGGTTCCATGCTGGGCATGGAGCCTACTTAAAAAAATAATCTAATCATAGTTGATTTTGGAGGAGTTGTTGAAGAATCTAATTGTAGTTGATCCTGTTCTTGGAACTCCTTTCCAGAATTCTTTTATTCCTTTTCTCTTTCTTAAACAGAAGGTTATTGGAAACTGGAAATTAAAGGTAGTCTTTTTCTTTCCATTCGCTGGAGTAAAACACTTGCATTAGGTAAGAGTGAATGAGATAGCAAGTCTTGAGGTATTTTCCAGAATGACTAGCTGACCAAAAATATTGGAGAACCACTACTTTGTCATGTTGAGTAAAAATGTCCTGGAATACTCTGTTAGGTCCTATGGGTAGTTTTCTGTTATTCTAATAACAATAGTAGCTAAATATGGATAGCACTTTATAGTATAAAAAGTGCTTCATACATACATCATTCTAACCCCTCAGCCCTCTTGTTAGGTAAGCATCCAACCTTCCCTTTCTATGGTAGTTCCATTTTAAAACTATTTGTGTTAACATCAATTCTGGAGATTCCAGATTCTGTTACTGTATCATTGCAAAGGCCAGCATAAAACACAGGCCAACTGATGTTGTCATCAGCAAATCGAGGTTGGCCAGTACTGAAAAACAGGAAAAGCCTGTGGAAAATGCCTTGTCTTAGCGACTTTCGAGTGAGATATAATAAATGCTGGCTCTGAGGATAATGAACAATCTGAGCAATCTCAGGCGTGATGCCGAGAGGAAAAATGAAATCTTCATTCACTCAATAATAATTCACTCAAGATACTCTGTTAGGTACTGGTACTATAAAAATTAGTCAGACCTTGCCTACCTTTGACCTGGACAGTCTATAGAGTTTAGAATCATAATGACATTAAGAGATTTTTTTTTTAAAGATTTTATTTATTTATTTATTTGACAGAGAGAGAGCGAGAGAGGGAACACACCAGGGGGAGTGGGAGAGGGAGAAGCAGGCCTCCCCCAGGGCAGGGAGCCCGATGCAGGGCTCGATCCCAGGACCCTGGGATCATGACCCGAGCCGAAGGCAGACGCTCAACGACTGAGCCACCCAGGCGCCCCAAGAGATTTATTTTATTTTCTTTTTTAAAGATTTTATTTATTTGAGAGAGAGAAAGAGAGAGAGCACACGTGCGCATGAGCAGGGGGGAGGGGAGGAAGGAGAGGGAGAAGCAGACTCCCTTCTGAGCAAGGAGTCTGAGGTGGGACTGGATCCCAGGACCCTGGGATCATGACTTGAGCTGAAGGCAGACACTTAACTGACTGAGCCACCCAGGCTCCCAAGAAATTTGTTTTCAAACACTTCCTCTGATTTTACTTTTCAGAGTTCTCTTTTTTCCCTATGGTGTATCTTAAACTATAGTTTCACCTTTTATGTCCCCACATGATAACCCAGTGTACTGTCCTTTATATGTTCCCATATAAAGGTCTTAAAAGTGGGTAGAATAAAGAAGTAGGTAAGGGTCTGTGCCTATGATGTGAGGAAACTTGCGGAGTCTGTCCTTTTTTTTTTTTTTTAAGGAAACTTGTGGAGCCTTTTTTTTTTAAGATTTTATTTATTTATTTATTTGAGAGACGGTGAGAGTGAGAGAACATGCACAAACAGGGGGAGGCGCAGAGGGAGAGGGAGAAGCAGACTCCCCGCTGAGCAAGGAGCCCAATGAGGGACTCGATCCAGGATCCCAGGATCATGACAACTCACCTGCCCAAAGGGGACAGCCTTTATTCAGATGCTTAAACAACTGAGCCACCCAGGTGCCCTGAGCCCGTCCTTTATTAGCCTCTCTATGAAGTCTACCACAAAGGATTTAATGGGCTCTTCAAGAAGGACCCATGGAAGAAACCCAGGAAAAGATAAGACCCTTGGCTATTGTCTCCTAACTTCTCAATAGGAAGCTCTTTGTTGGCTCTTTTACTCAGCTGAGATCACTACCTAATAGTATTGGCAAGACAATGCTAAGGAGTGGGAAAGGGAGTTGTGAAAAGGAAGAGGGATAGTAATCAAAGACAGTTGCCGTCCTCCAGTTGGGTCTTAGGCCCGGTCAGTATCCTTGGAGTTGTTGATCTGCAGAGGAGGTTTTACCCTCCTGTGTTATTCTTCCAATCTTCCAGTAATCGAGGGCATGTAAGGTGCTGTGGGCAGGTGTGTGCACCGCACGCACACACACACACACACACACACACACACACAATCAGATTGCTGCTCTGAGCTTGGAATGCTGCCTGCAGCTGGAGACCTACACCTACACTGAAATTTTCAGACATACACACCATTCAGGTGCTGAAGTTCTCAAACATCCCTTCTATTAGCCCTTCACTCCCCTCCTCACCCCCACCAAACAGCCCAGTAGACAGTTTCCTGGGAATAGCAAGCCAACAGGAAAAGCTGGTTGAACAGCAGTCAGACATTCAAATGTCCCAGTACCAGCCCTGGGCTCCAGGTTCTTCTGCTCTGATAACTCTGCACACAGAAGGAATAGGAAACAGGAAATTGTTTCTGCCCTCTTTTTTTCCTCCCTTAATTTAAAAACATTGTTAATGCTCAAGGATAGCTGGCCAACGTGTTATGATTACTCAACAGCGTCCTTGCCATATTCAAGGGAGAAAATGATCTTGTGTTTTATTTTTAACAGCAATAGTGTATTTCTTGAGGATCTTTCTTTTTTTTTTTAAGATTTTTTAAAAAATTTATTTATTTGACGGAGAGAGCCACAGCGAGAGAGGGAACACAAGCAGGGGGAATGGGAGAGGGAGAAGCAGGCTTCCCACGGAGCAGGGAGCCCGATGCGGGGCTCAATCCTAGGACCCTGGGATCATGACCTGAGCTGAAGGCAGATGCTTAACCGACTGAGCCACCCAGGTACCCCGAGGATCTTTTTTTCCACCATAATTACCACACAAATTACTCCAGTAGCTGACCCTCAAGACCTGTCAGAGTTCAAAGGCAGATACTAAGATTGGATTAGGTGAGAGGCTCTGGAAGTGCCACCCCCGTGTACTTCTCTTCTCCTCTTCCACTGTTAAGGATTCCTTTGCATTTCATCTGCTTTCCAACACTTGGTCCCCTTGCATACCCTCCACTCCGTCTTTGCCAAATCTACCCAACCTTCATGCTATCTTTGGGAGTGTTTACATTTTGTTGTACTTCCTCTGTTCTTATTTACTTAATATTTCTTTCTTTTTTCTCAAAGATTTATTTATTTATGGGGCTCCTGGGTGGCTTAGTCGGTTAAGCATCTGCCTTTCGCTCAGGTCATGATCTCAGGGTCCTGGGATTGAGTCCAGCATCGGGCTCCCTGCTCAGTGGGGAGTCTGCTTCTCCCTCTGTGCCCCCCCGCCCCGCTCCTGCACGCTCTCTCTCTCAAGTGAAAAAAAAAATTTATTTATTTATTTTGGAGGGTGGAGGGGCAGAGGGAAAGAGTCTCAAGCAAACTCCCTCCTCACAACCTTGAGATCTTGACCTGAGACTAAATCAAGGGTAGCACGCCTAACTGACTGAGCCACCCAAGCACCCCATATTTACTCTTTACATTAACTCACGTTTTACTCTTACTTTAAGAGGAAACTTGAAAAAAAATTTTTATATAAATGTAGTTGACACAATGTTCCACTAGCTTCAGGTGTACAACATAGTGATTTGGACAAATTTCTACATTATTCTCTGCTCACCACAAGGGTAGCTACCATCTGTTACCATACAACATGGCTACAGTACCATTGACTATATTCCCTATGCTGTGTCTTTCATTCGCCTGATTTATTCATTCCATAACTGGAAGCCTGTATCTCCTGCTCACCTTCACCTATTTTGGCCATCCCCTCACCCTCTCCCCTCTGGCAATCATCAGTGTGCTCTCTGTATTTATGGGTCTGTTTCTGCATTTTATTTGTTTTTGTTTTTAAATTCAATATATGATTGAAATCATGTGGTATTTGTCTTTCTCAGTCTGACTTATTTCACTTAGTATAAAACCCTGTAGGTCAGGGGTGCCTGAGTGGCTCAGTCGTTGAGCATCTGCCTTCGGCTCAGGTCATGATCCCAGGGTCCTGGGATCGAGCCCCGCATTGGGCTCCCTGCTCGGCGGGAAGCCTGCTTCTCCCTCTCCCACTCCCCCTGTTTGTGTTCCTTCTCTCGCTGTGTCTCTCTCTGTGAAATAAATAAATAAAATCTTAAAAAAAAACCCTCTAGGTCTGTCCCTGTTGTCACAAATGGCACAATCTTATCCTTTTTTATGGATGCATATTATATATATTGCTTATATATATGCATATTTATATATATAAATATCTCACATCTTCTTTATCCATTCTTCTATCAGTGGACACTTAGGTTACTTCCATATCTTGGGTATTGTAAACAATGCTGCAATAAACATAGGGGTGCACAGTTCTTTCAAATAAGTGTTTTCTTTTTCTTTGGTATATACCCAGTAGTGGAATTATTGGATCATACGGTATTTCTATTTTTAGTTTTTTGAAAAAACTCCATACTCTTTTCCACAGTGGCTGCACCGATTTACATTCTTATCAGTAGTGTAAGAGAGGGTTCCCTTTTCTTCACATCCTCACCAAGACTTGTTATTTCTTATCTTTTTGTTTTTAGCCATTCTGACAGGTGTAAGGTGATAGCTCATTGTGGTTTTTATTTGAATTTCCCTGATGATGAGTGATGCCGAGCATCTTTTCATGTGTCTGTTGGTCGTCTGTAGGTCTTTGGAAAAATGTCTATTCAGGTCCTCTGCCTGTTTTTTATTTTTTTTAAGACTTTATTTGAGAGAGAACAAGTGGTGGGGAGGGGCAGAGGGAGAGAGAGAGAAGCAGACTCCTTGCTGAGCAGGAAGCCCCATGCAGGGCTCCATCCCAGGACCCAGAGATCATGACCTGAGATGAAGTCAGATGTTTAACTGACTGAGCCACCCAGGTATCCCCCTCTGCCTGTTTTTTAATTGGATCATTTTGTGTGTGTGTGTTGAGTTGTATAAGTTCTTTATATATTTTGAATATTAACTCTTTATCAGATATGTCGTTTGCAAATATCTTCTCCCATTCAGTAGGTTGTCTTTTTGTTTTGTGAATTGTTTCCTTTACTGTGCAAAACCTTTTCATTTTGATGTATTCCTAATAGTTTATTTTGCTTTTGTTTCCCTTGCCTCAGAAGACCTATCTAGAAAAATGTTGCTATGGCTGATATCAGAGAAATTACTGGCTATGCTTTCTTCTAGGATATTTTTTCAGGACTCACATGTAGGTTTTTAATCCATTTTGAGTTTATTTTTGTGTATGGTGTTAGAAAATGGTCCAGGGGCGCCTGGGTAGCTCAGTCATTAAACATCTGCCTTTGGCTTAGGTCATGATCCCGGGGTCCTGGGATCGAGCCCCGCATTGGGCTCCCTGCTCTGTGGGAAGCCTACTTCACCCTCTCCCACTACCCCTGCTTGTGTTCCCTCTTTTGCTGTGTCTCTCTCTGTCAAATAAATAAAATCTTAAAAAAAAAGAAAAAGAAAATGGTCCAGCTTCATTCTTTTACCTGTAGCTGTCCAGTTTTCCCAGCACCATTTATTGAAGAGACTGTTTTTTCTTCATTGTACATTCTTGCCTCCTTTGTCCTAGATTAATTGACCATATAATCATAGGCTTATTTCTGGGCTCTCTATTCTATTGGATTGATCTATGTGTCTATTTTTGTGCCAGTACCATAGTGTTTTGATTACAGCTTTGTAGTATATCTTGAAATCTGGAATTGTGATACCTCTAGCTTTGTTCTTCTTTCTCAAGATTGCTTTGGCTATTTGGGGTCTTTTGTGCTTCCATACAAATTTTAGTATTATTTGTTCTAGTTCTGTGAAAAATGCTATTGGTATTTTGGTAGGAATTGCATTGAATCCGTAGATTGTTTTGGGTAATATGGGCATTTCAACAATATTAATTCTTCTAATCCATGAGCATGGAACGTCTTTTCATTTGTTTGTGTCATCTTCAATTTCTTTCATTGATGTTTTATAGTTTTTAGTGTACAAGTCTTTCACCTTTGGTTAAGTTTATTCCTAGATATTTTATTCTTTATGGTGCACTTGTAAATGGTATTGTTTTCTTAATTTCTTTTTTTAAAAGATTTTTTTAAAGATTTTATTTATTTATTTGACAGAAAGATAGAGAGCACAAGTAGGCAGAGCAGCAGGCAGAGGGAGAAGCAGGCTCTCCACGGAGCAGGGAGCCTGATGCAGGGCTTGACCCCAGGACCCTAGAATCATGACCTGAGCCAAAGGCAGACACTTAACGGGCTGAGCCACCCAGGCGCCCCTAAAAGATTTTATTTTTTATTTTTTTAAATTTTTATTGTTATGTTAATCACCATACATTACATCATTAGTTTTTAATGTAGTATTCCATGATTCATTGTTTGTGCATAAAAAGATTTTATTTTATTTATTTATTTTTTTAATCTGGGGGTATTTAATAGGGTTTCACTGAATCCAATTCAATTGGGTCAAAGAACATGCTTTATAGGATTTCATCCCATCAATATTATTGAGATATATTTGAATGTCCTCTATGATCTTGAAGAAAACCTGATTTTCTACTGTTTGAAGTAGTTATATTATTGCAATTATGTTACTTTAGGTATTTTATATTTTTAAAGATGTTTTGTTTTTTTTTAAGATTTTATTTATTTATTTGAGAGAGAGAGAATGAGAGATAGAGAGCACGAGAGGGAAGAGGGTCAGAGGGAGAAGCAGACTCCCTGCCGAGCAGGGAGCCCGATGTGGGACTCGATCCTGGGACTCCAGGATCATGACCTGAGCCAAAGGCAGTCGCTTAACCAACTGAGCCACCCAGGTGCCCAAAAAGATTTTATTTTTAAGCAATCTCTGCACCCAAGCAATCTCTGCACCCACAACCCTGAGACCAAAAGTCACATACTCCACCAACTAAGCCAGCCAGTCGCCCCATTTTCTTAAATTTTTTTAAAAGATTCTATTTATTTATTTATTCATTTATTTATTTGAGAGAGAGAGAGAGCATGAGAGAGAGAGATCATGAGCAGGGGGGAAAGGTAGAGGCAGAAGCCAACTCCCCACTGAACAGGACTTAATGAGGGACTCAATCCCAGGACCCTGGGATCATGACCTGAGCTGAAGGCAGACGCTTCACTGACTGAGCCACCCAGGTGTCCCATTAGGTTTCTGTAAGAACTTGAAGAGGTAAAAATACCCTGGATGGTGTGGCACATAATAATCTCTCTATAAATGCTGGTTGAATGTTTATGTGCCAACTATAAGGTGCTATGTGAATGAAGTTATTAACCTAGCATGCATTGGTTGATAAAATGATAGTCTCTGATAGAGCAGGGCATGCCAATGTTGATGAGAGAAGGAAGCTGGCTCTGGCTGACTCGGGAAATCACTAGGAAACTAGATGTGTGTCAGAAAGGAAGAAAATAGGAAGCACAGGAAAGATCCCATTAACCACCCCCTTTAGTTTAGTCCAGAGCTGTCTTTGAATTCTGTACCACCCAAAGCAAACTTCATTTTGGATAAATCTTCAGCATCAGAAGTTTTAGAGTCAGTGTTAGTCCCCTGAGAACTTTTATTGCATCGAGTAGGGAAGCCAACATCTAAATAAAGGAAAAAAATTACTTCCAGTCATTCTTCAAATGCAATAGAAATATTACCATTGCCTATTCACATGTCCAAGATATTGTCTTTATATGTTTTAAATCAGTGTGGAAAAGGAATTTCATGCCTTAAATGTGTCAGAAACTGATCTTAATATTTTACCTTGGTAAAACATTTGGGAATTTGTGAAGCATTTTCCATTTAAATACTTTATTTATTTATGGTTTTATTTATTTATTTGACAGAAAGAGAGAGCACAAGCAGGGGGAGCAGGAGAGGGAGATGCAGGCTCCCTGATGAGCAAGGACCCCGATGAGGGGCTCAATCCCCACCACTGCCCTTTGAAAATATCCAAAGCCTCTTTTCTTTAACATTTATTTGTTTGTTTTAGAGATGGAGCTGGGGGAGCTAGGGAGAGGGATAGAGAGAATCTCAAGCAGGCTCCACATCAGAGTGGGGCTCGATCTCATGACCCTGAGATCACGACCTGAACCGAAATCAAGAGTCGGATGCTTAACTGACTAAGCCACCCAGACGCCCCTAACATTTATTTGTATGGCGTAGGTATAAATTTCATGCTCCTAGAAATCCTGGTACTCGCCTTTATAGGTTTTTTTTTTCCTGTGGTTTGAGGGGAAACTTTGCATATCAGTTTCTTCACAGGCAATCCACATGAACAATTGCAATGTTCTTATAAATAAACTAGTGGAGATAATTTTGGCCAGTGAATGTTTTATAAGGTAATTTATTGAAATGAGAGCTAAATTTGGGATTGTTAATTTCGCTATGCAGACTGTTCACTGTAAGCGCCACGCCCCAGCCGGGACTCTGCAGAAGGGAAAGCCAACTCACTGAGCTCAGAAGGACGGTACTGGCCGTGCCAGCCCGTACAATCCATAGCTTTATGGCTAGGATTCCAGAAGCGTGGCTTCCCCTTCAGTCAAAGGAGAAAGGATAGCAGCTGAGTAGAAGAGAAAGTTAGAAAAGAAAAGCCTCACTATTACCTGAAATTGCACTGGTTTTGGTTTGTCCAAAAGCTATTTCCCCTTTCAAAGTCACTTTGTGAGCATTGACCATACCAGAATGATCAGCATTCTCTATGGCTGGCTGAAGGGTGAGTCAGGATTCTAAATTCTGGCTGCAGTGCTAGAGAAAATGGAAACACCAGTGGAGGAGTACATCATGATGTCAGCAGTTTCTGAGGGCTGATTAAAATGCTGAAAATCATGGTTTTGTGGTGCAATAAATGCATCTGAATGTCCTCCCCCAAAATGAGGCAAAGGGTTTGATAAAAGTAAATCTAAGGACTCCGTGGCATTTGCTCTCAAGCAGGCAGAAATTTTGATATGCTCTGTCTAGCATTCAACATGACACCATTAAAGCATATTGTTGGCATTTAACAGATGCAAAGGAGGTGCTACAAAGTATGGGGGTTGCAGTAGTCTCCCTAAACTCTTGGTGGGTAGCCCTGAGTGACATTCCTTGAAAGAAATCACTCTGTCTCTTCATCAATGATCCAAATCCAATTTTCAGGAATTCTTTACCCATTTCTAAACTTTACATCACACTGAGAAATAATGATCACCAAAATGTCAACACATACAATTTTTTATTACTTACGAAGGATTGTTATCCCGAACATATAAAGAATGCTTTCATATCCGGAAGAAAAAGGCAAACAACAAAATTCACAAAGTGAGCAAAATCAGCCCTTCTCAAAAGAGGAAACCTGAAGAGCCTACAAATATATGAAAAGATGATCAACCTCACTGGTAATGTGGGAAATGTTAACTGAAAAATGAAATGCCAAATGAAAGCGTGTTTACACAGACCTGCACACAAATGTTCATAGCAACTTTATTTGTAATAGCCCCAAATTAGAAACAGTAGTCCTTCCATGGGTGTTGGTTAAACTGTGGTTTATCCATACCATGGAATGCTACTCAGTAACAAAGGAAAAAACTATTTGATGCTTACAACAACTCCCATGAATCTCCAGGCCGTTATGCTCAATGAAACAAAAGCCAATCCCAAAAGGTTACAAACTGCACAATTCCATTTCTATAACTTTTAAAAAAAATGTATATATAACATTTTTGGGGCGCCTGGGTGGCTCAGTCAGTTAAAGCAGCCAACTTCTGATTTCCGCTCAGGTCATGACCTTAGGGTCCTGGGATCCAGCCTTGTCAGGCTCCATGCTCAGCAGGGAGCCTGCTTCTCTCTCTCCCTCTCCCTGTGCCCCTCCCCCTGCTCTCACTCTCTCTCTCTCAAATAAATAAATAAATCTTTAAAAATTTTATATATAGTACTAAATGGAGCACTGGGTGTTATACGCAAACAATGAATCATGGAACACTACATCAAAAACTAATGATGTCATGTATGGTGATTAACATAACATAAAAAATTTTAAAAAATTATTAATCCAAAAAAATTTTTGGATTAAATAAGTTTACTTATTTATTTTTTTTAATAATCTCTACACCCAACCTGGGACTCAAGAGTCACATGCTCCTCCAACTGACCCAGCCAGGCGCTCCTATATATAACATTTTTGAAAGGGCATTTTGGAAATGAAGAACAGGAATTAGGGTGGAGGGGAAGAGTGGGAAGGAAGTAGGTGTTGGTATAAAGGGGCAACAGGAGTGAATCTTATGATGTTGAAGGTATTCTGTATCTTGAATACGTAGGTGATTACATAGACCTACATGTTAGATTCAGTTGTATAAAACTACACACGCACACACACACAGAATACAAGTAAAATGGGGAAATTTGAACAAAACCAGTGGACTGTATTGATTTCACTATCCTGGTTGTAATATATATATATATATATATATATATATATATAAAAGATTTTATTTATTTATTTGACAGAGAGATGGAGAGCACAAGTAGGCAGAACAGCAGGCAGAGGGAGAGGGAGAAGCAGGCCCCCCTCTGAGCAGGGAGCCCGATGCAGGGCTCAATCCCAGGACCCTGGGATCTTGACCTGAGCCGAAGGCAGACGCTTAACTGACTGAGCCACCTAGGTGCCCACATTATACTATATTTTTGTAAGATACTACCATTGGGAGAGAAATTGGGTAAAGGATATACAGGATCTCTCTATATTACTTCTTTCAGCTACATGTAAATCTACAATTATCTCAGTAAAAACAAACAAAACAGAGACAACATGTTTCATCCGTCAGATTGGCAAAAAATAATTTCACAGTGTGAAGTGTTGGCAAAGATTTGAGAAATATGGCACCATTGCTCCCTGCTGTGGGGAGTATAATTCGATACGACCAGTTTGGAGAGCAATATGGCAGGCAGCCAGTGAAATTTAAAATACACACCTTTCCTTGCCCAACCATTCTCCTTCTGGGTTTGTATACCCTAGAGAGAATCTCCCACAAGTGCTGAGGAGACTTGTATACAAGGGTGCTTATTACAACATTGTTTTTAATAGCAAAAGAGTAGAAGTAATATAAGTATCTTCCAAATTGGGAATGGGTAAATAAAATATAGTATATTTATAATACATAGCAGTAAAAATGATGAACCAGATAAGATTATTTATAATATACATTATATTTACATATTATATATGTCAGAAACACAACATCAAATTTAAAAAGCAAGATACAAATTGATATTTATTTATTCAGCAAATATTTGAGTGCCTGCCATATATAAGGAGCTGTTCTAGGACCTGGAAGTATAGCAGAAAACAGACAAAGCCAAAGTTCTTGCTTTGTGGATTTTTTGTTCTTGGAAGGGAACACAAACAAATAAGCAAATATATATGATAGTATTTATGTAAAATTTTTAATTGTTCATGTGTATATATATAAACATATATGTAATTATATGTATACATACATATGTAATATAGTCACTATATACTATGTAATTACTATATACTATATATACATATAGAATTATTATATACTATATACATAGTAACTTTATTATATAATATAAAAAGTGGACCAGAAGGATATATACCATTTTTGTGATATTAGGAAGAAGGAAAAGAAGTGGGACTCAGGGTAAGGAGGTATAAAGGAAACATTAGTTGTATCTGTGATATTCTAATTGTCTAAAAGCCATTCTTTTGCCAGGTATAATTTCAAATGTTCTCTTTTGTAGTTACAATACATAATTGAAAGACATTTCCCTAGTATAAACATTTAGAGTTTAAAGGTAATGTTTCTTATATTGAAGTCTGAGTACACATCAGAAGATTTAGAAATTGATTATTCATCCTCGTTAAACTCATAAGTTTATGACTACTTTATAAACGAGAATGACCATTTGTGTTAATTTCCAAAGAAAAAGGCTGGAGACACAAGGCATGAGTGTACAGTATTAGATTTGGGCTCCCCTTTTCTTACTACTACTGCAGTTACTTGGATTAATCAGGTCACAAGCATAGCTAACAGCTCCTTCCTTATGAGATGTGGGTGGCACCCTGGTTTGCTCATGTTAAAAACATCAGTTCTTTTGGGGACTTGTAGGAACTCTAAGCAACTCTGTAGGTCTCTTTGTCTCATTTAAAGATGAGGGGATTAGATGAAATATTCTGAGATTAGGCTAAATACTCTTTTAGATGTTAGATTCTAATTCACCCATTTATATAGTACTTATTTTTCAATCTAATCTTGAAAAGTCAATTACACTATTTTTGTAGATTTGAGAGCCAGATGATCAAATTTTTAATGCTCTCTCAAAAAACAATTTAAGACATTTTGTAATTTGCCATTCACTACCTATTTTAAAGTTTAAATAATGAAGATGATCCATATGAAGTTACTTTTTTTAATGAATGCATCTGCTTTTCTTTTAAGAAAAAAAATGGGTGGTTTTACTTTGAACCTTTAAAAGCTATTTGCAAATGATGTTCTTCTCTTACCAGTTATTTTGCAGAAGTAGAGGTAGTTTCAATTTGAGGTCATAGAGGAGAAAGCCAACTGATGGAATGCTCACAAAATCATTAGTCAGTGTTTCATATTTTCCTTATCATCCGTTAGTATTCCCTATACTATTACTTTAAGGAGTCAATAGGAAATTGTAGGATTAGGTTTCAATAACTACTGGGAGGCCGGAAGCATTGTGTTTAAGCACTTAGGCTGCTTCTGTTTGAAGCCTGCCCTGTCATTTATTCACTTTCTGACCTTTGGCAGAATACTTGAATTCTCTGGAATTTTATTTCCTCATGGGGATAATAAAAGTACGTATCTCATAGAGGTTTTGTGTAACCTTATAAAGAGGCTATAAACAATGACTGGCATATAATAAGCACTCCATAATAATAACAAAAATAATAGATAACACTTTAATAGTAATTATGCCAGGCCTTGTTAAAGAACTTTACATATACTATTAGCTATTATTAGTATAACTGATTCCTATTTCAGGATTTAGTTTAGTAAACTATGTTTTAGCTTCACAGGCAGACAGGAGAGATGAAAACGATTTATGCTCCTTAAACTTATTTGCATATTTTCCAAGTCAAGTCACAGAGACTCTTTCCTGTAGGCAGAGAAAACAAGACATGGAAGGGTTTAAAAAGATATATACGATATCATCTCCATTGGACAGCAGAATTTAAGGCATGTACTATGCAGTTGGGCATTTTAGCGGAAATTAAGAGTTGGCAGGTATTGCTGCTCAACTGGTACTCATTTTAAGGAATCCTGAATCATGCTGAATCATAGCATTTTAGCTGATCCTCCCTCAGGACATTTAATATTTTCTTTTTTTTTAAGATTTATTTATTTGAGAGAGCAAGAGAGAGTGAACACAAGCAGGTAGAGGCAGACCCCCTACTGAGCAGGGAGCCTGATTCGGGGCTCAATCCCAGGACCCTGGGATCATGACCTGAGCAGAAGGCAGAAACTTAACCAACTGAGTCACCCAGGCTTCCCCCCTCTTAATACTTTCTTGTGGCCCATTTCATCTTGCAAGATCTTTAGGGGCAAGGTCTACATCTGAACTGTCACTTTCATAACAGTCAACATTGCTGAGCACAAAAAGTGTGGGTAAGATTGAACACTGGAAGGGAGGAGGAGGAGAAAACACATTTATAGGGGAGGGACTCTTTCTTCATATATGATTGGCAGTTTATCTTTTGAGTGGGCTGGCTTTTTCCTTTCTTATTTTCAAACATCTCTAGTGAAATAGTTGTACCCAAGGGCATATCTAGACAACACAAACGAGTGTAAATTCTATCATAAACCTCTGGAGACAGAATGCCTCATGATCAATCTGGCTCTGTTAATAATAATAATCATTACAGAAAGCTGGATGCCAGGTAGAGAAGAGCCATTACCTATTACTACTCCTAGAGCCAAGCAGCAAAGACCACATTATGTTTCCATTTCTTCCACTTAAGTCTTTTGAAACCTACAGAATATTATGTCCACTACCTATTTCACACCCACCCTCTTTTTAAACAATTTTTTAACATTAGGAACATTCTGTCCCTGGGTCTATAATAGATATCAAACATTGTGGTTGGAATGATAAACAAAAATCAAGTAAAAAATAGGAATTGATGGTTACTGTGACAATTTCACTAGTTCTCCTGGCATGGCTTGGATGCACCCAAGGTGGACTTCCTCCATTTAGCCTCGTGCATTATTATACTGTCTTACTGTTGGGGCTTAGGAAATCACTACTTAAGTGTCTGCAATTGCCACACTACTACCTTAGCTGGAGATATTATAAAGATTAATCAGTTAGGAAGGGGAAATCTATAAAGCTATGTAAGCTTCTTGGTAATAAAACTATATAAGCACAAAAGTTTTATTATTTGTAACTCTGTGTTATATAACTCAACACATAAACTGCTAGGGAATTCAATCTTATTGGAAGTGGGACCCTTTCATGCTGAATTTTAAAATATTTTTACTTTAATTTTCTTGGTTAAAAAAACTTTAAAAAATTATTGGCCCTTGAAATAGTTCACTCTTTGATAACTGAAAATTGCTGCCCTTCATTGAGCACTATGTTGAGCACAACCTGCTAAATGCACTACAATGATTAAGTAAGCACTAGTGGTTTGAATCCAGGTTTAATGCCTGATTCTCAACACCTGTGCTCTTAACCACTGTGCCTTCCCATGAACATGATTTTAGAAGTCATACAGCCTGGGGACTGGGAGGATTCAATGAGATGAGACCAAGGACAAAGGACACCTAAAATCTTCACAGCTACCCACCTAATTAATGCTACAAACAAGGACTGTTTATCACAGTTTTAACATCTTAATGGATCTGTACAATTAATTTCAAGTAAGCTGATCATTAAAGGAATGAAAAGTAAATTTCTGGGCTATACCAGCCAACAGCTTGGGCTGCATACTAACCTTGAGGAGCATATTAAGCTTAGTAGGAGACTGTAGTAATTTCAGGGCTTTTAGAGCTCAAGAGACTGAGGGGTGCTTCTATTTTTTTTCTGTTTCCAACAAAAGTGGTTTCAAGATGGTACACACAATTCTTAAAAATTTTAGTTCATATTCAACAATTGTTTTCATCCTGAAATAGTATCTATGGCTACATACCCATATCTTTGGAGAAGATACCAATTCTCAGCTAAAGGCCATTCCTGAACATGATAGCCCAGGCCAGATGGCTCTCCTGGCACGCCGTGCTACCCCCTTAAGTCGCAGGGAATGTGACTCTTCAATGTGCTGAAGGGTCACAAGGTGTGTTGTGAGGCAGAGAAGTCTCAGGGCCATTCCTTCGCCATCTTCACACCCTCCGCAGGGCAGGTCCCTTTCCCTCATCGGACACATTTTGTGAAGGGGCTGATAGGGGGTTTTTGGTGGTGGTTTATCTGTTAAGAGGTGTCAGCACCAGGGAGTTCTAGGTTCTGCCTACGCTCACACAAAAACCAAAACAAAACTTAGGGCCTCCGACCCACAGCCACAGCAACTTCTGTCACTTGGCAGCCGCGACTTTTCCCTAAACTGAGATGTGTGTTTTAGGAAACGTGTCCTAGCTCGGAAAGTCAGTCCGAACCAGAGGTCTCGGAGCAGACGCTTTTTTCTGAGCCCCAAAAGTGACAGGAATTTTCCCTGATCCCACGCTAATCACCGCCACTTCACTGAGACCCGCCCTCTGGTATCCCTCTTCGCCGGCTGCCGCCAGATATCACCAAGGGCGGGGCACCCAAATTTCCCCCGGGTGGGGGGGGCCTGGAATAAGCGGAAAGGGCCGGAGAAAGATTGGGGCTGGGGGTTCCGGGCGGGAAAGGCCACGCGCGGGGCACGCTGGGAAAGGCCGCGGCGCGCGGAGGTAGAGGCCCACCCCACCCCGCGCAGCGCTCAAGCAGGGCGGCCCTCCTCGGGGGCGGCTCTGATTGGACGGCGGAACTCCGCGTGCTGATTGGCCGCGTGGGCGAGGCGGAGGAGAGCCGTGCGCAGCGGCGTGTGTGGGGCCGTGTGCAGACCCGCGTGTGGCGCAGGCAAGGACCCTGAAAATAAACAGCCGCTACCTTGTGAGCCGCCTTTCCCGGGCCTGCGTCTGAGTCTTCGCCGCTGCGGGCCCGCTCAGACGCCGAAGGTGAGGTCCTAGAGCGGGGCCTGGGGTTGGTGGGAAGCCGCGGTGCGGGCCCTGGCCGAGGCGGACGGAGAGGTTGGGAGCGGTGAGGCGGCGATGGCGGCCGCACTCTGGCCTGCGCTGCTGCTGCGTCAGGCGGGAAACTGGGCTGCCACCGTTGCCTCAAGTCCAGGTTTCCGGCCTGCCGCAGTCGGGCCACCCTGCCGCCCTTCTTTCCGTCTTGGGAAGCTGGGTCGCCGCCCCTCGGGGCCTTTTCCATAGCCAAGGCCGCACCCCAGGCCATAGCCTTAACAGCAAAGGAGGCCCGGGCCCTTGGGACTGAGGCCCTGAGACTTCGAGGGTCGCGGAATGCGGGACGGAGGGTCGATTTGGCGGGAACTCTTTGGAAGGAGGCTGTGGTGGGGAAAGGACCCTGGTGCGGTTGGGGGGGATGGGTTTGAGTATTTATGCAGGCCATGTGCTGGGGTAGTGGGCCTGGCGGGCCATGTGCCAAGGGTTCTGATGGGCTTAGAAAAGGGCCACTGAAGGCGCGCTTGGGTTTAGAGTGGTGGGATACTCCGCCAGAAGGCCAGAGAATCTCCGAAATTCGTACTCTTCCGTACTTGATAGCTTCCCGATTCTTGAATTTTTATCGTGGTTCAGATGCTAAGTTACTTCTTTTAACATTGCAGTTCGAAAAGGGGCAGATAGGTCTCGCTTTCCGTGAATCAACGAAATCCAGTCGTTTCATGGATTAATTAAATACAATTTAATTTTAAAATGAGACGTGAAAGTTAATGAGCCAGCCCCCATCTAGATATTCCAAATGTGAAAACCTATTTTGGGACGACGTAATTGCCCACATTTGGGTTTGGGTGTTGATTTTATTATGGGTAAGGCGTATGCTTGTTGCCACATGTTAACCACATGGCCTCAGCCACAGGGCACTTCCAAAGGAAGTGACTACATCTGGTCTTGGAGGTCTTAGAAAAAGAAAATATTGCTCAGTAGTCATCTGTGACTTGGGATAGTGTGTTTCAGTCATTATCCAGAAAGACCCACAGAGAAGGTAAGAAGCCAAGAGTCTGGATTAATTTATATCCTCATCATACCCCAAGTTAAACAAGTTTTTTTTTTTTTAAGGTTTTCTTCCTTTCCTATTGTTTGACCCAATTTTTGAGAAAAACATAACTAGTTAATTTCTGAATGGACAAGTTACCTTAAATTAAGATAGCAACTTTGTTACTCTTGCTCAAGCACTATAAATTGTATATATGTTCTGAGGGTTTTTAAAAGATGTATGAGATGAAATTCCTACCTCTTAGGCTTTTTTCCACCCCCCTTCTGCGAAGCAGTCATTTTCAAATGCTTAAAAATTACTCTGATCATGGTTTAATCAAACCTCTACAAATGCCACGTACATAGGTACATGCTGTTTAGCTTGTTCAGCCTGATTCTTGTCTACAAGGAGCTGTCTGTACTGGAATATAAAAAGAATATTAGATTCCCAAGGGCTGAAATAAGGACTTAAAATTTTTTCCAAATCGCAGCTCTTGGCAACAGTTTTTTTTTTTTAAAGCTAACAGTATATGTTTGTGTACTTACCCGCATATGTCACATTAGAAAACTTGGGTAAGTCTTAGCAACCTAAAGGTCCACACTTTCATACTGATGAGAGATGATGTGTTTGAAACAAATGTGGAGTCTGTAAAATATTTTGAGCCAAATCAGTGGAAGACCAAAGGGCATTTGTTACACTAGCATTTGAACTAGAACAGGCAGAGTGATCTCTTCTTTAAGGTATTATAAATGGGTTTTGTAGGTGGTTTTATGACTTTTTGGATTATTTTTGCCTTTTATAAAAAAATCTAATAAGATCTGCATACATGGGAAGCTACCAAATTGGTGCTTAAAAGCAGTAGAACCATAATTTGACTAATTGGAATCGTCTCTTGGCTAAGCATTTGACCACAAGAGAGTTTTTTTTTTTCTTGCAGGAGTGAGAGTTTTAAAAAATTGTTGGCTTTCCTCTTCCTAGCCCTTTTGACAGTAAGTGGAGAGCCAGAAGACTGATGCCAAGGCATCCTGGCCTGCTATGTGGAGAATGCTCTTTCCCTACTGTCTCACGTAATAGAACTCCGATTCTGGCAGTGTCAGTTGCTGCTGCAGTAAGGCTATGCGTTTGAGAATTCCAGTAAACTGGAGTTTACTGGAATTTACAGCCATTTTCATGTTGTAAAAAACTGCTGGGATAATAAAGTGAGAGCTTGTGGCCACCGAAATGCAAGTTGTAAGTAGGATAGAATGTATTAATCAGTAGTATGAGAGTGTAGTATAGTGATCACCTGAAGTGGCTCCATAATTACAAATGAGGCTGTTAACTAGTGAAATCAGTTGCCAGTCTTTGGATCTGTGGTGACACTCTAAATTCTACCACAAAGAAGGTTAAGAAAATCTGTCTTGGCTTAAAATTCAGGAAAGCTGTGTGATGGTATACTGTGAATAAATTTATATATGGCTGTGGATTTTTAAAAGGATCAGTTCTAGTTTCTGTTTATCTAAAGAGAACAAGTACTTTTGTCATTACAAAGTAACTTGTTTTACATGGGCTCAGATTTTCAGTCTCCTTATCAGTAAAATGGGAACAAGAATACATAACTTGCAGGGTTGTAAGGATTACAGGTAATATGTTTATTAGTCTTTGGGTCATAGTAGATACTTAGTTATTAAAACCTAAAACCCTTCGGGGGTAATTAGGGCAGGAACCAGGGTAAGAACCCAGAATCGCTCCCAGTATTACACTCTGGTCTCCTTTATTCTGGTCAGAATGCAGGTAATGTACAGTGTAACTTGCTTCCTTCCCTGCTGTCTGTCGTTTATTTATTTAACAATAGTCTGAAGTGTTTCAGTACCATGTTGGAACACTAAACTGATTTATTAAGAGTATAATGATGGTGAGGGGGCGCCTGGGTGGCTCAGTCGTTAAGCGTCTGCCTTCGGCACAGGTCATGATCCCACGATCCTGGGATCGAGCCCCACGTTGGGCTCTCTGCTCGGCTAGAAGCCTGCTTCTCCCTCTCCCACTCCCCCTGCTTGTGTTCCCTCTCTGTCTCTCTGTCAAGTAAATAAATAAAATCTTTAAAAAAAAAATATGATGAGTGAGTACATTCATGGGGGGGCCAAAGCGACCCTGTGGCCTGGTTATAGTTAGGTCAGCAATATGGATGAGTCAGGGTAACCCTAAACTTGAGGGAAATAACTAGAGATACAGTAAATGTGAATACACACACACAGAGCTATGTTAGGAAAACCATGTAAAACAATAAAGATAGCCAGATCCACATCAAACTTTGTTGCCCCCCCGTTTGCCTGTCACTACTTACGTTAAATAGATTTATAGCCAGAGTTAGGGTCTTATTCACTGGAACTCACATTGTTAGTCTTGATGATGTCTTGTTAAGATTTAAGTAGTTTAGTGGCCTTGTTCTTAGAATCAAAAATGTGGAACAATTACATTGATGAAGACAAGTTAGTATAACCAGTAATGTTTTGGTTTCAATTCCAGAAGTTAAGCCTAGGTGAGTATAAAATAATTGGACCTCTTAATTATAAATGGCCTCTCAGTGAATTTTCTATCTTTTCAGGCGATATCTTGACTGCCTTACTGCTGCCTGGCATGCCCTGTGCTCCTAACATTTCTTTAAGTGGTTTGTGTCATGAAAATTTGATACACAAAAACTGAAATAGAAACAGATAACTGATTTCGGTTGTTGGAAATGTGAAGTTGTTTGGCATTTACCCATTTTTCTTACCTCTTCATTCCATTCAGGAAGTAGACTTTGAGATGGGAAACTTGAGTAAGCAGAATTTGCCCTATTCTAAGCCTGCTCTGTAGGCATTGCACGGAGTTCTAATCCACCTGTAAGCAATCTAACTTAATTGGGGAGAGGAGAAAGACTAAGGATATAAACCAAAGTTTTTTGAGTTGAGCACCTGTTAAGGGCAAGACACCTGGTAACAATTCTCATCACAGACCAGTTTTATCTTTTCCTGATAGGGACAGACCTCAAGTGTCTGAGGTAACACAGCAGGTGGTTAAGTGGTTAACCCAGGCTTACCTGTTAGAGTCCCCAAATCTTTACTGTGTGACGATATCAGTGTAGATACAAGCAATGATTTTTAGCAGCAAAAGGAAGAAAATATATGCTCTCCTTCTGCCTGGCAACAGTGAAAATACAGCATTTTGTCTTGTCTTTATTAGTAGATAATGTTTTATAGCATTCTATAAAATATTAGAGGTCTAGTTGATTGTGAATTCTAGGAGTAATAGGATTTTATTAGATAATCCGAAATTATCATTCTTAAATTTAGAGTGATAGTACATCCTTAATGAGTACATAATTTAAAAATACATTGTTAACTTTTTTTTTTAAGAGTTTATGATAGAGCACACAAACTGGGGCAGGAAGGGCAAAGGGAGAGGGAGAAGCAGACTACCCACTGAGCAGGGAGCCCAACTCATGGTTCAATCCCAGGACTCTTGAGATCATGACCTGAGCTGAAGGCAGATGCCCAATTCACTGAGCCACCCAGGCACCCCTACGTTGTTACTTTAAATTAATGGTGCAGTAACTCTTGTGATAGCAAGTATTTAGGTGTTAGTACTTGGTTAGATTGGGTTGGGTCTGTACAAGAAACAGTTCGTTTCATTCAGCAAATGATTATAATTGTCCCTTAACCCCAAGCAGTTAAAATACTGAGTATAACTGCTACTAAAAGCATAATTATATGGGAGTGTTGTGATGATTGAAAGGTGAATTACTTGGTCTATGTCCTCAAGGAATATGGTAAAAGTCAATATGGTAGTGTTATCAGACAGATACTAATAAAGTACTGTGGGTTTTACTAGGAAGGAGAGTTCCAGGTTGGGAGATGTGGTCAGATTCTTTTATAAATAAGAGTTGGCATTTGAGTTGGCGGGTGAAGGTTGGAAAAGGTTATGACAGGTGGACAGGGGCAGAGGCAGGATGGTGCAGCAAAATTTCAGCCAGGAGATCATAGGCAGTGAGAACCACAGAACCATAAATCTCAGCTGTGTTACCTTACTCCCTCTCCTTTTCATAGGGAATAGCATATAGTTTTCTAAAAGACTTTATAACTAAATACATTTGCATATAAGATGAATATTAGGATGGGGACCTGCTTCTAGGATAAGTGGCAGGTCTCTAAAACATAGTGGGAATCGGTTGGTTTAATGTTATGAGACAAATCTATCACAGGGGACTCTGAAAATGTAGAACAGCTAATTGATTGTCTTGGCCAAAGGGGGAGAAGGGCAGATTGCATACACAAAGCCCACTGGGAAGATCTTTTTAAAAGTATGTGGCCTCCTGATGATGGGTCTTTGGGATGTAAATGACATGTTTCTTTTCCCTTTAAGATTTAGTATTTTTTTTTAACATTAATTTACTCCAGTAAATAAAGTTATGTGAGACTGAAATTTGTTGATGGCAAAGCAAATATCTAAAACTAGTTAACTATAAAGTTGCATATTTGTTTTGTAGAATTAATTACTGTCTAAATGGAGAAATACTGCTTTCCCTAAATTTGTGGTTCATACAGAAATGATCACATTCTAACCAAATTTCAGTCAGGAATTAGGGTGGGAAGAAGTAGAGTGTAGTGTTTAATCCTTTAATGTTATTTTAACTAATTGTCTTTCCAGAAGTACTTTTCCTATCATTTCTTGTTCTTTTCATTTTGGATCTGGGTCCCATGAATAGAGAAAAGACAAGAAAACAATTAATGAAAATGTACACGTAGATTAATCAGTACTTGAGTAGTTTTTTAAACTCCTATTTCTATGGTGAAAGTAAACCTAAAATTTTACCTGCTGACTTTATCCCACTGATAAACATGATGATTCATTATAACACATTTCCTTTGTACTTTATTACGAAGTAAACCATGTTCTTTTAAAGCATCAGTCTAAAGGGGTGATTGTCTGAAACTAGCTTTAGAAATGCATATTGAATATATAGGATTATGATGTTTTCTAAAAGATGTTATCTTGTTTGTACTTACAGATAATATATAATTTCTATAAAAGATTTTGAGAGAGAGCATGGGCACAAGCAGGGGGGAGGGGCAGAGGGGGGCGAGAGAACCTCCAGTAGATTCCCTGCTGAATGTGCAGCCTGACACAGGGCTCGCTCTCATAACCCTGAGATCATGACCTGAGCCAAAATCAAGAGTCGGATGATCAACTGACTGAGCCACCCAGGAGCAGCCCCTCTTGTTTAAATATTAAATGAAAACTACTCAGGACTTGTCAAATTGCCTGTATTACCTTGTAAAGGAAGTGATCATTTCAGTGCAGAGAACTCATTGACAGCAAAAGTTAAATGTGCTTAAATTGGTCTGGCTATAAACTGGAGAAGATGCAAAATGAAAATGAGGTTAGAGGGGAGGACACGGTACCATAAGCAGCCCTCTTCTCTAATCTTTTTATTTTCTATCCTAACTTCTCTGGTGAAAACGAGTACTTTACATGACTTAAAAAGGCTAATACCAGTAAAAGCAAATCTAATATTTTGCAAAAATACATTTTTAATCTTTACTGGCTGTTTTCTTCTGACTAGAAATGTGCATTATGCATCTGAAACCACTAACTTTTTTTTTTTTTTTTAAGATTTACTTATTTGAGGGAGAGTGGAGATAATCTTAAGCAGACTCTACTGTAGAGTTTGGAGCTGGATGCTGGGCTTGATCCCAGGACCCATGAGATCATAACCTAGGCCAAAATCACGAGTTGGATGCCTAACTGACTGAGCCATTCAGGGACCCCTGAAACCACCAACTCTTAAGTATCCCATGCAGGTCCCCACCTGTCCTTCCCCCACCCCCTTTTTTGGTAATGTGTTTATATGGCAAGTTGCAAGAATTGATGGAAAGATCCCTTTGAAAACTTACCATGAATCTGATAGCAGAGACTTGAGATAAGTATTGAGTTCTTTTGAATATTTGACAATGGAAACCTTTGAAACTTAACTTTAGCTTAATTTTTAGTTATTGGATTCTCTATAACTTAGCAGTGAACCAGTTACTGAAAGGATGGCAGGGAGGGGGGACTTTGCCATTTCACTGTCACTTGAGTTTTGGTGCTGTGGTTGGTTTAGATGATTCCACTAACTAGTCATAGTTGAAACAATACGTTTTGCTAGATCATGGTGCTTGTGGCTTTGAGAGGGTAGTTAAAAAATTTGGTGTACCATGGCTTGACACTGGAAATAAGGGTAAAAATATTCAGATGTGGAAGTGTGGAAATGTAAAAGTTACTACATTGTTCCAAGATAGGTTGTTTTTTAAAAACCACTTTCCTAGGAGTTTCTTCTGCAACATTACATTCTATTCCAGGAATAGTCCCTGTTTATTTTTAGATTGTTACATAAGAAGTATAAAATTCATTTGCTTTAGTGGGAGTTTTGCCCCCCTTTTATAAATAATACCCAAAAAGGAATCTGTTGTGAAATTCCAAGTATCCTTGTTTTAAATGTAAAACTACAGGAAAACTTAGAAAGAAGAGAATAAAAGAAGAAATGGTCCCGGTGCTTTAGATGCTTTTTGGTGTACCCTTTTGTTGTTTTTCTAATAATTTTAGCATGCTGTATCCTCTAGAGAAAATTGATATACTGCATTTCTTCTAACATGTTTGCTCTAAAGAGTCCGCAGACAAGTGCTGCAGTACAACTAGGCACTGTTAGATGCTAAAGTTACAGAGAGAAATAGTTTTTCTTTACCTACTCCTTACTCTCAAAGTACATACCACAGCTCTTGTTTTGAACTATTCTGATTTTATGACCATTAAATAACTTCCATTTGCCCAAAATAAAGTTTACTGGCTTATAACCATGAAAATGTGCCCATTAAATTAGACCTTGAATGAGGTGTTACATTTCTAATAATGGATGTGCATTGATACTATCCCTCTAAATTCCATCACCCCTTTAATAACTGAATTAACATTTGTATTAATCCATATATTCATAATCTTAATGGTTTTAAAAATCAGAAATTATGTCAAAATACGTGTTAGTTTTTCACTTTTAATATATTTCTTAATAGGTATTTAATGCCTAACCAGTGTATATGCTGGCTTCTTCCCCCAGAATAATTATCCAAAAATACACTCAAAGGACAATATAAGCTAAAAGTAATTTCAAGTAGTTTAACAATGTCATTTTTAATATTTTGAAGATCTGACTGCAGCCATGAGCAGCAATGAGTGTTTCAAGTGTGGACGATCTGGCCATTGGGCCCGGGAATGCCCTACTGGTGGAGGCCGTGGTCGTGGAATGAGAAGCCGTGGCAGAGGTGGTTTTACCTCGGATAGAGGTATTTTTGTCGAATAAAAAAATTTGAAGCACTTCAGTATTTATTAGTATCAAGACCGGTCTAATTAGCCAAATTCTTTTTGTTTTTACCCAAAATAGGTTTCCAGTTTGTTTCCTCATCTCTTCCAGACATCTGTTATCGCTGTGGTGAGTCTGGTCATCTTGCCAAGGATTGTGATCTTCAAGAGGATGGTAAGTATTTAACACTTCCTTTTCATACCCTTCTAGAATTTGGAGAGGTGAGCATGTACAACTGCTGCACATAACACTAGAAAAGACATTTTACCTTTGAGGTTTTGTATTGTATGGCTTAAAACATAGCAGTGTTTGTAAAGGTTTTATAGTCTTGGTCTGCTTCTTTTCCTTATTGTTGAAGCCTGCTATAACTGCGGTAGAGGTGGCCACATTGCCAAGGACTGCAAGGAGCCCAAGAGAGAGCGAGAGCAATGCTGCTACAACTGTGGCAAACCAGGCCATCTGGCTCGTGACTGTGACCATGCGGATGAGCAGAAGTGCTATTCTTGTGGAGAATTTGGACACATTCAAAAAGACTGCACCAAAGTGAAGTGCTATAGGTAAGTTGTTATGGTGTTGCTGGAGGAAGGCTTATGGCAGAGATTATTTTAGAGGTGAGTTGGGTATAAATGGAAGGGCCTTGTGGACCAGTACATTAGTGAAGGTTGGCTGTGACCAGTTGATACTGATTTTCAGCATATATAACCAGCGGCCTGTCTGTATATTAGTCACTATTCTGCCATCATGGCTTGTAGCTTATGGCAGTTGGACAACTTACACAACTTGGAATTTTTAATGTTTTAAAAACAATGTTATGCTGTAATTTGGAGTTTTCAGAGGCATTGTAGAAAACGATTATTCCGATACACAAATCTTCTGTCTTGCAACCAGAAATCTTTGTCTGTGGATGAGACATACAATAAAATGTACATATTTAAGGTACAAAACTTTTAAGTTTTGGTAAGTACTTACCAGTGAAATCTTAGGGATTAATTTGTATAAAGGTACATCTTGGGGCACCCACCCAGTGTGGGACTCAAAATCATGTCCCCACGCTGGGTGTAGAGATAAATAAAACTTAAGAAAAAGGTACATCTTGGCCAATGTCCTTTTTAGCATTTTGGGGGGGGTGGGGAGATAATCGCAAGCAGGCTCCACGCCCAGCACAGAGTGGGCCATGGGGCTCCATCTCGTTACCGTGAGATCATGACCTGGGCGGAAATATAAGAGCCACTTAACCAATTGAGTCACCCAGGTGCCTCTGTTTTTGGTGTTTCGGAGTTTTTGGTGGATCTCATGGTGAAAATTTTAATTTTATGGCTTAGACTGCATAATTGAGTACTTTGTTATCTAATTTCTCCTTCCTGCTTTTAGTTTAGGGGTTAATGAGACTCTTGGGAAAAAATGCATTGCTTCATTTGCTAATTGCTTTTTGTTCCAGTTACTATTGCTTCAGTACAGTTTTGCGTTTTCTGAGCACATTGTGAAAACTTTTTTTTTTTTTTTAAAGGTGTGGTGAAACTGGTCACGTAGCCATCAACTGCAGCAAGACAAGTGAAGTCAACTGTTACCGCTGTGGCGAGTCAGGGCACCTTGCACGGGAATGCACGATTGAAGCCACAGCTTAATTATTTTCCTTTGTCGCCCCTCCTTTTTCTGATTGATGGTTGTATTATTTTCTCTGAATCCTCTTCACTGGCCAAAGGTTGGCAGATAGAGGCTACTCCCAGGCCAGTGAGCTTTACTTGCCGTGTAAAAGGAGGAAAGGGGTGGAAAAAAATCGACTTTCTGCATTTAACTACAAAAAAAAAAAGTTTATGTTTAGTTTGGTAGAGGTGTTATGTATAATGCTTTGTTAAAGAACCCCCTTTCCGCGCCACTGGTGAATAGGGATTGAGGAATGGGAAGAGTTGAGTCAGACCAGTAAGCCCGTTCTGGGTTTCTTGGATATGTTCCCATGTAGGAGGTAAAACCAATTCTGGAAGTATTTATGAGCTTCCATAAATAACTTTAATTTTAGCATAATGATGGCCTTGGATTGTCTGACCTCAGTAGCTATTAAATAACATCAAGTAACATCTGTATCAGGCCCTACATAGAACATACAGTTGAGTGGGAGTAAACAAAATAAAAAGACAAACGTGTGTTAATGGCTGTGCGAGAAAAAAACGGGATAAAGGCCTAAACAGGAACAACTTCATCACAGCGTTGATGCTGGATATACATAAGGTGATGGCAAAGGTTTAGAACACATTTTTTTCAAAGACTAAATCTAAAACCCAGAGTAAACATCTATGCTCAGAGTTAGCATAATTTGGAGTTATTCAGGAATTGCAGAGAAATGCATTTTCACAGAAATCAAGATGTTATTTTTGTATACTATATCACTTAGACAACTGTGTTTCATTTGCTGTAATCAGTTTTTAAAAGTCAGATGGAAAAAGCAACTGAAGTCCTAGAAAATAGAAATGTAATTTTAAACTATCCAATAAAGCTGGAGGAGGAAGGGGAGTTTGACTAAAGTTCTTTCTGTTTGTTTCAAATTTTCATTAATGTATATAGTGCAAAATGCCATATTAAAGAGGGGAATGTGGAGGACTAAAAGCTGACAGTTTGGACTTTTCTTTGTGTACTAACTCAGTCATGTCTTCAGTAATGAAAATTAGCTCTTACAAGGAAGCATGAGCTTTAGATCCTTTGGTGTCCTGTTTTGCAGGGATATAAAAAATTCTTTTTGTAACCCATTGTAATGCTGCCCTTTAGCTCTATGTTCATTCTTGATAGTTTTAATGCCATTGTTTATATTTTAGCATTTACTATTTTTTCTAGGCTTCACAAGGCTCTGAAATGGTTGATTTCCTTGTTTTTCTAGGATTTGTTCTAGAGTTGAGATGGACCTTAGAAAATCATTTGGTTTTTTTTTTTTTTTTAAAGTTTTATTTATTTATTTGAGAGAGAGAGAATGAGAGATAGAGAGCACGAGAGGGAAGAGGGTCAGAGGGAGGAGCAGACTCCCCGCCGAGCAGGGAGCCCGATGCAGGACTCGATCCCAGGACTCCGGGATCATGACCTGAGCCGAAGGCAGTCGCCTAACCAACTGAGCCACCCAGGCGCCCGAAAATCATTTGGTTTAATGAACGAATTTACTTTATACATGAGTTAGTGGAAGCTTAAGTTGCTTGAAAAATGACAGCTACCTAGAGTCTAGAACTTACTCAAGTATCCCTCCCACCCTATGTCCTCTTTTTGTCCCCATCCCCCCCCCCCCCCCAGCTATACTATACTTAGTGGCTTGTGCTTTCCCAGCTTAGTTTCTTTTTTTCCCTTCACAATGCCATGTGATTCTTCACATTGGATCTATATTGTGAGTTTTTCATCCTCAGGTAGTCTGGTCAATTTGTGATCTATACCATTGCAGGATTAAGATGTTGTTGCCTGGCCAATTCCTACTTTGTCTAATTAATAGTCAAAAGCAGGCAGAAAAATACGGAGCCCTGACATGTAGGTCCTTTAACTCCTGAACACAAGCAAACAAGTTTCTTTTTCCTTTGATACTTGTATTGAGCAAATGATACATATCAGATGTTAACTAAGCATGTTAAATGTCTTTTTTTTTGTTTTTTAAAGATCTTATTTATTTGACAGAGACACAGCGAGAGAGTGGAACACAAACGGGGGGGAGTGGGAGAGGGAGAAGCAGGCTTCCTGCGGAGCAGGGAGCCTGATGGGGCTTGATCCCAGGACCCTGGGATCATGACTTGAGCCCAAGGCAAATGCTTAATGACTGAGCCACCCAGGTGCCCCGCATGTTAAATGTCTTGATAATTTTTGCTTCTATTGCAAGTAAAAGCATAAGGGAAGACCTATTTTCAAAGGCATTACTGCTAAATGTAGATTCCGGTTTGGGGGTGGTACACATGGGGTTATTTTCCCCCAAGGTTTCTAGCCTCAAGTTGGAAAACCTAGCAAGTGAGATATTTAGAACTGCTTTGCTTCACACAACTGTTCTTTGTGCTGCATTTGTAGTACCTAGCAGCCTTTTGTTTCAAGGCCTTTGATACACATAACTGAGGGCCTATTCACAGGCTACATAAGTGTTCTTTCATAAGGTTGCATTTAGTCACATTGACCTTGATGACTGAGCAAGTACAATGTGAAAATATGTGTATTCTAGGGAATCCAAGCTAATTGCTGAGAGCCAATGAGCAGTTCCTGTAGCAATTAAGGATTTGTTGTAAGACTTTTTCAAGATTATTTTATTTATTGGAGGGGGACAGAGGGAAAGAATCCTCAGACTCCCACTGAACGTGGAGCCTGACACTGGGCTTAATCTCAGGACCCTGAGATGAGAACATGGCCCAAGCTGAAACCAGGAGTTTGACACCCAACCAACTGAGCCACCCAGGAGCCCTGTAAGACTTGGTTTTAAGCAATTTTTTTTTAAGATGTTATTTATTTGACAGAGAAAGACCCAGCAAGAGAGGGAATGCAAGCAGGGGGAGTGGGAGAGGGAGAAGCAGGCTTCCTGCTGAGCAGGCAGCCCGATGTGGGGCTCGATCCCAGGACCCCAGGATCATGACCCGAGCTGAAGGCAGACGCCCAACGACTGAGCCACCCAGGCGCCCTTAAGCAACTTTTTATTTGAGAGCTAGAGAGAAACAGCATGAGGGGAGAGGGTCAGAGGGATAAGCAGGCCCCCTGCTGAGCGAGGAGCCCGATGTGGGACTCCATTCAGGGACTCCAGGATCATGACCTGAGCCGAAGGCAGGCGCTTAACCAAATGAGCCACCCAGGTGTCCCCTTGAGCAACTTTTTTAAAAACCTTTTTCCAGATAGTAAGCATTGCCTTGATAGGTGAATGGTTCTGTCAAATGTGAGGTTGGTTTGGGGTTTAGCCGCTCCGCTTTTGGGTAAGAAACCAATCCCCCTGTGCTGTAAGGTTTGCTGAGATTTCTATCTCTGCAGGATCGAGGAGATGATGGAAAGATAAATGGAGGTGGTACAGTGAATTTTGCATTGTCTAACATTTTCATCTTTGCATCCCTGTTCAGTTTTGCTGCCTTTTTGCATACTTCTAGAATAGCTGTTTCTCCTCAGCCTCTTGAAGCTGCTTCAACATGACCGAAATGGAGTGGATCAGATGGAGCTCTTGCCTACAAACTTATTTTGAAGAATTTAATAGAGTAGTCAAAAGAAGAATCCATACATTCTGAGGGTGCCTGGCTGGCTCAGTAGAGCATGCAACTGTTGATCCTGGGTCCTGAGTTCAAGCCCCACATTGGGCTTTGGAGCTTAGATTTAAAAAAGAAATAGGTCATGTTCTCAGGGTCGGGAGATCAAGCCCTGTGTCCTGCTCCACACTGGGTCCTGCTCTACACTGGGTGTGGAGCCTGCTTAAGATTCTCTCCCTCTCGGGCGCCTGGGTGGCTCAGTTGGTTAAGCCACTGCCTTCGGCTCAGGTCATGATCCTGGAGTCCCGGGATCGAGTCCCGCATCGGGCTCCCCCTTCTCTGTGGGGAGCCTGCTTCTCCCTCTGCCTCTGCCTGCCACTCCCCCTGCTTGTGCTCACTCTGTCTCTCTCTCTCTCTATGTCAAATAAATAATAAAATATTTTAAAAAAAAAAGATTCTCTCCCTCTCCCTGTGCCCTGCCCCACCCCCACCCCCCTGCTCATGCATGGGCTCTCAAAAAAAAAATGTTCCATCTAACTTAGGTATGCATAGCAAAGCTACATTATTTAGTTTTTTTTTTTAATAAAGATTTTATTTGAGAGAGTGCATGAGAACATGAGCTAGGGGAAGAGGCAGACTCCCTGCTGAGCAGGGAGCCCAATGCAGGGCTTAAACTCAGGACCCCAAGATCAACAGTACCCCTATTAAGTAATATTTTAAAATGTTAATTTCAGGGGCGCCTGAGTGGCTCAGTCGGTTAAGCGGCTGCCTTCGGCTCAGGTCATGTTCCCAGGGTCCTGGGATCGAGCCCTGCATTGGGCTCCCTGCTCGGCGGAGAGCCTGCTGCTCCCTCTCCCTCTGTCTGCCACTCTGCCTACTTGTGTTCTTACTCTATCTCTGTTAAATAAATTTTAAAAAAATCTTTAAAAAAATGTTAATTTCAGGTGCCTGGGTGGCTCAGTCTTTAAGCGTCTGCCTTCGGCTCAGGTCATGATCCCAGGGTCCTGGGATCGAGCCCCGCATCGGGCTCCCTGCTCGGCGGGAAGCCTGCTTCTCCCTCTCCCACCCCTCCTGCTTGTGTTCCCTCTCTTGCTGTCTCTCTCTCTGTCAAAAAATTAAAAAATTTTTAATGTTAATTTCAGTATCTTTGAAACTATTTTGAAGATTTTAGAGAGAGAGTGGGGGGGCAGAGAATCTCAAGCAGACTCCCCGCTGAGCACAAAGCCCCAGATCATGACCTGAGCCGAAATGAAGAGTCAGATGCTTAATTAACTGACGGAGCCACCCAGGTGCACCTGCTTTGACACTTTAAAGACAAAAGATTCTTTCCTTTCCCTACAGCAGATAAGAATTCTATTCCCTACACAACCAATGTGCTGTACTGCAATGAAAAGTCACAGTGATGGCGTTAATGGAGTGACACTGGTTTTACTTTTAGGAGTCCACTGCCGCACTGTACTGCAATGTACGAAAAATTGCACATGGTTTTGATGATGTAGCATAGGGCTTTGGGGTAGCTGGCTTCCAGAAAACATTTAGATTATGCTTTCTGGTACAGGTGCACTTGTAACCTTGTCTAGTTAAAGTGCCAGAGGTAAAACCTCGAGATTTTGGAGGAATTAAGTTTTTAGTGCATATTTGTCTTTTACCATCTGTCTCTTACTTTCTATTTTGGATGTGTTTGCCTTAATTTGTATTAGTATTTGTTGTGATAGTCTAAGTTAAACCTCCATGATACTGAAAATTCTTTAAAAGATTTGGGGTATGTTTTTTGTGGTGGACTCTGGTATGTCATAGTAAGCATTAGACATTGCATTTCCCGTATGTAACTTGAAGTATTGGGGGCTACTGTTGTGAGTCTTGTGTGCTTGATGTGAAGAGGGAGTAAGCAGTGGAGAAGTGTGAATCTTAGCAACAGCCTCATGGCTGGGAGCTAGTAACCTCTAGAATTAGACATGCAGGCATTTGGCTCTAATTTGTCTAGGCGGTTTCTGAGCTATCAGTATTTTAAAAGCTTCCAGATGATTCTCAGGTACCACTGGATTGAAAACCATTGGTGTAAGTAACCAAGGTCATAGCCCCGGTGGTGCAGTTGGAATTTGAGAATATAGTCCTGTGCTTATGCTCTTAATTACATTGGTTTGTGTGTAATTATCCTTGCTTGCTTGCTTTAGAATGGAAAGAACATTCATGACACATAACTGCTTCACATCTGTCCATTTTCAACCCCACAACAAACCTTTACAAGGAACTTAGCTGCTATCTGTAATCTTTTAGTAAATGTTTTGATAGCAAGCTACAGTATTTTACCTCCAAAGGTAGCTGGTACATACCCGAATGCAAGGACGGTGGTAATGTTTTCTTAAAAATAACAAGCCTTTTTTGACTGACTGCTTTGCTTTCTTTCACTTGTAAAAACATCCTTTCCTAAATGGGCCTGAGGAGATCAACGCAATTCTGTTGAGTAGTGTGGGTGCATTTTTGTCTTGATCCTTCCTGGTCTTTTTTCTCCCTGCTATTGTGGTTCTTGGTTTTCAGTATTGAAGTTTTAATTTAGGTTACTTTGCAGCATGGCCCACCAGCCAGGGCCTAGAACCTGACTACTCTTGTCTCCCCAGAGAACATTGCTAAGTGACCAAACTTAGGCAAAAAAAATTTGGTGGCAGACAGGTCATTATTCAGTGAGTTTTTCCACTTGACTGAGATGGACTTCTTTCCTAAGTGTGGCTACTGCATTGCTTTGCCTTCACAGAGTAACCATCCTTTGCCCTTAGGTTCATTTCAAATATTCTTAGTTGCAGTTAGCATGCCCTCTTGTGCCCCCAATAATGAAAGTCATTGTAGAGGAGTTATCACAATGGGACTTCAACTTAAAGTAGATGCAAGTGGGATGGAATAGGGGGAACAGTTCCCTGGAAGAATGGGGAACTCCAGTTCTTCTGCCTACTACATTTATACTTCCTGGATCAGGCCACAAAGATGCATGCAATAGGCACATGTACTTGATGTTTGATGCTTAGTTGACACACCTACCATTTATGAGGCAATCTTATATATTGGAGCTCTTAGGAGCTGATTTAGGTATAAAGCTCCTTAGAGGAATGGGAGTTCATTCAGTGCTTCCAGGTGGTATTTTTAATTTGGAAAAGTTAGAAACTATATTTGTGCAAATTATGGTGTAACACAGATGAGATGACACTCTCTCTTCAAGCTCTGGCTATTTGCTTGTCTGTTTCCACACAGCGAACCTGAATTGATAAGGCAAGAGGTCAGAGCTTATAGTCACAGATTTTTTTTTCTGAGTAGGACAAAAATTTTAGAGGCAAGATTTTTGTTTTTTAATTTTTAACTGTATAGCTGAGGGCTAAAAGAGAAGCAAAAACTTGTCATTGACTTTCCAAACCTTTGCTGATTCTCTATTGTGAATGGAAGAGAAAGTCAATTCAGTTTAGTGGTTTTTGTGCCAAATTTCAGAATTCTATCACAATTATCTTAGCTGCCATGTTTATATTGACTTTCTACAAAATTGCTTCATTAACAGGTTTCTGAATCAGACCAAAAAATGCCTTGGAATTGAAATATTTACAAAATGATAAATGGTAATGTATGGAGGAAACCCAGATTTCCATTTGATTTCATTTTAATTTTTTCTTGTTGGGTCAGGATCCAAATGCTCCATATACATAGCATTTGGTAATGTCTCTTAAATCTGTAAGTTGCCTATCCTTTTTGGAAAAAACAAATTGAAGAATTCCTAATGACCTGCATTTGGCTGATTGTATCCTTGTAGTATTGTTTCATATGGTTTTATCTCCCAGAGTTTAGTGGTAGTCAGGTCTAGAAGCTTGATTGTATTTTGATTTTTTTTTTTTTTAGGCTAGATACATCATAGAGGGTGCTGTGTACTTCCTGTTACATCACATCAGGAGGTACATAATGTCAGATTGCCTTCTGGTGATACTAGGCTTGATTAGTAGGCTCAGGTGATTTCAGTGTTTTCGATTATAAAGTCTTCCATCAGCCTTGCACCACATGGTTTTAGCAGCCATGGATGATAAACAGATCTCTACCAATACTTCAGTCATGAACAATTAGTGAAAGGACCTCAAATCCTTAAAAACGCAAGCCCAGGATAGAAGATACCAGGAATGAATGTGTGTGACTTCTAAATGCTGGCCAAGTGATCTTGCACTTTCTCACGCAAGGTCTTTTGGTGCTGCAGTGCCTGGGCCTCGAAAATCTGATTTTAGCTGCAGGGCCTTGCCCAGTTTTGGGACTGTAGCATCATGCAACCAATATAGGCTTGTGGTGTCAGAATTCACTGGAATCTCTGCTCCAAGCCAGTTTTTAGCTTATATTTGAAATAGCAAGTAGCTCTAAGCTCCAGTTTCCTCATTTGTAAAGTGGGGAAAAAAAAACAAAACACCTTGTATTTTGCTGGATCACTGTGATGGATTACTGAGACGTTATTCGTAAAGGGCCTACCACTTACTGGAATAATAAATGGTACTTACTGTTTTTATGCAAACTTCTTACAGTGCCACCAGATTGTATGCCACCTGAGAGGAATACCTCTCAGTATGTTTGGCAAGTCTGAAATAAGGCCTGGTTGAACCAGTTCACGGACACCTTTAATGCATGCCACTAACTCCAGAGCCTTTGGAAGGCAGCAGATGGTAATATGAATGAAGCTGGTCAGCTGGGAAATGGAGGAGGTGGTGCTATAGAGAACTGGAGAAGAGCCCATGTCCCTCTGGGGACAACAGCTACTTGGCTCCTCTTAACTGAGAGATTCTCTAATGCTTTGGTGCATGGAGGAGCAGTCTACTATTTTAAACTTGTGTAATGCATACTCTGTTAAACCTGAGGAACACTTTGAAAATCAGTTTTTCTTAGGCATTTTGATCTTGATTACAAATTTGTTCTAAATTTCAACTTTGATTAGGAATGTAATCTGGCTTTGAAAATTTGAAACAGAAACACTACAGATATAATGGTTTAAAGTTTTGCTAATAACTTTAAAATTTTTTTTCTGCCTTTGTGATTTTCTAATCATACATCTTCCTAATGATTTTAATTTTTTTAAAGTTTAAGTAACCTGTACACCCAACATGGGGCTCGAACTCATGACCCTGAGATCAAGAGTCGCATACTCCTTCGATTGAGCCAGCCAGGTGCCCCAGGATTTTATAATTCTACCATATTACATTTTTATACTTGTTCTTGAATGTAAACACTCTCAGACCCAAGAGAAAAAGGATGCCATCTCATCTCAGGTTATCAGCATGGGAGTTTCTGGTATTTTGGGCTGTGGTTAACCTTAGATTAGGACACAGAAGCCCAAAGGTGATTAAAATCTGAGATGCTGCAAGTAAGATTGAATTTTCTTTTGTAACAGTTACTCCTAGGATGGTCGTTAGGGAATAGGTCTCCCAATCCCTATCTTTGAAGCACATTTAAAAACGTTTGGATGCTTTTTTCCAGAAACAAAGTGTTCTTGCAATATTTTTTTTTATTAGGCCACAGTAGTTGATCAGACCTTTCTGTTCTTTGCATAGTTTATAAATTTTCTGGATTGTTTAGCTGGTTTTATTTGGGTGTACAGGTTAAACTTTAAAAAAATTAAAATCATTAGGAAGGTGTATGATTAGAAAATCACAAAGGCAGAAAAATTTTAATTCAACATTTTATTCAATTCTTCACAGGTGAAAAGTACACATATAAGAATACATCTATATAGTAAGTACTTTTTTTTTAAGATTTTATTTATTTATTTGAGAGAGAGAATGAGATAGAGCATGAGAGGGGGGAGGGTCCGAGGGAGAAGCAGACTCACTGCTGAGCAGGGAGCCCGATGCGGGACTCGATCCGGGACTCCAGGATCATGACCTGAGCCGAAGGCAGTTGCTTAACCAACTGAGCCACCCAGGCGCCCCTAGTAAGTACTTTATGTGTAACAAGTTCCCTTAGCAGAACTCCTTCATGTTCATATCTTTGCAACTAGTTTTTGTACACTTTTAACTTTTCTTAGCAAAATTATGAACTCATGGGCTTTTACAAATGCCTTTTTTTTTTTTTAAGATTTTACTTACTTATTAGAGGATGGGGGCAGGGCCAGAAGGAGAGGGAGAGAAAGAATCTCAAGCAGACCCCGTGCTGAGCAGGGAGCCTGAGGTGGGGCTCAATCTGCTTGTGCTCGCTTCACTTGCGTGCTCTCTCTCAAATAAATAAATCTTTAAAAAAAATAAAAATCTAGCTGGGCAAACAGTATCAGGTTTTAATACCTGAGGATATTCTCCGGGCTCAAGCTGACTTCCCAGGAGCCATCCTTTTTTCTTTCTTTCAATCTTTTTTTTTTTTTTTTTTGAGAGAATGAGCAGAAGCAGGGGGAGCAGCAGAGGGAGAGGGAGAAGCAGACTCCCTGCTGAGCAGGGAGCCCAATATGGGGCTCGATCCCGGGACCCTGGGGTCAGTACCCAAGCCAAAGGCAGATGCTTAACTGACTGAGCCACCCAGGCACCCCTAACCCTCCCTTTTTCATGAAGGGTAGCACTTGTTTATAGCCGGGTTTTTTGTATTTTTTTTCCAAAGACTTTGTCAGAGAGAGAGAGCACGTGTGCACAAGCAGGGGCAGCTGCAGGCAGAGGGAGAAGCAGGCTCCCAGCTGAGCAAGGAACCCAATTCTGGACTCCATCCCAGGACCCTTGAGATCGTGACCTGAGCGGAAGGCAGATGCTTAATCAACTGAGCCACCCAAGCGTCCCAATATAGCTGAGTAGTTTTATCAGGTTGTTTCCTGCTCATAAAATTTTGGGGGGCGCCTGGCTGGCTCAGTCGTTAAGTGTCTGCCTTCAGCTCAGGTCATGATCCCAGGGTCCTGGGATTGAGCCCCACATCGGGCTCCCTGCTCAGCGGGAAGCCTGCTTCTCCCTCTCCCACTCCCCCTGCTTGTGTTCCCTCTCTTGCTGTGTCTCTCTCTGTCAAATAAATAAATAAAATCTTTAAAAAAAATAAAAAAATTTTGGGAATGTGACAGACTTCTTTCATTTTGTTCTTTTTCTGTCCTTCAGAGTCCAAGCTGGCAGTCTTCCTGCGGGTGTAAAATTCTCTGCCTTGTGGGTCTTCTGTATTTGTCATGGGAATTCACTTCATTAGACAAGAGGCTCCTCCACAGAACTTTTCCTGGATAATTCTATCTCTGTCCTGGGTTCTGCTGCAATGGTTGAAAGGATTCATGAGTCACACACCTAATCTCTTACCCTAGCTCTGTGGATGAATATTCTGACCTTTTGATCATTCTGAGGCATTAGAAAAAGGTGGTTCAACCACACCCTTAGCTTTTTCTCCAGAGCACATCCCAGTGAATCTCCTAATTTTAGCATCTTTTGCAGTGTGCATAGGCTAAGATTTTCTCAAATGATCAAGTTCAGGTTCTGTTTTAACAGTACTTCCCGAGGTTATCTCTTTGCTCTTGCATTTTACTATAAGCATCAAAAATAAGACTCAGATGGTTAAGCGTCTGCCTTCGGCTCAGGTCATGATCCCAGGGTCCTGGGATCGAGTCCCTCGTCGGGCTCCCTGTTCCTTGGGAGCCTGCTTCTCCCTCTGCCTATCTCTGTCTTTCATGAATAAATAAATAAAATCTTAAAAAAAAAAAGAAAAAAACCCAAAAAACTCCCTGAGCTAAATATCTAAGTTTGTTGTATACAAATTCCACCTTCCACATAAGTGTAGGATACAACTCAGCTATGTTTCTACCATATAAGGATTCCCCTTTCTTCCAGTTTCTGATAACATTCCCCAATTCCTTCTGAGCCCTCACCAGCAGTGCTTTCGATGTCCATGTTTCTATTTATGTATTCTCTAAGATACAGATTTTCTGTTGAGATCTTCACTTCTTTCTGAGTCCTCACTAACAGAGTTGTTAATATCCACGTTTGTATTAACGATTTGTAGAAGGCATTCTAGGTATCATCCCCATAATTCTTCCAGCCTCTGTCCATTGCCCTGTTCCAAAACCACTTCTACATTTTAACATGTACTGATCTAACATTAGGATGTTTCACTTGCATTTTTTTTTAAGTAGGCGCCACACCCAGCATGGAGCCCAATGAGGGACTTGAACTCATGACCCTGAAATCAAGCGCTGGATGCTTAACTGACTCAGCCACCCAGGTGCCCCAGGGTTTTTCAACTGTATTGACAGTTACTGTACAGGAATGTGGGTTCAGTGTTGCCTCATATCAGGATTTCTGTGTGAGATTTTCCAGTTACTATTTTTTGAAGATTTTATTTATGTTATTTGACAGAGAGCCAGCGAGCACAAGTGGGGGGAATGGCAGAGAGAGAGGGATAAGCAGGCTCTGGACTGAGCAGGGAGCCCGATGCAGGGCTCAATCTTAGGACCCTGAGATCATGACCTGAGCCAGAGGCACACGCCCAACCATCTGAGCCACCCAGGTGCCCCAGATTTTCCAATTCTTAAAACAGGATGGAAGTCAAAACAACCATGTAGGCCAAATTCAGCCCGCTGGTCAGATTACAGTTGTTATGTAGATTAGTAATGTGATCTAATGATAGGTCACAATTATGGATGCGTAGATAAATAAGATATATGATTGATACTGGAACGTAAGTACAGAAAATCTTAGCAGTACAAAAGGCTATTCAAATTTACATGGTGGCTAAGAAGCACAGCTTAAGTTGGGGCTGTTGGCATACAAGAAAAGGCAGTGCAGCGCTATTGTCTGTTTCTTTACTCATTTGGCTATCGAATCTCAGGAGCCAGACCCATGGGGTGGAGATAAAAGAAACAAGATAGGGGGGCGCCTGGGTGGCTCAGTCGTGATCCTGGGGTCCTGGGATAGAGCCCCGCATCGGGCTCCCTGCTTGGCAGGAAGCCTGCTTCTCCCTCTCCCACTCCCCCTGCTTGTGTTCCCTCTCTCGCTGTGTCTCTCTCTGTCAAAAAAATAAATAAAATCTTAAAAAAAAAAGATAGAATTCCAGGGGGGTAAGGCCTGGAAATCTTAAATTTGGTGATTTAAAAGCCAACAGAGGAACGCCTGGGTCCCTCATTTGGTTAAGTGTCTGCCTTCCGCTCAGGTCATGATCTCAGGGTCCTAGGACTGAGCCCTGCATCAGGCTCCCTGCTCAGCGGGGGCCTGCTTCTCCCTTAACCGCTGCCCCTCCCCCTGCTTGTTCTCTCTCTCACACAAATAAATAAATAAAATCCTAGGGGGAAAAAAATTAAAGCCAACAAAGCTTTTACAAAGCCCCCAAGCCCGGCTCAGCTAACTACATAGGCTTGGGTAAGGCCACATAATAGATGTGACTGCAGATCATGGCGTCTTTGGTTTTGAAATAATTGAGAACTTTACATAGATCTGTTCTGAGCACCTTATATATATTTGCCTCTTTTAACAATAGCTCTGTAAAGCAAATGTCCCAATTTCATGAATGAGGAAAAATGAAAATAGGTAAATACTGTTATGACAATTTCACAGACTAGAAATTAAACACAGAGGTTAAGTCATTTAAGCCTGTCTAAATTGTCTCAAATGAGAAGGAGGCATAAACAGGGGAACTAGTTGGGTAGCAGAATGGAGGAAGGGTGCTGCCGGCAGAAGAAACAGTATGGGCAAAGACAGGATCAGTGTGCACAGAGAAAGGAAGGACCTTAGCAGACTGTGGCAAGGTGAATGGTATAATCAGGATGCTCTTAGTTTTAAGTACTGGTAAGTCTGACTCTTAGTGGTTTCAACACTGAAGAGAGTTTATTGGTCTATATAACTGAAGACCAAGCAGAGGGCTTGAGGCAAGGCCTCATTCAGCAACTCATTGATGTCACCAAATACTGAGTCTTGTCTTGGAGTCCTAAAGTGGCTGACAGCGGCTTCTGGTATTACATTTGTTCTGACATCCTCCCAGCATTGCAAGTCAAGTCCGGAGGCTCACTCTGGGTCAGCCTGGGTCTTAAGCCCACCAATCAATATTTGTAGGGAGATGGGATGGATTGTTTAGCTTAACCTAGCTTTCTTAACTCTGTTCTTAAAGCTGGGCATGTAGTTCTCTTCCCCCCGAACAGTGGAATTCAGCTAAGTGGGTAGGGAGAACGAATGCTGGAAGGACAATCAATATAGGTAATGCCTCGTGAACCCTGTTTTATATGACCTCTGCATCCTAGAGTCAGGAATTTAATGGATAAAGAAACAAGTTTGAGAAACTTCTGTCTCAGAAAAACTCATTTGAGGAATGTCCTTGCTTGTTTGGGACCAACAAGCTTGGTTATGTGTTATTCATGGTAAAGGTTAATAAAAATAAAAGACCCCAGATGCAGCAGCTTAAACAAGACTATGTTTATTTCCCTCTCATTTTACAGAGCTAGATGTTCCAGAGCTGGGAGGTGACTCTGGCATCCTCATAATTTTTCCATTTCTGAGTTCAAGATGGCTGTTGCCACAGTCACCTTTCAGCCGGGAAGGGAAAGGGCAAGGGGAAAGGCCAGTCCATACTTTTCATGGCAATGCCTAAGTGGCACACATTCCTTCCATTCAATTCCCATTGGCTATTATATAATATAATCACAAACCCACAACTAGCTGCCAGAAACTTGGGAAGATGGAGTCTAGTTGAGTGGCCATATGCCCACCTAAAACTTTTAAGGAGACAACTTGTCTTTTTTTAAAAAAAAAGATTTTATTTATTTGACAGACACAGCAAGAGAGGGAACACAAGCAGGGGGAGTGGGAGAGGGAGAAGCAGGCTTCCCACGGAGCAGGGAGCCCGATGGGGGGCTCGATCCCAGGACCCTGGGATCATGACCCGAGCCAAAGGCAGACGCGTAATGACTGAGCCACCCAGGCGCCCCGAGACAACTTGTCGTTATGGTTCAGGCATGAGATCCTGGTGTCTATTCTTTTAAGTACTTGTCTGTCCTGTCAGACCTGAACCGTGTCAGCTGCTTTCCCCGCTGGCTTGTGCCTCCGGGCTGGAGCTGAAGTGCCCACCGTTAGTTAGGTCTTCCGGCAGAGGAAGACACCATGGCTCAAGCACCATGCTTGAAAATGGAGAGCTGCTCTACTGGCTTAATTGCTACCGTCCTTCACCTGAACTGCCCACCACAGCTCTGGACACCATGAGGGAGTAGCCACCAGAACCATACCCACCTATCAAGCGGCCTCTCCCGTGCTCCTGGGTTCTTGTCTAAGGATATTCTGATCCCAGCAGTATGCTCATCACACACTGACCGCATCTCTTTGAGTAGTGACACACATACGTAACCTCTCTAACCAACGTCCTCCTCCGAGTAAGTAGCTTTTTCTTCCCTGGGCCTTCCATTTCTTATTTTAAAAGAGGGTGACTTCAATTACTGGTCCAGCTCTGATGAGCCCGGCGATTCCAGAAGAGCTCGGAAAAAGTGAGGCCCCACGCAAATGACAGGGAAACGCGAAAGAATTTACGAAGCCCGGCCAGCTCGAACTCGTGGAGAGCACTTGCTCTGCTCTGCTCTGCCCAAAGAGGCGTTTCAGCGCCGCTAGCTAGAGTCTGCGCCTTCCGCTTCTGGAGCTGCCTAGCCTCTTTAGTGCAGGCTGGGTTCAGCAGCCCCAGTCCACTGGGAGGACTTAGTTCGTTCAGAGGCATGAGGACGAGCGACTTCCACAAGGGCATATTTGCCCTCACCAGAAGAAGCAAAAAGGGGGACGGAGGGATGCGACCTACGGTATCAACCATGACCCCAAACAGTTCAGCCTCGACCACATCTAGCCTCGCCCGCTTCCGCAGTACCAATAGTTAACACGAGAAAATTTGCACTCATTATCGCGAGAGCAAAACCAGGGGCTGAGGCCAAAAAAGGTCAGTCTCATTGCGCAAGCGTAATTTTGCCAACGCCCCCATTCGTACGCGTGTATTGGTGCAACGTCCAGGCGCCTAAGAAAGGCCAGCCTTACGGGAGCGCGCTTGCGTTTCCTCCTCCTCTTGTCAATTCTCATTTCACTTCCGGCCCCCACTTCCGGTCCTTCCCATTTGTCCTTCCGACAGAAAAATCGGTGGTGCGGTTACCTAGAGTATTTCTGTTCCCGCCAGGGTCGGCCTTGCCCGAGGCAGTGAAGCTCCGGGGGCTGGGGCCACGCGGCCCCAGGGAAGCGCCCTCACTCAACCATGGTGAGTTGGGTGGGTGCGTGATGGAGGGGGCGAGCGGGTGGGCTGTGAGGGCTCCCGGCTGCATTCGGGGCGCTCGTGGTGTAGGAGCACAGCTGGGCATCACTGCAGGCTTCAGAAGTTGGGGGAGGAAACGGGAATCTCGAGAGCGGAGTTAACCTTCTCCGGCAGTGTTTTCATGTCGATCAAGCGCTTTAAGTTATCGTCCCGAAAAGTAAGGCACGGAGAGGCGCAAGAGCTGGTTCCAAGTCACGGTGCCTGGCGTGGGCCCACTTGTTTGTCTCCCAAGTCCCATACGGGAGGTGAACAGCGGTTGTGACAGTGTGTTTCTGGGTTATTTGATTTATGTGTTCTCGGTCTCCCCCACGAGATAAAAACTTCACGAGGACAGGGTCTTCACCATTGCTTTTTTTAAAATTTTTTATTGTTATGTTAATCACCATATATTACATCATTAGTTTTTGATGTAGTGTTCCATGATTCATTGTTTGTGCATAACACTCAGTGCTCCACGCAGAATGTGCCCTCTTTAATACCCATCACCAGGCTAACCCATCCCCCCACCCTCCTCCCCTCTAGAACCCTCAGTTTGTTTTTCAGAGTCCATCGTCTCTCATGGTTCATCTCCCCTTCCGACTTACTCCCCTTCATTCTTCCCCTCCTGCTATCTTCTTCTTTTTCTTTTTTCTTAACATATGTTGCATTATTTGTTTCAGAGGTACAGATCTGTGATTCAACAGTCTTGCACAATTCACAGCGCTCACCATAGCACATACCATCCCCAAAGTCTATCACACAGCCACCCCATCCCTCCCACCCCCCACCACTCCAGCAACCCTCAGTTTGTTTCCTGAGATTAAGAATTCCTCATACCAGTGAGGTCATATGATACATGTCTTTCTCTGATTGACTAATTTCACGCAGCATAACACCCTCCAGTTCCATCCATGTGGTTGCAAATGGCAAGATCTCATTCCTTTTGATGGCTGCATAATATTCCATTGTGTATATATACCACGTCTTCTTTATCCATTCTTCTGTCGATGGACATCTTGGCTCTTTCCACAGTTTGGCTATTGTGGACATTGCTGCTATAAACATTGGGGTGCACATACCCCTTCGGATCCCTACATTTGTATCTTTGTGGTAAATACCCAGTAGTGCAATTGCTGGATCGTATTCACCATTGCTTTCTTAATGTCTAATGTGGTGTCTGGCACGTTGTAGGTGTTCAGTAACGATTGAAGGATGGCCTAGTGTTATTGCGTGAGGGTGTGATCTCTGTGGTGTGGAGTGGTTTGTTGGCTTCTCCATTCGTTCAGGTAGCACTCACGACATGTAAATGTGAGAATGCACAAAGCGCTGGTACAAAGAAGTTGCTCACACATTTTGGTAACCATAATATTTTCATTAAGTGAAGTCCCCATAAGACGGACACGAAGCAGTAATAGGTTGTAGATGTATTGCAAGCTCTTGTAGATTAATGAACCCAAGATCTGAAGAAGGAGAGAAACCAGTGGGGTAGAAGCAGCCCTTTATGTGGGAGAATATGCCCCAAATTACTGCTTCATACTGCCCTGCTCAGCCTTGAGGCTCTTTGTTTCTGAACTCTTAACAAGCATAAGGAATCCCATCTCTCCATTCCCTAGCAGGGGAGAGGGATCCCTAGGCCTGGATATTTCTGGGTACAGGAGTTGTTGGTTATTTTACAACACTTTCACCATCATACATTTGTATTTGTGGGCTTCCATTACCCTGGGTTCCCTTATCACATTGATTCTTGGGGGGGGGAGAGTTCCAGTAAGTCCCCTTAAAAAGAAGACCCATGGCTAAATTGCTAGTACCTACCATCATGTTTTAAGCCTGGAGTAAGCATTGAGAATCATTAAATTAAATATTCAGAATCTCTAGAATTTAATGAAATAGGACACTGCCTCAGCCTTCAAGATGATGGCCTCCCCTGGGAAAGCTGCTCTGTTTTATTCCTTAGTAGGTAATGTGTTCATGTATCCACCAAGCTTTCACCAGTTTTTTTCCTGTGTTCATTGAAAGGGAGGGCCAGAAAGGAGACGTAATTTGAGCTCACTTTTGCTGAGTATCTATAAACTGCATACCTGATGTTTTCATATATTTTTCTTGTTAAGTCATCATGACATCTCTGTGAGATAATCCCTATTGTAATCCCTATTGTAAAGATGGGGAAACTGAGAGACTACTCAGGGATGGTAAGTGGAAGAGCTGAGAGTAAAATTCAAGTCCCTGACTCAGCAAGTACTCTTTCTACTTATACTACAACCCAGAAAACATGTTCTGTGCTTGACACCGTGTTTCAAGGACAATTGTCTTGACACTAGTGTGACAATACTTACATAAAACTCAGTTTGGAAAAGCCAGTCTTGGGCGCCTGGGTGGCTCAGTCGTTAAGTGTCTGCCTTCTGCTCAGGTCATGATCCCAGGGTCCTGGGATCGAGCCGCGCATCGGGCTCCCTGCTCAGCGGGAAGCCTGCTTCTCCCTCTCCCACTCCCCCTGCTTGTGTTCACTCTCTTGCTGTCTCTTTCTCTGTCAAATAAATAAATAAAGTCTTAAAAAAAGAAAAAAGCCAGTCTTTTCTTCTCAGATTCTGCTGGCAGGAAACAGACAATTGGGATGCTGGGTGGAATGGACCATGGTAGTTATAAACCCAGACAAAAGTTAGCAACCCATTTGGGACGAAGGGGCCACAGAACTTTCTGGGGTGGTGATAACACAGGTGATACATTGTGAAGGATGGATAGGAGTTAGCCAGATCCAAGGGGGTGGGGACAGTAGAGAAGTAAAGATTTTAAGTGGAGGGAGCAGTGAAAGTAAAGTCACAGGATTTGGACATCTTTTGATTTTTTTTTTGTTACAGTGCATATATACTAGTTCAAACATTATGCTTGTGACTGTGATACTTTTCTCTAAAAACTGCATGAAAAAAGGGTATTTTTTTAAGATTTTATTTATTTATTTGACAGAGAGAGAGAGAGCGAGAGCAGGAACACAAGCAGGGGGAGTGGGAGAGGGAGAAGCAGGCTTCCCGCGGAGCAGGGAGCCCAATGTGGGGCTCGATCCCAGGACCCTGGGATCATGACCTGAGCCAAAGGCAGACACCCAACAACTGAGCCACCCAGGAGCCCGAAAAAAGGGTATTTTAAACATGGGCATTTTTCTTCCCTTCTCTCTTAGGCCCGAAATGCAGAAAAGGCCATGTAAGTATCAACTCAATTTTGTTTGTAAATTTTATGTAACTTAATTATCACCATAGAACTCGTTTTGTGTTTGGTCCTTTTGGTATGTTTCTTTCTCTTCATGTGTTAAAATAGTATTCCCATATTTGCTGTTTGTTTTCCCCATTAGTGTTTTCTGACAGATCCCAGAACTTACACTGGATAAACATTAGTTCACTTGGAGATGGTGCAGGGGCTGTGAGAGTGACAACTGGGCACCCCATGATATTAGTCTTTTAACATCTGGATGTGTTGCTCACCACAGTGGTCTGATGAGTAGAGTTTCCCATAGTCTTTACATGCAGTGTAAGTAAAATGGATACAGGAACACCAATGGCTTTTTTAAGTCCCACTGTTGGAACATGGAAACCCCTAACTTCTCTGTGGTGTCTTCATCTCTCGCATAAGCTTGTGTATGCTTTCCTTTTTTTTAATGAATAATTTTTATGAAAAAGTATATAATAATATATATATATGAGTCATATTAATGAATACCTTACATGATGGTCATGAGTAGACCTGCCCCATCTAGGAACTTGGGTGACAAATCTGTGAGCAGTATCTAATGGAGTCTTCTCTCTTCCTGGTAGGACGGCCTTAGCAAGATTTCGCCAAGCTCAATTGGAAGAGGGAAAAGTGAAGGTTGGTGTAAATATTCCTCATGAATTGTAAAGTATCAAGCACAAATGTGGTAAAACTCCCTCCTGAGCAGAATAGACTTATTTCTTGTCTGTACTTGCTGACATTCTTATAGTCTATACACTTGAATTCCAGGTGTGCCTCCCTATTGCTAGGGCAGTGTGATGATCTAGCTGCTTGTTCTTCTACCTCCTCTGTATTATGATAATTGGCTTCCCATATTATCCCAGCTCTGTCTAATATTGAATAATAGGAAGGGCTGGGGAGAGCAGCTCTAAGCTGCAACCAGTAAATGATTGCAATTCATGGAGGCTCAGCCAGGTCAGGAATAATATGTACCATTCTTTCAATATTTTTGTTTTGTTTTTTAAAAAATTATATACATGTATGTGCTCACACACATACATGTGTATATGCACGTGTATGTTTTGTTCTAAACACTGATAGCCATTATTTCTTAAGATAATATGAATATGCCATGGAATGGATATAACCTAGCTTACTTAGCCATCTCTCTGTTACTGGAATTTTAAGTTGTTCCCAGTGGTTCACTCTACTAGATACAGTGCAGCCTCTGTATATTTTTACATGTATACTTGTTTCTTAAGTAGAGACTGAAAATGTAAGGCTTGATGAAGATCATCTGGAACTGAAGTTTAAAGTCTAAACCGTGTTTAGACCATTAGACGTTTAGTCTTCAGGGCTGAATCAGTTGGGGATGCTACATAAAGCTTGTAACTAGGACAGTGGCAACGTGTATTTTGCTTCTTCTTAGGAACGAAGACCCTTCCTTGCCTCAGAATGCACTGAGCTGCCCAAAGCTGAGAAGTGGAGACGACAAGTATGTTCTGGGTGAATCTGGTCTTAGTAGAAGTAACAAGTCTCTGTTTCTTTTTGAGTTGAAGTATAGTTGACACAGAATGTTACATTAGTTCAGATGTGCAGCCCGGTGACCCCTCAGGCATAGCTCCCACCTGTTACCATAAACACTATTACAGTACCATTGACTGTGTTCCCTGTGCTGTTCCTTTCCACCATGACTTATCATTCCATAACTGGAAGCCTCTCCCTCCCACTCCCCTTCACCCATTTTGCCCATCCCCCGCCCTCTCCCCTCTGGCAGTCATGAGTTGGTTCTTTGTATTTATGGGTCTGTTTCTACTTTTTTGTTTATTCTTTTGTTTTTTAGATTCTACATACATGTGAAATCATGTGGTATTTGTCTTTCTCTGTCAGACTTACTTTACTTAGCATAATACCCTCTAGGTCCATCTGTGTTGCAAATGGCAAGATCTCATTCTTTTTTATGGCCGAGTAATATTCCATTGTATATGTACACCACGTCTTCCTTATCCATTCATCTGTCCCTGGGTACTTGGGCTGCTTCCATATCTTCAGTATTGTAAATAATACTGCAATTAACATATATTTTTTCACCAAATTAGTGTTTTCATTTTCTTTGGGTAAATAGTAGTGGAAATACTGATTCATACAGTATTTCTATTTTTAATTTTTTCAGGAACCTCCATATTGTTTTCCATGGTGGCCGCACCAGTCTACATTCCCACTAACAGTGCACAAGGGTTCTCTTTTCTCCACATCCTTGCCAGCACTTGTTATTTCTTTTTTTTTTTTTAAAGATTTTATTTATTTATTTGAGATAGAGAGCATGAGAGGGAAGAGGGTCAGAGGGAGAAGCAGATTCCCCGCTGAGCAGGGAGCCCGATGCGGGACTCGATCCAGGGACTCCAGGATCATGACCTGAGCCGAAGGCAGTCGCTTAACCAACTGAGCCACCCAGGCGCCCCGGCACTTGTTATTTCTTGTCCTCTTGATTCTAGCCATTCTGAGAGGTGTAAGGTGGTATCTCATTGTGGTTTTGATTTGCATTCTGATTGTTTCTTATTATCTAAATGATTCATTACCAGAATTCTAAGTATTTTTTTTTAAAGATTTTATTTATTTATTTGAGAGAGAGAATGAGAGAGAGAGAGCACATGAGAGGGGGGAGGGGCAGAGGGAGAAGCAGACTCCCTGCTGAGCAGGGAGCCCGATGCAGGACTTGATCCCGGGACTCCAGGATCATGACCTGAGCCGAAGGCAGTCGCTTAACCAACTGGGCCACCCAGGCATCCCTAAGTATTTTTAATTACTAATTTTGAGTTCTATTTTTTCTGTGCTTTCAGACATACTCAAAAGTCATGAGAATTTATTACCTTACATTTTTTTTCACAGATCATTGGAGAGATCTCTAAAAAAGTGGCTCAAATTCAGAATGGTAAGCTAACCTGTCTTTTAAATCTCAAATCCCCAATTAGACGTGGGGATTTCAACGCTTGTCTCTCAATAATCAATAGAATAAGTAGATAAAAAATCAGTAAGGACATAGAAGAACTGAACAATTGTATTAATCAATTTGACATTTATAGAACACTCCAGGGGACATTTGTTTTTGTTTTTGTTTTTTTTAAAGATTTTATTTATTTGACAAGAGAGAGACACAGCGAGAGAGGGAACGCAAGCAGGGGGAGTGGGAGAGGGAGAAGCAGGCCTCCTGCTGAGCAGGGAACCCGATGCGGGGCTCGATCCCAGGACCCTGAGATCATGACCCGAGCCAAAGGCATTCACCTAACCGACTGAGCCACCCAGGCGCCCCATCCAGGGGACATTTGTATCTGGAGAAATTTTGATTTATACAACTTGGGGTGCTACTGGCATCTAGTGGATAAAGCCAGGGATGCTGCTAAAGCATCCTCCAGTGCATTCTACAAAGAATTTTTGGCCCAAAATGTCAGTAGTGCCACTGTTTAGAAACACAGTTCAAAAGGAAATTGAAACCTGAGTAGCCTTTTATCTATTAAAAAAAATATTTTTTTTCTTTTTAAGTAAACTCTGTGCCCAGTGTGAGGCTTGAGCTCATGACCCTAAGATGAAGAGTTGCATGTTGTACCAACTGAGTCAGCCAGGCACCCCTATATCTATTAAAGAAATTGAATTCATCGTTAAAGCCTTCAAGCAAAGAGAACTGCAGGTCCAGATGGCTTCCCTGGTCGGTTGTATCAAACATTTAAGGAAGAAATAATATCAATTCAACCTAGTTTCTTCCAGAAAATTGAAGGGAAAGGAACACTTCATCATTCATTTTATAAATTTTAGTATTAACATTACCATGATACTAAAATAAAAAAAAGACATTATACGGATAGAAAAAAACTGCCACCCGATATTCCTCATGCATATAGACGTAAAAATCTTCCAACAGAATATTAGCAAACCAAGTCCAGCAATTTATAAAAAGGATAATAAATCACAACCAAGTAGGATTTACCCTGGAATGCATGGGCTGATTTAGCATTCAAAAATTAATATAATTCACTTATCACCATTCTAAAGTAGAGAAACCACATGCTCATCTCAGTAGATACAGAAAAAATATTTGACAAAATTTAACATTCACTCATGATGAAAACACCACTAACTGGGAATAAGGGGGAATTTTCTTTTTTTACCCTGATAAAGCACTTCTACCAAAAAACCTATAGCCAGCATCATAATTAATGGTGAAAGATTGCATGCTTTCCTCCTAAGGGCAGGAACAAGGCAGATACCTATTCTCACCACTTCTATTCAGGGTCTTACTGGAATTCCTAGTCAGTGCAGTAAAGCAAGAAAAGGAAATAAACGGCACACAGATTGGAAGGGAAGAACTATAATTCTCTGTTCTCAGATCATGTAATTTTCCATGTAGGAGATCCCAAGAAAACTATAGAAAGATTTCTTTTTTTTTTTTTTTAAAGATTTTATTTGTTTATTTGACAGAGAGAGACACAGTGAGAGAGGGAACACAAGCAGGGGGAGTGGGAGAGGGAGAAGCAGGCCTCGTCCTGAGCAGGGAGCCTAATGCAGGGCCCGATCCCAGAACCCTGGGACCACGACCCAAGCCGAAGGCAGATGCTCAACGACTGAGCCACCGAGGCGCCCCTATAGGAAGATTTCTAAAATGAATAAGTGAGTTTAGCAAGGTCACAATAGACGGTCAGTACACAAAAATCAGTTCTATTTTTATAAAGTAGCACTGAAAAATTGGTACTAGAACATTTTTAAAAAGTGCTATTTACAAAAACACCAAAACACAAGAAATAACTTAGGTATAAATCTAACAGAACATATGTGCAATCTGTATGCTTTTTTTTTTAAGATTTATTTTTTTTTTTTTGAGAGAGAGACAGAGATGGCAACAGAGAGCACAAGTTGGGAGGAGAGGGAGAAGCAGGCTCCCCACTGAGCAGGGAGCCTGACACAGGGCTTGATCCCAGGACCCCAGGACCATGACCTGAGCCGAAGGCAGAAGCTTAACGACTGAGCCACCCAGATGCCCCCCCCCTTTTTTTTAAAGATTTTATTTATTCATTTGAGAGAGTGAGAGAGAACACATGAGAACTGGCAGAGGGAGAGGGAAAAGCAGACTCCTCTGCTGAGCAGGGAGCCCTTGTAGGGCTCGATCCCACGACCCTGGGGTCATGACCTGAGCCGAAGGCAGATGCTTAACTGACTAAGCCACCCAAGTGCCCCTGCAATCTGTATGCTTAAAACTACAAAACACTGATAAAGGAAATCAGAGACAACCCGAGTACATGGAGAGATACACAGCATTCATGGATGGGGAGACTCAGCCTAGTAATGATGTCAGTTCTGTCTCTTTTCAAATACTCACAATCAAAGTCCCAACAGGATTTTTTTTTTTAATAGGTTACCAGATTTTTTTCTGCATTTTAAATGGAAAGGCAAAGGAGCTAGAATAGCCAAAACAATTTTGAAAAAGAACAAGATTGAAGTAGTCATACCACCTGGTTTTTAAGAATTAATATAAAGCTACTATATTCCAAATAATGTATTGGTGAAAGACAGACGATCGGAACAGAGTAAGAAGGGCAGAAATAGGGCCACACATGTGGCCAGGTGACAACGGTACAAAAGCCATTCAGTGGAGAAAGGGAGGGATACTCCCTTGCAATAGCCATGTGATATTTTATTTAACAAAGCAGGGGTCATTAACCATTTTCCTTCCTCTGGTGGGCTCTCCCAGCTGCTCCCAGCCTTGGCTGCCATAGACAACACCTTAGCAAAGTCCCTTGTGCATATTCCTTTATAATAAGTACCTTAGGCTTAACTCTCAGGGTATAGTCTTTGCCAAAAGATGTCCCCATATAACAACACATTGCTTTTCTGAAAGGGTGAAACCAACGCAGAATGCTCCCAGGCCCTGGTGCTTGTACGAGCCTCACTGCACATTGCTGGCGTTGGATGCTAGGTGCCCCCCACCACTAAGATATTTTAATAATTGGATAAATGGAACTGCAGGATTGCTTCAGTTTATATTTCTTCAGTTGCTAATGAGGAGCAAGTTGTTTTTCAAGGATTTTTTTTCCCCCTGCTCTGGTGGGAACTTTGTTCGTAATCCTTGCTTTCCCTTTGTTTAGGTGTTGATGGTTTTTCTTAGAAATTTAAATGAGTATTTTTGTACCAGATACTTTTGTTAAGTGTTGACATTCATTTTTTTTTTTCTAACTTTATTTCTTTGTGTTGTTTTCATGTTAATAAGCATTAAACTCTTTTTTTTTAAAGATTTTATTTATTTATTTGAGAGAGAGAATGAGAGAAAGAGAGCACGAGAGGGAAGAGGGTCAGAGGGAGAAGCAGACTCCCTGCTGAGCAGGGAGCCCGATGTGGGACTCGATCCCGAGACTCCAGGATCATGACCTGAGCCGAAGGCAGTCGCTTAACCAACTGAGCCACCCAGGCGCCCGACATTCATTTTTAAGGGTATAACTTTGAGTGCTATTTTCAAGAAACGATATTAACATTTTTGTTTTCTAGCTGGTTTAGGTGAATTCCGAATTCGTGACCTGAATGATGAAATTAACAAACTGCTAAGAGAGAAAGGACACTGGGAAGTCCGGATAAAGGAGCTGGGTGGTCCTGATTATGGAGTAAGTAAGCAGCGGTCTCAGTGGATCTTGGGGGTAAGCCAGTGAGCTTTTTTAGCAGCCTGGGTAGCTTTGCATCCTCTGCAGCTCCCAGCCCATGTCTGCCACAGAGTAGGCATTTGAGGGATGAAAGAAGGTTTGGGAAGTGCCCATTGCATGTGGACAGGAAACATGGAAGGGATGGGTAGGATAATTTTTTTTTTTTTTAAGATTTTATTTATTTATTTGACAGAGACACAGCAAGAGAGGGAACACAAGCAGGGGGAGCGGGAAAGGGAGAAGCAGGCTTCCTGCTGAGCAGGGAGCCCGATGCGGGACTCAATCCCAGAACCCTAGGATCATGACCTGAGTCGAAGGCAGACACTTAACCGACTGAACCACCCAGCTGCCCCGGGTAGGATAATTCTTAAACACCCCATAGCACAGCCCTCAGAGCAGACAGGGCACCTGAGTTTACTGCTCAGATGGTCTTGCGGTGCCTGGCTGGCTCAGTCAGTGGAGCATGTGACTCTTGATCTTGGGGTTGTGAGTTTGAGCCCCATGTTGGGTGTAGAGATACTTAAAAGAATGAAAATGTTTAAAAAACAAAAGAAAAACGACCACGGTCCCTTTGCATCATCCCTGAGCTCCTTGGAAGTTGGGGCAGCCATTGTTGGGTTCTTTACCTGAGGGGGCCTGGGGGCCCTCCTTTCTTTGGACTATCATTTTTTTTTTTTTAATATTTTGTTTATTTATTTGTCAGAGAGAGCGAGGGAGGGAGAGCACAAGCAGGGGAACAGCAGGCAGAGGGAGAAGCAGGCTCCCCGCTGAGCAGGGAGCCTGATGCGGGACTTTATCCCAGGACCCTGGGATCATGACCTGAGTGAAGGCAGACGCTTAACTGACTGAGCCACCCAGGTGCCCCTCTTTGGACTATCATAAATTCAGTCCTCTTTCCTGGCTGTCAAGTTTTTAGGACCGTGACCCATTGTAAAACACATGCATACCAACTCTCTATCACAACCCAGTACACACAAAAATGTACCAAAAAAATACATGGTGATGCATGTTGATATTTTCTGTTCTGTTATATTTTGATTTTAAAAAATTGATGATTGTGACCCACTTAATTGATTTCATGACTCACTCATGGGTCTTGACTTTAAAAAATCCTACCCCAGAGTCCTCCCCATTTATTCATTTGTGAAGAGATCTACCTCAGGTCATTTGACCTGGTCAGCGAGCTGTAATGTGTTATGTAGGAAGTTTTCACATGTGTTATGTGAAGTTTTTCTAATCTGGTATTTTCATTTTTATGACAGTTTAACACACATAATTCTCACTTTAGTACCTGGCGTAAAAACGAAGGAGAGGCATTCATGTTTCTTGAGCCCTGGTTTTGTTCTTGGCACTGCATGAGGAACTTTCTCACTCTCTCGAGCAGTTCGGTGACGGTGATTTTATGTGTCCTATCAGACAGCTTTAAATTAAAGTAATGCAGAAGTTTGGTAACCCTCCCGGAAAAATGACCTCAGAAGCAATAAAAAATGAATATGTAAGGTATTCTTAACTGCCACCACCGAAAGTCAACATTAATTTTCTTAAAATTTTCAGTGTTACTTTTTATTGAAATATAGTTGACACACAATATTACATTTATTTCAGGCGTACCACATAGTAGTTCAGCAATTCTGTACATTATGCCATGAGCGTTGTTAACCATCTGTCATTACACAGTTATTACATTATTGACTATATTTCTTTAAAAAAATTAAAAAAAAATTCCAGTATAATTAGTTTCAGGTATATAATACAGTGACGCCACAATTTTGTACATTACCCAGTGCTCATCATGATACATGTACTCTTAATCCCCTTCACCAATTTCACCCATCCCCCTCCCTCCTCCCCTCTGGTAACCATCAGTGTATTCTCAGTATTTAAGAGTCTGGTTTTTTGTCTCTTTTTTTAGTTTGTTCATTTGTTTCTTAAATTCCACATATGGGGAGAGTCATGTGGTATTTTTTTTCCTCTGGCTGACTTATTTTACTTAGCATGATACCCTACAGATCCGTCTATGTTGTTACAAATGGCAACATTTCATTAATTTTTATGGCTGAGTAATATTCCATTGTGTATATATATTTATATTTATATATATAGTCCATTATATATATGTGTGTGTGTGTGTATCCCATGTCTTCTTTATCAATTCATCAGTCGATGGACACTTGGGTTGCTTCTATAGTCTTAGCCTCTATGAATAATGCTATAATAAACATAGGAGTGCATATATCTTTTCAAATCAGTGTTTTCGTCGTCTTTGAGTAAATCCCAGTAGTGCAATGACTGGATCTTATGGTAATTCGATTTTTAATTTTTTTAGGAACCTCCATACTGTTTTCCACAGTGGCTATACCAGTTTGAATTCCCACCAGCAGTGCAGGAGGGTTCCTTTTTCTCCACATCTTTGCCAACACTTGTTGTTTCTTGGGTTTTTGATATTAGCCATTCTGACAGGTGTGAGGTGATAACCACACATTGTGGTTTTGATTTACATTTCCCTGATGATGAGTGATGTTGAGCATCTTTTCAGTGTGTCTGTTGGCCATCTTCATGTCTTCTTTGGAAAAATGTTCGTGTCTTCTGCCCATTGTTTAATTGGATTGTTTTTGGGTGTTTAATTTCTATATATTTTGGATATTAACCTCTTATTGGATATATCATTTGCAAATATCTTCTCCCATTCAGTAGGTTGTCTTTTAGTTTTATTGATTGTTTCCTTCGCTGTGCAGAAGCTTTTATTTTGATATAGTCCCAATAGTTTATTTTTGCTTTTATTTCCTTTGCTTCAGGAGACATATCTAGAAAAATGTTGGTATGGCTGATGTCAGAGATATTACTGCCTATGCTCTCTTCTAGGACTTTTATGGTTTCAGATCGCACATTTAGGTCCTTAACCCATTTTGAGTTTATTTTCGTGCATGGTGTAAGAAGTGGTCCAGTTTCATTCTTCTGCATGTGACTGTCCAGTTTTCCAAACAGCGTTTGTTGAAAAGACCGTCTTTTTTCCATTGGATGTTCTTGTCTCCTTTATTGTGCATTAATTGACCGTATAATCCTAGGTTTATTTTTGGCTCTCTGTTGTGTTCCACTGATCTATGTGTCTGTTTTTGTGCCTCTATCATACTGTTTTGATTATTATAGTTTCGTACTATATCTTGAAATCTGGAATTCAGCTTCATTTTTCTTTCTCAAGATTGCTTTTGCTGTTCAGGGTTTTTGTGGTTCTATACAAGTTTTGGTGTTATTTGTTCTAGTGTTTTGAAAAATGCTGCTGGTATTTTGATAGGGATTGCATTAAATCTGTAGATTGTGTTGTGTAATACGGACGTTTTAACAATATTAATTCTTGTACATGAGTGTGGAATGTCTCTGTCATCTTCAATTTCTTTTATCAGTGTTTTATAGTTTCAGAGTATAGGTCTTTCACCTCCTTGGTTAAGTTGATTCCTAGGTATTTTATAATTTTTGGTGCAATTCAACATTAATATTTTAATGTATTTCTTTATCTAGAGTTTTTTCAGATTTTATTTTTAAGTAATCTACACCCAACGTGGGGCTTGAAGTTAACAACCCTGAGGTCAAGAGTTGCATGCTGTACTGACTGAGCCAGCCAGGTGCTCCTCTTTATAGAGTTTTTTAATGCTTAACAATTTTATTTCCATTTTCTATGTGTAAAAATAATACATTTAGGATCTTAGTTTCACAAGATGAGAAGAGTTGTGGAGATGAATGGTGGTGAGGGTTACATGATAATTATGAACATATTTAATGTCACTGAACTGTCCACTAAAAATGGTAAATTTTGTTATGTATATTTTACCACAATAAAAAAGAAAAGAAAAAGTAGTACATGGTCATTTAAGGTCAGAAAAGTATAAAGAAAGCAGAAGAGCATTCAGTCAGAATGCTATTACCTGGATGCAGCTGCTTGAATAGTTCCTTCCATTGTTTGTCTGTTAATGCCATGATTGAGATCACACTCACTGTCTGTACAACTTTGGTTGTAGCATTTGTGCTTCTTTCCAAAATGGTAACATTGGTTATGTAGATAAAGAGAGAGAGAGAAAATATAAAATAAAAAATGTAAAAATTATAAAATATTAAAAAACTATGTTATATTCTATGCATAATATAGAATATGTTATATATTTTTCTAGCCCATAGAAATAACTGCTACTGACATTTTCTATGTATCTTTCTAGCTTTTTATCTATGCATGTATATGTTCATTTTTACAGGATTGTTTCTTATTCAACTATGTGCTTTGTTCACTTAATAGTGTATCAGGAACATAATTTCATGTCAATCATTTGTATCACTATTTTATTTTTTATTTTTTTAAGATTTTATTTATTTATTTGACAGAGAGAGACACAGTGAGAGAAAGAACACAAGCAGGGGGAGTGGGAGAGGGAGAAACAGGCTTCTTGCAGAGCAGGGAGCCTGATGCGGGGCTCAGTCCCAGGACCCCGGGATCATGACCTGAGCTGAAGGCAGACGCTCAATGACTGAGTCACCCAGGCGCCCCTGTGTCACTATTTTAAAAAGCATTTTTGAGAAAGTTGGAAAATCAGTAGAGGGAACTCTTATATACCATTCATACAGATTTACCAGTTTTTGATACTTTGCTGTATTTACTTTGTCATTTTCTTTGTGTACCTTGAGATTTATTTTTTCTGAACCATTTGAAGCTTAAATACATCATGCTTCCTTACCCCTTAATACTTAATATCTCTGTGTGTATTTTCTTTTTTCCTCTTTGTGTATTTTCTAAGAGTAAGAATATTCTCTTACATAACCGTGGTGGAATTATCAAGTGTAAGACATTTAACTTTGATACATTCATTTTATCCATCCTACTTGGCTGTTTCACTGATTTTCCCAATAATCTCCTTTTTAGCATTTTCCCCTCTAAGACAGGGCCTAGTCCAGGGTCACATACTACATGTGGTTGTTGACATCATCATTTTTGATGGATAGAATTCTGTCTTCAGGATGTATTTCATTTGTCTTTTACTGCTTGTCATTGAAGTTGTTTGCAATTGTTTAAGTTTTGTCACTTAGGTCATATCATAAGTGTTTTCCTAAGGCAATACAAAAGTGTCATAAGAATGATCATTTTTAAGGTATAGAATATATTCCATCCTTGACTATGCTATAATTTACTTAAAAACATCCTCATACTGTTAGGTATTTAGACTGATTTTAATTTATGAAAAAAATGAACCTAAGTATTTTTCTCTGTACATTAATATTTTCCCACATTCATTGTTATTATCTTAAACTATATTTGCAAATATGGAAATAGTGCGTTAAAGGATCAGATCCATTTTCTCTTTTTCCTTCCCAATAAGAAAGTTGGCCCTAAAATGCTGGATCATGAAGGGAAAGAAGTCCCAGGAAATCGAGGTTACAAGTACTTTGGAGCAGCGAAAGATTTGCCTGGTGTCAGAGAGCTTTTTGAAAAAGAACGTAAGTAACTGCTAATGTATGTGAAGGTTTTAGCCTCTAATTGCTGGTGATCATCATAACACATCTGTAGGCTAGGTGCTTTTCCTGTGTTGTTTCTCAGCTGCACAGCAGTGGTGTCAGAATTATTGTTCCCAGATTTGAAATGAGAAACTGTAAGTATTAGGAGTTGAAGTCAGAGGCCCAGGGCACAAGCTGGGGCTGGGAGGTGGCTCCAGAATCAACTGGTACCAGATGCTCACCCTTGGCACGTGCCAGTCTCTCAGCCCCAATGTTTTCCCTCTTTGAAGTTGCCTCTGATTATCAGGGCAGGCTCTGATGCTCATTGAAACGGGTTCCTGTTTCAGTTACTTATTAGTTGAAAAATCCCTGCCTGAAGAACAAGTACAACCTTGGGCCAAACCCCAGGAGGTATAAATGGAGAAAAGTGAAACGGCTATGTGTGGATCCACACTGCTGGTCCCCTCACCTGGCCTGTCTTTTCCCTCCGTGGCCCTGGGGAGCTTCAGCCAAACCTTGGCCTTCCAAAATGCACTTGGAAACCACTAGCCTGGAGTGTTTGTGGATTTTTAATTTTTCTATAAAGTCTAAACACGTTATAGAAAAAAGTATGAATAGCAGAGAAGAATGACACCTTACTGCTTGTACCAACACCGCTGTTGGCATTCTGCTCTGTTTCCTTCCAGTTTTTGTTGGTTTAAAAATATAGTTCTACTATATTAAGCCCTGCTTATTTTTATATTAATTATGCCCAAACTGGCATGTGCTATTAACAACACTTAAAAATAATTCAGGCGGAAGTGCTCCTGGCTGGCTCAGTCTGTTAAGCATCCGACTCTTGATTTCAGGTCTGGTCATGATCTCAAGGTCATGAGATTGAGCCCTGCATTAGGCTCTGTGCTTTAGGGGGGAGTCTGCTTGGGATTCTCTCTCTCCCTCTTCCACTGCTCCTCGCCCCCCCTAAAAAATAATCTTTAAAAATAATAACATTAATTCAGGGGGTGCTTGGCTGGCTCAGTTGGTGGAGTGTGTGACTCTTGATCTCAGGGTTGTGAGTTTGAGCCCCGTTTTGGGCGTAGAGATTACTTAAAAAATAAAATCTTAAAAAAAAAATTCATAATTTAAATATCATGCTGTTCATTATGAAAGTAATATAATTTTATTACAGAGAAGTTGTAAAATACAGAAAATCAGAATAAAATCGTCTATATTTTCACATCCTGTAGAGGACAGTTGTTGACATGTTGGGGCATATTTCCTTCCAGTTTTTAAAGGGAAATGACAACCCAACAGATTGGTCAAAGAATCAAAGCTGATAATTTAAGAAGAAAAACTTCATATGTATAAAAATACATATGTGGAGGGAGGCTCCTCTATTGAGGTTATGCTGCACATAATACTTTTTTAAATTTGCATTTTTCTAAAAAAATCAGTTGTAGATTTTTTTTTTTAATAAGAAAGTGCTTAGGTGTTTTTTTTTTTTTTTAAGATTATTTTATTTGAGAGAGGGGGAGAAGCAGGCTCCCCGCTGAGCAGGGAGCCCAATGGGGGTTCCATTCCAGGTTCCCGAGATTATGACCTGAGCCGAAGGCAGACGGTTAACCGACTGAGCCACCCAGGTGCCCCGAAAGTGCTTAAGTCCGTCTTAATGAGTGTAGTTCAGATAGCACTGTCCCCTGGGTACCCCCCATCCCTGTGCCTCTGGATCACTGGTAATCATAATTATCTGTTTCGTGCATTCCCTTCCAGGCCTTTTTTTATGCACTTACATGCTTATTTCATCAGCTAAATTTCGTCAGTATGAGTGACGGATGACTCAACCCCAGTTCCGTTTAGGTAGAAAAGTGAATTTATTGACTCACCTAACTGAAAATTTCAGCCCACGGGTAGTTTGTCTTCAGGAATGGCTGATTGCAGGTCACATTTCCTCCATGTTGTAGTTTTGACTTCCAGCCTATGAGCTTGTTTCTCTATCTAGCTCTCTGCTTGTGGTGGCAAGTGGTCCATCATCAGTTTACATTTTGTCCTCTGTCAGCAAGAGATTTTTTTTCCCCCAAGTGGTTCAAGCGAAACTCGTAGAATTGAAGCTGTTTGGCTTTGATCAGATCATAGTTCAATCCTTAAACCAGTCCCTGTGACAGGGAGGGATGCAGTGTTCTGAGCCAGCCAGGTTTTAAGCCCTGTACCCAGTGCTGGGTGCAGCCAGCATCATCACAGGACAGGGACCAAGGGTGGTGCAGGGGTGGACAGACTCGCCATTACCAGCATCAGGGTGATAGGTGGAGGCCTGCGAAGACTCAGTGGCCCTCCCATACCTGTTGTGTTGTGCTCTGCATTGATGTCCTCCCATCGTTCTGCTTAGAACTCTGTGAGTGGATGTGAAGAACTAAAGCATAGGATATGAATTAACTTTATATAACCATTCACCCATTGGTAGACCTTTAGCTATTTCTAGTTTTCTATAGTTATAAAATTTTTGCTGATCTGATGGTTGAAATACATTATTTTTACTTTTTATTTCCCTGATTACTAATGAAATTGATAATTGAATTCAATTACTTTTTTTTTTTCAAGATTCTATTTATTTATTTATTTGACAGAGAGAGCGAGCACACAGGCAGGGGGAGCGGCAGGCAGAGGAGAGGGAGAAGCAGGCTTCCCTGCTGAGTAGGGAGCCCGATGTGAGACTAGATCCCGGGACCCTGGGATCATGACCTGAGCTGAAGGCAGCCGCTTAAGCGACTGAGCCACCCAGGTGCCCTGAATTCAATTACTAATTGAAATTTTTATACATATGAATTTTTTCTTCTGAAACGATCAGCTTTTACTCTTTCACCTAACTGTTGGGTTGTCATTTCCCTTTTGATTTTTTTTTTTTTAAGATTTTTTAGTTTTAAGTCATCTCTACACCCATCATGGGGCTCAGACTCATGACCCCGAGATTAAGAGTCCAACGCTGCACCGACTGAGCCAGGCAGGTGCCCCTCCGTTTTGAGTTTCAAGAATTACTTAAATACTCTGAGTAGTAACCCTTAGTTTGAAAATATTTTCTTCAGGACTTTCTCATTTATCTTTTTGGTTTGTTTATAGTTTCTTTTGTCTTATCTCTATATTTACATTTTTCCATCATATTTTTTTTAATTAAACCTCATGACATTTCCTGTGTTATCAAAACACCTTGTGAAATAGCTGTAGAGGGGCCGTAGGGTACCCCATTCCCCACACATCCTGTAGTTGACAGCCCTGGTTATTCCAGGTTTTCACGACACTCTCAACAAGGCACATCTCTGTGCCTGCTTTTGTTTTTGTTTTTGTTTTTTAAATTAGGATAAATGCCTTCTAAGTAGACTAATTGGATTAAAGGTTTCAAAACTGATTGAAAAAAAAATTACAAAATTACGTAATTCTGTGGCTAGTATAGGAAGGGCCTATGTCATGGTGTTTTCTTGAGCGCACTCCCTAGCTGTGTAACTTTGTATAGGATACTGGCTCAAGTGTGATTGTGGTGGGATGTTTAGCTAAGTTGGTGTGGTTTCTTTTAGCTCTTCCTCCTCCAAGAAAGACACGTGCTGAGCTCATGAAAGCAATCGATTTTGAATACTATGGTTACCTCGATGAAGATGATGGTGTCATCGTGCCTTTGGAACAGGAATATGAAAAGAAATGTAGGTCTATGAGCAATTTATTTCATTATAGATGGCATCTGGTTTCTGTTCTGTCCTTTGAAAATGGGTTTTTACATAGCGCTCTATGCCAGAAGCGAGTTTGTTTTATTGCTGATGGTCTTCAGAAGACATGGGCTGCTAATGACCTAACCCTCCGTGACTGTGATGCAGTCTGGGGCTGTGTGGGGCCAGAAGCAGCACGTGGAGGATGCCCAAGAGCGACATTGGACCTGTTCCCTGTCCATGGGGAATTTATTATCTGGATTCCTTCCCACGTTGGCCTTTCTTGAAATCAGGAAATGGCGCCCATATAAGTGGCTTTTCTTTTCTTTTTTTTAAAAGATTTTATTTATTTAACAGAGAGATAGAGAGCACAAGTAGGCAGAGAAGCAGGCAGAGGGAGAGGGAGAAGCAGGCTCCCCGCTGAGCAGGGAGTCCGATGTGGGGCTGGATCCCAGGACCCTGGGATCATGACCTGAGCCGAAGGCAGTCACTTGACCGACTAAGCCACCCAGGCGCCCCTTAAGTGGCTTTACAATCTGCTTTAAACGCAGCTAATAAGTTATCAGTGTAGAGCAAGATGGGTGGCTCTTTCTGAGTGCTTCCTCCATGCCAAGCACTGTGCTGAGCATTTTATGGACCCCGTCCTGAAGCCTCCTGATGGCCCTGTGGGGAATAGTTAGTGCTGATCTTCCGGTGGTGTGTTGAGCTAGGGCTCTGGGGGCAGGTGGCCAGGAGCCTGAGCCCTTTCCCAGCAGCATATACTACTTTGTCTCACTTGTCATGTGGGCGTGTCAGGAAGCTACTCAGGTTGCTAAACTGGGGATGATCTGGGGACGTCCCCTAAAAAGCTGCCTTGTTGTGACTTCCAGCTACAGCTGTGGTATGACCAGACTACCCCTCATACCCCAGTCCTGCCTGCCAGGGCAGAGTGGAGCGCTCTCTTCTTCACGTGGGCCTAGCCCTGCGTGGTGGGCAGAGCTAATTCAGAGGCCTGACTAAGCAGCACCTGTTTGTCCAGTCAGGGCCGGATTGGTGGAGAAGTGGAAAGCAGAGCGAGAGGCCCGGCTGGCAAGAGGAGAAAAGGAAGAGGAGGAGGAGGAGGAAGAGGAAGAGATCAACATATACGCTGTCACTGAGGAGGAGGTACTCTGGGCACTGGGGGCCCTGGTGCTCACTGCTCCGAGTCACGAAGCCTGGGCCTGGGGAGAATCAGTGGAGTGGTAGGAGGACTTAGCTCATTGGTGAGCAGTCAGGGTCAAAGCCCAGCTCTGCCCCTATCTCCAGGTGAGAACTCCGCTTCCTCACCTGGCAGATGGATATGAGGATCACCTCGCAGCATCCCGGGGAGGGTTCCAGAAGGGACTGGCTGTGGGAGCACCTTGTAAACAGTGCTTTACACCCAGAATCACTTACCTCCTGAACATACTGCTGTTCGACTTCTAAACACATTTGAAGCCATATGAGTTATAGCCCCTGTCCCCATCGTTTCTTTATATTTATCTATTCATTTATTTATTATTACCATGATTTCAGGTTCAATTATAGATCTATTGCTTATATTTTACAAAGTACCGCAGATTGGTTGGCTTAAACACCAGAAATGGATTTACTTTGGAGTTCTAGAGGCTGGAAGTCTGAGATCAAGGTGTCAGCAGAAGGTCTCATCATTTCCTTTTTTTGTTTGTTTGTTTTTAAATGGCAGTGCCAGTAGCTCTTCTGCAGTCTTAACACCCCCACACCCCCATGGTAGAGATAGAAACCAGCCCAGAGCAGACAAGGGACTGATGTAGAAGGTCATGGCTGAGGTGGAGCTGTGATCCTGCCTCTCTGGCAGAGCGTCCTAGCTTCAGGCTCTCCAGGCCTCACTCCTTGGACACATTGAGAAAGAATAAAATGGATTTGCTGGGCTGAGAAGGGGACGGGGATTACTTGTGCATGGGTGGTAGGTCAGGTCCCGTGTGAGGAGCTTGCTGTGATATCAGTGGCAAAGAAGCAGGCTCAGAGAAGGTTAGTGACTTGGTCAACATCACACAGGATATAGCCGACCTGAGGTTCCTGTGCAGGTCTGGCTGATGAGCAGTGGGGACAGTGAAGCATTTGAAGTAAGCTGGCCGCATGCCCTCGGAAGGTCTCGTCTCTTCTCTCTCTTCCCCTCCCCTCCCTCCTTTCCTCCCTCCCTCCCTTCCTTCCTTTTTTTTTTCCCCTGAGTGGAGCCCAGTGGGGGCTTGAACTCAAGACCCTGAGATGAAAACCTGAGCTGAGATCGAGAGTCAGATGCTTAACCAACTGAGCCACCCAGGCACCCTTACCTAGGAAGGTCTTCTTTAGCTGCAAATATTCATTTGCTCTTTCAGCAGCTATTTGCTTAATTAGTGGCTACTGTGAGCCAGGCCCATGCCAGGGGCACAGCAGTAAACAAGCTCTGCTTATAGCTTAAAGTCAGTGGGGAGACAGACCAGTGGGTAGAGTCGATGGAAAACAGTGGCTGTCACGGCAGCTCTGAGATAGTGACACGGTGTGGGGAGAACCCGTGAAGCCTTTCCTGGGGAACTGACCATTCAGCTGAGGCCTGGAAGATCAGGAGAAGTTAACCAAGTGAGAGGCGTTGAGGGAAGAGTGTTCCAGGCAGAGGGAGCAGCATGTACTGAGAGACGCCGTGGGAGTGTGAGGGACAGAGGACAGGCCAGTGTGGCTGAAGCACAGTGTGGGCTGCTGGTGGGGAGAGGAGAGGAGGCGGGAAAGAGGGGCAAGGCAGGACAAGCGCCCCAGCTCCACCGGGAGGAGGCTTTGCCTTTATCCAGAGAGCAATGGCAAGCCACCAGAGGTGGTTGTGGGTCTTTTTTTAAATTTGAAATAATTTACAGGAAGTTGTAAAGGTAGTACAAAGGGTCCTGTGCATCCTTCACCCAGTTTCCCCCAATGGTTACATTTTCCAGAGTTATAGTCCAATATCCACAGTAGGAAACGGAGTTGGTGTAATGAGTGTATAGAGTTCAGTGTCTTTTATCATGTGTAGATTTGTGTAACCACCGACTGTTTGTTTGTTTCTTTCTCTTTTTAAAGATTTCTTTATTAGAGCGCATGTGGTGGGGAGGGGCAGAGGGAGAGAGAGTCTTAAGCAGACTCTGCGCTCAGCATGGAGCCTGACGTGGGGCTCGATCTCACGACCCTGAGATCATGACCTGAGCTGAAACCAGGAGTTGGCCACTTAACTGACTGCACCACCCAAGCGCCCCTGTAACCTCCATTTCAATCAAGATACACAACTGTTCCCTCCATGCACTGCTCCCTTACAGTCATACCTCCCTCCTTCCCCCATCCCTCACCCCATCTCTCTCATTCTGTCATTTTGAGAATGTTTCATAAGTGAAATCATACCTTATGTCACCTTTGGGGATGGTCCCTACACTCAGCACAATGCCCTTGAGATCCATCAGAGTTGTTGCATTCAAGAGTTCATTCCTTTTTATTGCTGAGTAGTATTCCATATAGAGAGAAGTATGCAAGTGCTAAGTGGGCAGGTCAGTGCATTTTCACAAGGCAAACAACCCCATGGAGCAAATACCAGGTGAAGAAATGGAACATGACCATGACCAGCACCCTAGAAGCTTGCTCCTGCTCTCCTGGGTGTTACTCTTCTGACCTCTAATAACCCTTAAGCTCTTACCTGTTTCTGAACTTGATGTCAGCTGGTGGAATCATGCATACTCTTTGGTGTCTAATGATAGTGGGTGTCTGTTTAGCGTCCATTTTGGGGCTATACCAAATAAGGCTGCTGTGGTCTTTCTTGTTCATAGGCAGCCGTTTATGTTGCTTGTACACGGAGGAGTGGAATTATCAGGTCATAGGGGAGGCTCGTGCTGGGCTTCAGTAGATAACGGCTAAACTGTTTCCCAAAGTGCAGGGCCCGGCTTGCCCTCCTACCAGCAGCATCCAGGACATTCCACTGAAGGGTCTCCAGCCAGCTCCACTGGGCAGCAGGTGTGCTGAGAGGCTGGTGCAGGGCATCCAGCACCTCACAGGAGTCCTCTTCTCAGGTTTCCAAGGCCACAGTATTTCCTTAGGTGATAAGTAATCTCTTTTGACTCACGTGCAGACTCAGTTGATCTTTTTTCTGTATGTGGTACATTTTAAAATCTTAATTAAACAAAATAGATAACATTTACAAGGTTCAAAAGCCACAAAAATACATAAAGATCAACAAAGATTCTCTAGTTCTCTAGGTGCAGAGATGTACCTGGTTCTCACGGCTCTTGCTAGTTTCTGTTCTTATCTTTCCTCAGACAAAAGGTGGCATAATTTACACAGTGCTTTGTTGCGTTTTAAATAGTTAATCGTGTGTCTTCGTGTCTTTCTGAGCACTGAACTTCCTCATTCCTTTTGTTTTTTCCTTTTAAACAGCTGCATAGTTGTGCATTTTTGTAGTGGTCCCAGCCTGTGTTTTAACGGGCTCCTGCTCACTGACTTTTTGGTGCTTCTGTTTGTAGTCTGACGAGGAAGGCAGCCAGGAGAAAGGAGGTGAAGACGGGCAGCAGAAGTTCATCGCCCACGTCCCAGTGCCATCCCAGCAAGAGGTAGGACAGAGGCGGGGAGCTGCCCTTGGCTGTGGGGCTTCCCCAGCGCCAGGGGCCTCGCCCCTAAAGGAGATTGCACAGAGTGGGGGAGCGGGTTTTCCTCGTCCTTCCGATCCCTTAGGGCAGCTCTGACTCGGACCGCACGCGCCTGGTCACTCTGCTCACAATAGGGTGTGGAATCCGGGGGAGGCAGGATCTCGTCTGCGTTAGGGTGGGGAAGAATGGGGCTCTGGGAGATGCCTCTGGGTTTTGGCTCCTTGATGGTCTCTGTCCCGGGAACCGCCTCCTGGCTGGGTTCCGGCAGGGCAGGGAGGGCCTCGCCGAGGAGTAAAGCATGAACCCTTTCTTCATGCCATCCACAGATTGAGGAGGCCCTTGTGCGGAGGAAGAAGATGGAACTCCTCCAGAAGTACGCTAGTGAGACCCTGCAGGCCCAGAGCGAAGAGGCCAAAAGACTTCTGGGCTACTAGGGCTGAGCTGGGACGTGCTCAGGGTCTGGAAATGTGCCGGGAGGCCGTCATCCCCCGCTGGCCCTTGGTGAGCCCACCGGACTCGCTGTCCTGGGGTTGCAGACGGGCTGGCTCGTGCTGCGAGTCTTCCTGCTACTTCCCTTACCTTTTCTAACCCCCTCTCCTGATCTGAAGGGACGGGCTGCGTGCCTCCCTGGCAGGCTGTCTGCACTGAACCCTCAGCTGTCACTTTTGTACAAATGTTTGCTATTGTAGGAACCCATTTATTTTTATCTAGAGTGTGTAAAACAGGCTGCCTGTGTTTTACTTAGCTTTGTACCGTCATTTGCTGGGGAGGGAGGTCAATTTATGACTACCATTAAAAAGATGGCAGTTTTTCCTAAAAAGACATACTGCTACCTCCTCTTGAAAAATGAGAAAATGTGTCAACCCTGGGCCCACAGTCCCACGTGTCAGCCGCCAGCCCGAGCTGTTCCTTTTGAGTCGGGTACTACTCCAAGTTCTCCATGGCCCACTCAGCCTGCCTCATTCCCTCCTGCCCAGGTGGCAGGAATTTCACTTTGATACTTCTGTCTTATGACTCGTTCTGAAGAGAGCTATTTTTATTAAAGATTTTTTATATGAAAGGGCAACCTCTATGTCTGCAGCGTGGTCCCTGGGAACCGTACTGAGGTGACGGTCGCCTCGGGATGCCAAGTGCAGAGTCACCGCTGGGGACAGAGCCCCGAAGCACACAGCCCGGGTGTGGGAGGGATGGGACCCGTCCCAGGCTCCCTCTCAGAGCTGAGAGCTGAGGTGGGCGGGCAGCGCTGTCCTCACCAAAGCCCCGAGTGGCCTGGGTCAGAGCACACAGGGATGCCCAGGAAGCACCGGTCGGGGCCAAGCCTGAGCCGACAGCAGAGACGGGACACAGCAGTCTCTGGGGCTGTGTGTGTGTGGGGGGGCTCTACACACTCTGGAGGGCTCCTGGGAGCGTCTGGGGGTCAGCATCAGGACCCGGTGGTTGTCCTTTGGGGCCGGGCCCCAACTCGGACTGTATGTCAACAGGAGGCCCTGCTTGGAGAAGCCCAGGACACAGCGGGGAGCTGGGCTCTTCGGGTGGGTCTGGGGGTCTGCCTGTCAGGGGAGCAGCGGGTCAGGGAACGCAGAGCCCCGTGTGGCTGGGGGTGGCGAGTGTCAGGGGAGAGCGTGGCCAGGCCGTGGACGGCGCTGACGGGCCCCTTGAGGGAGCCTGAGGGCAGCAGGGAGCCGGGCAGAGCCAAGCAAGGGGGTGACCCGGTCAGCGTGTGACCTGCTTTAGGAAGCCGGTTAGCCGGTGTGGAGCCGGATGTGGAGACAGGAGGCAGGAGCAGTTGGAGGCTGGCTGGCGTGGGGAGTGGGGAGTGGCCGCAGGGGAAAGGTGACAAGAGGGTGAGGAGAGGAGATGTGACTGGGGTGGGGCCACCCTGCATCCTGGCTTCCCTGAAGGAAGGGCTGGCGCGGTCCCTCCTCAGCCGAGCCCCTGGGTGAATGTGTGCAGGGAGCAGGGGGGAGGCGGGGTTGCAGCTTTGGGAGCCCCTAGGGGAGGGGCAGGGCCAGGCTCAGCTCTGGGACCTAGGCCCCTGGCCTCAGTTTCCCTGTTTTAAAGCCCAGGACTTCGTCCCAGGGTCTCTGGCAGTGCCACGGTGTGGGCAGAGGCAAGAGAGGACCCTCATCACAGCCTCTGTGGGGGCGTGTGCGGGCCCGGCTCAGACCACCCACTTAGGGGTTTTTCTTCCAAGGGGCACATGCAGGCTTGGGGGGCTGCCCTGCATTCAAGGACAGCAGGAAATTCAAACCGCAGGCATTTCTTCTCCCTGGAAAAGGTGATTGGAAGGGCCTGGAGCGTGGCCCCTCTGGAAGGCCCAGGCTCCAGGCCTTCATCATTCAGTCAGTGGAATTACCAGGATTCTAACCTCTGGGACAGAGCCAGAAACAGGAGCCCCTGCTCCAGCCCTGCAGTGTACAAAGCCTCTCCCAGCTGGGATCTTGCAGTGGCTTGCCGAGTCGCAGGCAGGACAGGAATTAGTGTCCCCTATCTGAGGGAACTGAGACTGGTGGAAAAGCACCTAGCACCATGTCCTACATGTGTCCTTGGCAGAGATGGACCCAACCCCAGGTTTCTTCCTGTCCTGGAGGCCCTGACTGCTTGCCTGCCTGCCAGGGGCCCCAGAGGGAACGTCTCTGCGGGGCTCCCATTCCAGGCCTGGAACAGCAGAGGAGTCGGCTTGGCAGGTGTCACCAGTAGTGGGGATGTGGTTCCCTTGGCCCAGTTCATTGCTCAGAGGCAAAGGAACCAGTCTTGGGAGGCTTGAGTTTGTTGACAAAATCTGTTTCACGGTTTATATTAGCTTTGGCTCTGTCCGAAGTTTCCAAAAAGGCGACTTTCCATAGATATATTTCCATAGACTCCCCTCTCCTTTGCTCACCTCACTGGTTTTCCTGTGAGTAAAACATTAGTCTTCTTGTTTTGCTTTAAGATTCATCAGACCAGCTCCACCCAGGCCTTAGGCCGGCCTTCCTCCCCCTACCTGCACTCTGCCCCCTGACGCTTGTGTTCCTGCTCTTGAGCAATGTCTAAACAAGGAAGAGATTAACGTCATTCTCCTCTGACCTTGGGCAGCTATGAGAGGGACAAGCCTGTCACAGGGAAGCAAAATGCTGGTTATGTTGCCGCAGACTGCCCCACTGCCACCCCACCCCATCTGCTAACAACTGAACTGGAGAAGAGACATCAGCATCCCACTGCCTCCTCCCAAAGCCCCAAGACAGGATGCGTGGGAGTGTCTCAGCCCCTGCTCACAGGAACTGTGAAGCGGTGACAGCGGGAACCCATCTGGGTACATCAGGCCTTCCCTAACGGGGCAGGCAGTACTTGACTAATGAGCAGACGGGTCCCCAGGGAGACTAGTGGCAGGCAGGGAGAGCAGGGCTGATCCCCATCGGTCCCTCTGGCTAGGCCACAGGATTCTGTGAAAACTGGCAAGTTGGAGGGTCTGGGGAAGAGGAGGGTGGTTGAACAGATCATGTTGGAGGAGTAAGGTGGAACAGGGTGTTCCAGAGGGTCTGGGGCTTATCACTGAAGTTTGAGCTGGGGAGTGGCCTCATCAGAGCCCTTCCGGCAAGCCCATTTGGTGGGGGAGGGGGACTGTGGGGACTGGAAGCTGATGGGAGGAAGCCTGGGCAGTCCTGGGTGGGGGCACTGTGCCAGGCGGAGGGTGGCATGGAGTTGGTAGAGGTTGGAGTAGGGGTGCTGAGAGCCATTCGATCCCTTATTTTCAGGCAGAGCCTCAAGCGTGAAATGGGTACCATCAACAGAAGCAGGGAGGGCTGGGGTTCATTTGACCCGTGTTTATGATGTTTTGGGGTTCTGGGAGTGAGGCGAGAGTCGGATGGCTGGCATTTCTTTGGCCTTCAGGTGGGCTGAGGGCTGGCCCCTGGGAGGGAGCCTTCCCAGTTCTCAGCCAGCACCCACCCAGGGCACCTAAGTCTATAATCGCACCATTCTAATATTGCGAAGCAAGCACTCTTCTATATTAAGAATGCAGGATATCATGGTTGATGTCTGGTCTTCAGTTCTTTACAGCGTTTTCTCACCTTCGTGTCTGATGGGTCTGATGGGGGCACATTTTTAGCCCCAAGCCTGGGCGCTGCCAAATAAAACTCAGATGATATTGTTAGAGGCTGTATATTTTAATCATGGTGACAGTAGAAAGAATAAAGATGAAAAAAGAAAGGAAGAAAGGAACGGAGGGAGGAACCAAGGAAGGGGAAGAAAGGTGGCATTTGTCCCTCTAACCACTTGGAGGAGTTCTGATCCACAGACTGTTGGAGTTAACAGCAGATGCTTCAGTTTATTAACTGGGATGGTGTGCCCCCATGTGGCAACAGCACAAACACAGTTTAAACTCAGCCCACCCACTGCTAGCTTTAAGAATGTTAATTTTTTTTTTTTTAAGATTTTATTTATTGGGGTGCCTGGGTGGCTCAGTTGGTTAAGCAACTGCCTTCGGCTCAGGTCATGATCCTGGAGTCCCGGGATCGAGTCCCGCATCGGGCTCCCTGCTCGGCGAGGGGCCTGCTTCTCCCTCTAACCCTCCCTGCTCTCATGTACTCTCTCTCTCTCTCATTCTCACTCTCTCAAAATAAATAAATAAATCTTTAAAAAAAAAGATTTTATTTATTTGAGAGAGAGAGGGAAAGAGCATGGTGGGGGGGGAGGGTCAGAGGCAGAGGGAGAAGCAGGCTCCTCACTGAGCAGGGAGCCTGACCTGGGGCTTGATCCCAGGACCCCAGGATCACCACCTGAGCCAAAGGCAGCTGGTTAACTGAGCCACCCAGGCGCCCCAAGAATGTTAAATTCTTGACACATTTTTAAAAATTTGGGATATGCATTATTTCAAACTTGGGGCATTAAGTGAGATATCATAAACAGTTTTGAATTTGAATCGCTCTGTTTCAAATGAGCATAATTCAATTTCAGATAAAATGCCACTGTACTACCACCAAAAGAGAAGAAATGCAGATATTTTTTTAACAGCTTTATTGAGGTATAATTTACACACCATCAACTCCATCCATTGTAAGTGTACAATTTAAGGATTTTATTTATTTATTTAAAAGATTTTATTTATTTATTTGACAGAGAGAGACATAGCGAGAGAGGTAACACAAGCAGGGGGAGTAGGAGAGGGAGAAGCAGGCTTCCCCGCGGAGCAGGGAGCCCTATGTGGGGCTCGATCCCAGGACCCTGAGATCACGACCTGAGCCGAAGGCAGACGCTTAACGACTGAGCCACCCCGGCGCCCACAATTTAAGGATTTTAATAAATTTCCTGAGTCATGCAGCCCTCATGACAGTCTAATTTTGTTTTTTTAGAAAGATTTTATTTATTTATTTGAGGGAGGGGGGTGGGGGTGGGAGGTGGTGAGGGGCAGAGGGAGAAGCAGGCTCCCTGCTTGAGCAGGGAGCCTGACAAGGGGCTCGATCCCAGGACCCTGAGAAAATGACCTGAGTCGAAGGCAGATGCTTATCCGACTGAGCCACCCAAGTGCCCCGACAGTCTAGTTTCAGAACATGTCCATCACCCCATAAAGACAAGTGGTAACTGGGCTTTCTGGCAAAATCCATAGCCAGATCAACATGCTTGCCCCCATCCCACCCTAAACCAATGCCAGGCAAGACGAATGTAAAGGCCCATTCAATTATTCAGCCACAGGTCCACCCCACCCTGCAAATGTCTACACTCTTCCTTCCTCTCCCCTTGCTTCCAATAGCTGAGTCTTGGCTCATCCTGGCCCCTGGGCTCACCTTTTCCTTCCCTCTCTCCACCAGTGGCTGTGAGGAGCCACTCTGGGCTGGAACAGATGTTATTTTCTGGGGTTCTGAGCTTTGACATGCCCCAGAGCCAACCCCAGCCTGTGGAAGCCTTCCATCCCATCTCCTGTCTCCTTCTAGCTCAGAATGGGAGACTATTTCCTGCCCCTCCAATCTGATGTAATAAAGCTGGGCTCTCAGGATTGCTTTTCCGTGTCACTTTGGGGGTTCCTGTCTAACACTGTTGGGTACTTCCCATGGGAGAAGAGTTCACACTGTTCCAGAACAGATTGCTCCTCCATCTTCTCCATGGGTCTGTCTTTGCCTCCTCATCCAGTCAGTCTCTTCCCCACTTGGCTGGTAAGGTTGGTCAGGGATCCTGGTGGACTTGCCCTCTATGGTCTCCTTAAACTATGGGAAAGCCCTCTCCCCTTTTCTGCTGGGGAGGGTATGGATTTTTGTCTGCTTTGTTCACTGATGTGTTCCAAGGGCCTAGAACAGTACCTGAACCATAGTAGGCATTAATAAAATTTATTGAACCAAGTATAACTGGAGTCTGCAGAGGGCAGGAATGTTCTCAATTCCCTCCCAGCCGGGTAGTTGGGAAGCCCTTTGTGGGGAGAGGTTCCATTTGATCTATTTCAAGCTTATTTGGGTTGCATTTCTTCAAGGACCCTTGATTTATGGATTATCTTGGCAGAAGCTGGTCTGACCTTCCACAGAATTCCCACAGACCTTTCATGTTCCTTTGCGCAGGCCAATCATCGGTGCTGTTTGGCTGGGTCAGTTCTCCCAAGTAGACCCATAACCCCAGCTGAGCCAGTCCACCCTGAGCCATTTGGACAGCTGCTTCAACCACTGCTGGGCTGCCTTTGGGGGTTGTGATTTCCCAACTCCTCCTTCTGGCCTTGCCCTCCACCAAATGCGCTCTCTAGATCCCTTCTCCTGAGAGTCCTGAAAGGGGGGTCACCTTGAGGACACAGCCTTCAGGTCCCTCTCCCCATTGGGATTCTGGTCTTCACCCCAGTTTTGTAGGTGACTTAATTTCCGACCTCACTGAAGCCTCATCGTTCCTTGTAGTGGGCCGCTATGCCTTTGCCTTCTGTGTGGGAAGATGCTACCACCTCTCCCATCCCCTATTGGAGGAATTCTGCTGTGGCTGTCCCCTTCCCAGTGATCCATTCTAGAGGAGGCCGTTCTGGGTGCAAGGGCTGCGTTAATGGCCCCAGGCCTGCAGGCCCACCCAGAGACTCCACCGTACCCTGGAGTCGGCTCCTCATTCCACCCTTGAGGCAGCCTGGCCCGCGGCGGTGGGGGGCGTGGCGAGGGCCGGGGTAGGTGCCGAGGGCGGAGTTGGGTTGTGGGCGGGCTTAGGGGCGGGGCTGAGAAGCGGACAGTCCCCGGGCCGAGGGCCGCAAGTCGGTCTGGGGGCGGGGCCGAGAGCGGTGCTGGGGGCGGAGTCTGGCCGGGGCGGTGCTGGGGGCGGCTCTGAGGGTGGAGTCTGATCGGGGGTGTGGCTGAGGGCGGGGTCTGTCCCGCGAAGTGCTGAGGTTAGAGTGGGGATGGGGCGGGCCCAAGGTGCTGAGGGTAGAGTCGGGCTGGGGCGGGGCTGAGGCCGGGCGCGAGAGCCGGACTGGCCCGGAACGAGCAGAGGGCCGGCCGCGGAGCTTTGCGGAGGCGGGACTAGGCGAGTCCCGGGCTGAGCGGAGGCCCGCGGGGCTCCGGGCTGGCCGGGGTCGGGGGGGCGGAGGGGGCGGAGGGGGCGGGGGGGCTGCCGGGGCGGGGCCGGGGCGGAGCCGGGCCGGGGCCGGCTGTCGGCGGCGCCCCTACTTCAGGTGTTGCGGCGGTTCCACGTCGCCAGGCGGTCCGCTGCTTCCGTGAGCTCAGGCTTCCCTCAGTGTCCGGAGCGCCGGCCCTTCGGCTCCCGCGCGGCCATGGCGGGGCCGGGCCCGGGCGCGGGAGACCCGGACGAACAGTACGATTTCCTGTTCAAGCTGGTGCTGGTGGGCGACGCTAGCGTGGGCAAGACGTGCGTGGTGCAGCGCTTCAAGACGGGCGCTTTCTCGGAGCGCCAGGGCAGCACCATCGGCGTCGACTTCACCATGAAGACGCTGGAGATCCAGGGCAAGCGGGTCAAGGTGGGAGGCCCGGCCTGGGGTCGCCGCGCGGGGGTGGCCTGGCCCTCTGGCTGCCGCGCAGCCCGGGCTCCGACGGGCACCGGGTGTCGACCGGGACCCCTAGAAGACGCTCCCTCAGCGGGGGCGGCCTCAGGCCGCAGCGAGCGCCCCGGATTGTCTTGAGGTTTCTGGCAAATCTCTTTCGATTCCCTTTCTCTTCCTCCTGTCGGAGCAGGCCTGGGCCTTGGTGTCTGAGTCAGGTTCAGTCCTCAGAGCGCTGGCCTTGGGGTGTGTGTGTGTGTGTGTGTGTGTGTGTGTGTGTCTGTCTGTCTGTCTGTCTGTCTTGGGGGTAATGCGGGGGGAGGAGGCCCTGCCCGCCGGAGCTCACACCCTGGGGGCACTTCTCCAAAATAACTTCGCCAGTGGAAGGCAGCAGAGCGCCTCGGAGTGCGGGGGACAGAAGGCCGCCTGGCTGGCCTGACCCTTCCCCACCGCGATCGAAGCCCCCACCTCGGCCCTGGTGGGGGGAACCCGGCCAGAAAACTACACCCCCCCCACGACTAGGAGGGATCAGGAAGTAGTTGTTTCTAGGACCGGAGGGCCAAAACTTTTTGTCAGAATTTCCGGCCTGGCCACGCCTCCCTGCAGTCTCTTTGTGGACCTGGTGGTGGAACTTTACTCGACGAGGGCCAGCACTGGGTCCCCTCCCCCAGCTGGAGTTTGATAGAAACTGAAAAGTTCACAGATACCGGAAGGTGGGGGAGAGGACCAAACTTTGGCAATGACTCTGAATAGAAACAGCAGGATGTAGTTGCCACAATGTCCTGGCAATGGTTTGATAAATAATATTTGTGATTAATGAATCAGAGTTTCTTTAACCTGGCTACCAGCCCTACCTAATAGAGTTAGGAGACCGTGGCCAGGGCAGAGCATTGTTTTTGCTCAGTAACTTAACTGAGCTGTGCAGAAATCTTTTCCATTCTTTCATGGTTTTCAGTTCACATGATCTTCAGGACAGCTCTTAAGAGCACTGGGCAGGGGCAGCACAGGGCAAGTGTTATCTCCTGTTATCTCTGTGTTTTCTAGAAGCTGAGCCAGGGTATTGGAGTCCCTTGAGACCGAATGCTCTGGTGCTTTGCGTCCCTGGGCTGCTGTAGCCCTGCTCATGTTTGCCTTTTGCCAGGGTACTTAGCTCTTTGTTTCTGTAAAATTGGGATAATTTCTGGGTGTTGCCTACCTCCTGTCCCTCCGTGGAGAAGTAGTAAGCCAACAAACTTTACATGACCACAGTGCCTCTAGAGTTCATGTGCCACAGGAAACAGAGACTCCCTGCCTGAAGGGTTTTGTTTTGTTTTGTTTTGTTTTGTTTTAAAGAATCTTTTGGGTTTCTCTGTGTTTTTGGTTTCCTTAGCTTAGAAAAAAAAAAAAGAGCAAGGTGTGGCAGGCAGCTTTGAGTCATTTTTTGGGACCACCCCTTTGGAACAGGTGGCGAGGGAAGGGCTGTAGGATGGGTGGAGTGTGTCTATGGATGAGTTTGTGCCCTGTGATGATGCCAGCAGCCACAGGGAAAGCGGAGTGCCTAAAATACAGGCATAAATAGCAGTGGTGTAAAAAAAAAAAAAATAGCAGTGGTGTTCCTGCAAGCTGTCGGCCTTCTCCTGCACCCGAGTGTTTGTGGTGGCTGGGTGCTGACGGTGGTCAAGGAGGGGGCAGGGTGTTCCTGTTGACCTGGCGAGATAACAGCCTGTGCCCCAGTGGAGCCTAGGGTGTGCTGTGTACCCGAGCGCAGGTTATGCAATGCGGGGCAGGCAGTTCGTGATTTCTGTACCTTATGGTCACCTCCACGTTCTCAGGAGGCCGCCGTGTGTGATTGTGATCAGCACGGGGTAGGGATGGTAAAACCCCTCGGTAGTTAGAATGGCTGCGCCTCTTGAGAGGCCGTTGTGTGCCAGCTGATGTGCAGATGTGTTCTTATTAACCCTGTACTGGCATAGGACAGGCTGGCCCCAGGGCACAGCCAGTCACTGACTGAAGTGGGCATTTTTCTTCCAGTGTTTCTGACTCCATAGCATTGAGGGCTTTCCCCTATGCCAGACTGCTTCTTAGAATCTGATTGTTCGGAGTGGGAAAGTCTTTGGCATTTATCTACCTCCTCATTTTGCAGTCAGGGAAACCTGGGGCCCAGAGTGCTAAAGAGGCTTTGGATTGAAACTGAGCAGCAGTGGGTGGGGAACGGTCCATCAACAGCAGTTTTGGGGCTCTACTGACTCAGCAGGAGCAAGTCATTTTTGCTTTCCAAGTCTGTTTCCTCATCCATAAAATGCCTCGGAGGTGTCTTGGTTTTTTTAAAAAAAACTTCAGGTTTGTTAGAGTTAAATTGATACTCCTTAAGCTTCACCCATTTTAGGTGTACCGTTCTGTGAATTCTTTTTTTTTTTTTAAGATTTTATTTATTTGGCAGAGGGAGACACAGCGAGAGAGGGAACACAAGCAGGGGGCGTGGGAGAGGGAGAAGCAGGCTTCCCGCAGAGCAGGGAGCCCGATGTGGGGCTCGATCCCAGGACCCTGGGATCATGACCTGAGCCGAAGGCAGACGCCCAACGACTGAGCCACCCAGGCGCCCCCGTTCTGTGAATTCTGACGAAATGTATACAGTCCCATAGTCACCACCACAGTCACAGTATAGAATATTTCCAGCAACCCACAAAGTTCCCTTGTGTCCTTTTTTGTCAGTGTCCTCCCTTCACCCCAGCCCCTGTCAATCACCGATCTGTTTTCTGTCCCTATAGTTTCAGCAGTGTGATTTTTTTTTTTTTTAAGATTTTGTTTATTTATTTGTCGGAGACACAGCAAGAGAGGGAACACAAGGGGGGGAGTGGGAGAGGGAGAAGCAGGCTTCCCGCCAAGCAGGGAACCCGATGCGGGGCTCGATCCCAGGACCCTGGGACCATGACCTGAGCAGAAGGCAGACGCCTAATGACTGAACCACCCAGGCGCCCTCGGCAATGTGATTTTAACTGGAACCTTTGACGAGCCAGATTTTATTGTTATTGTTCCTGCAGAAAGTGTGACCACATCAGGGATTTTGTTTAAAACCTTTCCAGGGGCTATCTGGGGCCGAGCAAGGCTCCAGCATGATCCCCCAAAACTCCTCTCCTTGTTCTGCGGCTTTTGTTAGAGCTTGACGAGCCCAGAGATAGATCACCTGGTGTTTTTCCAGCTCCTCTGAGCTCCAGTGCTTGGGGGTGCTGTGGGGGTCAAGGGGGAAGGCCAGGAGGCCACAAGTTCAGAAGGGCCTTAACTAACTTCTCACCCAGCCAGAGCAGAACCACTTTTATCCAGTTCTATATTGAGGTTCCACTTGTTTTTATTTGGCTGAAAAGTTCTGCTGGTAAAAAAATAAAAAAGTTTGCAACATCACAGATCTAATTAAACCCCTTTATTTCTATAGTCACTTCCTGTTGCAACCAGAATGACATCCAGACTCCTCACCTGAAGAGGTGGGCCCCTGTCTCCCTTGGCCGGTGTATCTCCTTCCCTCTGCCCCTCACTCACCGCCCTCTAGCCTCGAGAGCCCTTTCTGTCCTTCAGACACGCCTGCCTTGGGCTCTTTGTACCTGTCCTCCCCGCCCCCGTATAGCATGTCCCTACATCCCCCTGCTGCTTCATCATTTGGCTCCCACTGCAAATGCCTCCTCCTCAGAGAGAGGCCTTCCCTGACCTTCTGGACCCTCTGTCCCATTACAGGGTGAGTTCAGGGGTAAGTTCATAGCACTTACCAGGACTTGAAATGACCTCATGTATTGGTCTCCTGTACAAGGTCTGTCTACTCCTTGAAAGTGCAGGGATTTAGTCTGCTTTGTGGGCCTGTGAGTCCCCCCACACCTACAACAGTGTTAGACATATGGTGCACAGAACATGTCTGGGAATTGATTTTTATTAATAGAGGGGAAGCTGGGGCGCCTGGGTGGCTCAGTTGGTTAAGCAACTGCCTTTGGCTCAGGTCATGATCCCGGAGTTCCGGGATCGAGTCCCGCATCGGGCTCCCTGCTCAGCGGGGAGTCTGCTTCTCCCTCTGACCCTCTTCCCTCTCGTGCTCTCTGTCTCTCATTCTCTCTCTCTCAAATAAATAAATAAAATCTTAAAAAAAAAATAGAGGGGAAGCTGAGGTCAAAATAAGTGAAGTGTGACCAGCATGCCTAAGGCCACACACAAATCAGGGGCAAAACCAGGACTTGAACCCAGGGTCTGCCTGGGTCCTAAGCCCAGGGCTCATTTTTACACTTGCCACCCGTCTGAGTCCCTCTGAGTTCAGAATGATGACCCTGGGAATCTACAAGTTAATGAATCTAGTAAAAATGCAGTTGCAGCCACCGTACTTTGAGAAACAACGTGGACTTGGGCATTTTATAGATTTTTCAGTAATAAGGGTTGAAGCCCTAGCAAGTTTCAGGATGTTTGTCTGCTACCAGAACGTCTAGCCAGCTCTGAACAGCTCACCTAGCCTGCTGTGCTGGTTAGTAAGGCTCCATATAGGGTGATGGGTTCCTGTGCCCACCCCATTTGGATTCACATAGCTCTAGCTATGCAGGTTGAACTTTAAGAGCGAATCTGGGAGGGTGGGGGGCTGCATCTTCCAAACTGTGAAGTCTCTGAAAGAGAACCCTGGCTTAGGAGTCTGAAGGTCTGAGTCTTACTTCCGGCCTCACCACAACCGTGGCCAATTCCTTTTCCCTTCTTAGACCCCACAGCTTCCGCATTTGTGAGTTGGGACTAATGATCTTTGCTCTGCCCACTTCTTAGGGTTGTTGGAAAACTATGGACATGCTTAAACTAGTATAAAAAATTCCCTTTATATATATTTGAATAGATAACCCGTCTACACGGTCCAGAATTTCAAAATTTCAAAGGTATAAAAAGGCAGACAGTAAAAAAAAAAATCTCCCTTTCACCTTCGTCCTCCAACCCCGCAGTGCCCTCTAAGGAGAATCAATTGGTGTTACTGGTTTCTTTTCTATCCTGAGAGTGCTATTGCGAATAAAACCAAGGAATTACAAATATGAGGACTTAAATTATTATGGCCGTTGTTACCCTTTTCCTCCTTATCTCAGACAGATGATTTCTTAACTCCCCCTTCCCCCACTCTTTGCTCCCCGCCCCCGCTGCCCCCCAACCTCACTATCCCCCAGGAAATCTCAGCCAGTTCTAAATCCTTAAAACATTCTTACTGCTCCTCTACTCTCTCTTATCTGGGACAACACAAAGGCCTGTTATGTAAACTCGTTTTGCAGATCACTGGGGACACAGGCCTCAAGTCCACACACAGAGGTTAGCCTTGTCGAATTGTACCCCCTTTATTCAGCTCTCTGTCGGGTTCACTCTCCCCTTTTTGAGGATGTTGCCAGATCTCTCCTTCGCTGAGGTAAAGTGTATGCCCTTGGGCCTTGGCTCTCAAGCTTCCCTAGGCCCTACAAGTCACCTTTGTTTTTGTAGCTGCTCCTGGCACTTCCCAAAGAGGGGGCAGGCAGGGAAATAGGAACCGCCTTCTTTTTAAAGTTTGCATCTTTGGTCCTTCCAATCAGGGGTCTGCTTTTGCTGTTTGGATCAGGTGCTTTTCTGATTTGGATCTTACTGGTTTGACTTTTTCAGTTTTGATCAGAAATAGCTAAAGGACTGTTAGATTAGAAAGAAGTTCTGGGTCATGCTGATTGTCTGGAGAAATCTGTTCTTGAGGCCAATGACAGCCATCCGTTGCAAAATAAACCTTGCCTCCTGAGGTTTCTAAAAGTCCTGAAGTAGCGCGGGTTGTGGAAAGACAGTGGAAGGAGGGCCAGTGTTGGACCCATGAGGCACCATCTTAAAATCTTGACTTTGCCATGTAGCTCTTTGGGCATGTGACATCACTGCTTCTAATCTGCTTCTCTGCAAACCTCTTAGCTTTAGGAACCTGGCCCATTGCAGATCGTTAGGAAATGGGGACTGACATTGGTGTGGAAATCACCTGGGAGAGAGAGTGGCGTGGGGCTTCTCAGCTTGGGTGCCCAGCTGACCTTGTGCAAGTCACTTCACGGATCTGTTACTCCCATCAGTGAGCTGCAGAAAGAATCCCTGTCTCACCTACTCACACAGGGTTTGCTTGAGGTCACCCTGTGAGAAGGACCACCATCTTACAGAGCGGGACATGAAGGCCTGTATGTGGCAGATCGGAACAGAACCTAGCCTTCTGGCTCCTGGTCTGGTGCTTATTCTCACTGCTGTGCTGTGCCCTCTCCCACTGGTAGTACGTGCACAAACACCACACACGCGCGGAAAGGTTTGGGATGAGTCTAATATCTGGGCCGTCATATATCACTTACATTTTACATTTTTTGTGTGTTTTGATTAGCAGTACTGTATCAGCATCCTAATGCCAGGTGCTGGTTAAACAAACAAATCCTTATTCATTCAGATGAATTGGGTGAATTGGTACATATGGCTAGTGTGAGCAAACGAAAAAGCCCATCTTCTAGAATGGCTTACAAAATGCTGTGCTGTTGAACATAGAGCAGCAGAACCCGAGCTAGTGCTGTTAGAGAATCTCTCCAACCTGCTGTGATAAATTGATAAGCAAGGACAATTGCTCATTAATAACTTCTATATCTATACCATGACATACATGGATTCCTCTGATCTTACTTGTACTCCTTTGCCTTGTAAACCTCCCTTTCTTGGACTGGAAAAACAGGAACTTAGTCCTACATGAGGTGTGTAAACATTGTGAGTTCTTCGAGGTTTTTGCACCTGTTCGTTAGTGTTTGAGGTGACACCATCCCGAATTTGGAGTGTGACTAAGGAGTAATGTGACTAATTTGTAAAAAAAAAAAAAAAATAGCAACCTAGAACCTGATGTGTGCATGGGTGCTGCCCCTTTCAAAATCGTCTCCTTGAGAAATTGTGTGCGTTATTTCCCAAATGTTTGATCAGCTGTGACGATCCTTATTCACATTCTTCAGAGCCTGCGGCTCTTCCTTCTGGCAGGTCCTTCAGGGGTATATTTGAGAGTGTTCCATAGTGGTAGCGTTCTTTGGTCCAAAGTGAAGTCTAAGCATAAAGTCACAATTCTGGTGCATGTCAGTCCAGGGGGCTTGCCCAAGGGCCCTGACAGCAATTGCAGTGTGTGTTGGGCAGCGACAGGTCATTGGAGTGTGTCATCTCTTGAGGCGACTGCTTTTTAAGGGGATGCTGTTCATCTTAATGCGAGAGGCCCGAAAGGTTGGCTACCAGCTCACAGCTCATGGTTAGTGGGTTAGGATAGCTGATGTGGATGGTGTTGGACCATTTCCTCACTGAAGGATCCCATCACTCACTGAAAAAAAAAAAATCCTATAATTTCCAGCCAGGGAATCCCAACTCCTGCCATTTTGATGCCAAAGAAAGATAAAAATTAGATATTTTTAAAATGAAAAATATTCTGGGGCACCTGGGTGGCTCAGTTGGTTAAGCATCCAACTCTTTTTTTTTTTTTAATATTTTATTTATTTATGAGAGACAGAGAAAGAGGCAGAGGCAGAGGGAGAAGCAGACTCCCTGTGGACCAGGGAGCCTGATGTGGGACTCGATCCCAGGACCCCAGGTTCATGACCAAAGGCAGACGCCTAACTGACTGAGCCACCCAGGTGCCCCACCATTCAACTCCTGATTTTGGCTCAGGTCATGATCTCAGGGTCGTGAGATCGAGCCCCAGGTCAGGCTCCATGCTCAGTGGGGAGTCTGCTTGAGATTCTCTCTTCCTTTGCCCCTCTCCCCAACTTGTGCTCTCTCTCAAATAAATAAGTAAAGAAATAATCTAAAAAAAATGAAAAATGTTCCGTTCACATTTTCCAATGAAAAGCTTTGATTTTTTTGTTTGTTTAACTTGTTTTTTTATTCTTGGGTTTTAACTCTCATGGGTACACAAATATGATTTCGTGATGAAAAAAGTAGATCTTAGCTGTCAGAATAAACTTCAGTTTGCTAGCTATGAATTGTTAATATCTTCCCTGTTGACATTATAGATAATTACATAAAGATCAGTTTTATAAAATACATGAACATTCTTTGAAATACATAGAAAAAAAAGTCTGTTTTATTATTGAGATCACAAGGTAAATACCTCAGTGTAAACTCTGACTCTAGGGTTTTCTTTGGGTTCTTTTCTCCAGAATAAGCCCTTGGTAAGTGTTGGCTGAATGAACTAGCAAGTAGTGAGAGAGAGACAGAGAGGGAGGGAGAGAGAGAAAGAGGGAGAAGGGAGAGCCTTCTAAGCAGGAAAGGGTATCAGTGAACCTCTGCTTGAAGGGTTGGGTTCATGCAGGAGCTTAAGGGCTCCTGGTCAGGGAGGGGAGATAATTGTCAGGTGAAAATGGGAGACCTTATAGGAACTCGGTGTTTTGTTTTGTTTTGATTTTATGACTTGAGAAATAGTGTCACCATAGCGCAAGTTGATGGGCAAAGTTTTTGTAGACTGGTTTCCTGAAAAGCCTAATCTCTTAAAATGTAACTGGCAAAGTTCGGCTAATTTGATGTGAAACAGTCATGGTTGGTATTTTCAAGCCTAGTGTGAAAAACTCATTAAGTATTAAAAGGACTCCAAGCTATAGAATTCCAGCTAGCTTCTTCTTTTTGCCACTCAGGGGTTCCCCTGCCTCTGAGCAGGAGCGTGATAATGGATGGAAGGCCGTGGTGTGTTAAGATGTTTTGGGGCAGTTTGCTCTGCGTGTGTACATGTATGTATACATCAAGAGATTATTATTTTGCTTTACATGAGTTGGCCTTACTTGACTGTCATTATTTGTTTTTTAAAGATTTTATTTATTTATTTGACAGAGAGAGACACAGCGAGAGAGGGAACACAAGCAGGGGGAGTGGGAGAGGGAGAAGCAGGCTTCCTGCCGAGCAGGGAGCCCAATGCGGGGCTCGATCCCAGGACCCTGGGGTCATGATCTGAGCCGAAGGCAGACGCTTAATGACTGAGCCGCCCAGGCGCCCCTTGACTGTCATTTTTTAAAAGATTTTTAAAATTTATTTTAGAGAGAGTGAGAATGTGACTGGGGAGAAAGGCAGAGGGGGAATAGAGTCCCAAGCAGACTCTGCTCTGAGTGCAGAACCCGAGGTGGGGCTCGATCCCACAACCCCGAGATCGTGACCTGAGCTGAAATTAAGAGTCGGACGGATGCTCAACTGACTGAATCGCCCAGGTGCCCCCTTACTTGACAATTTTGTCTAAAGTAGCACTCTGCCAAGTTCCTTAAAAAAAAATCTTTATTGAGATATAATCCATATACCGTAGAACTCCCCCATTTAAAGTGTTCAGTTCACTGTGGTGTTGTATACTCAGAGTTGTATATCCATCACCACAATCAATTTTCAGATATTTTCACTGCCCCCAAAAGAAACCTGCTACCCCTGAGCAGTCATTCCCGTTCCTACCTCCCTATAGCCCCTGGCAACCACTTGTCTACTTTCTGTCTCTACAGGGCTGCCTGTTCTAGACATTCCAGATAAATGGAAACCTACAGTATTGTGGGTTTTCCTGTGTCCAGCTTCCTTCACCAAGCATAACGTTTTTGAGGTCTGAGTTACTTTATATCCCTTGCTTTGTTTTTTCCTTCCTAGCACTTACTACCACCCCATGTCTTGCTCACTTGTTTGCTCCCAGGCCCGGGAGGGCATGTGAGCTCTGCTGTGTACCAGCACTTAGCACTGCACCCTCTCTGCTGTTGTTGAAGGAACTACATGAAGCCCTCTGCCCTCACTTTTCAGTGCTGACTTTCTGCATCACAAAGTATGTCTTGGCCACTGTTGGATCTCTCTCCCATGCCGTCCTCTTAGTAATTTGGAAATACATATGTCCTGTCTCTATTCATCTTGTTAAATGTTAAATACATATTCAAATTTACATTTTCCTACCCGTGGTCTAGAATTAGTATTTATTTCTTTGACCCTAAGAGGACAAGAACGCTGGCACACTTTCCCTCCCTCCTCATTGCCTCCCCACCCCCAGTTTCCACATTGAAATCATCTGGGATTCAAGGGCCAGATCATTATTTATGGTTTTTTTTTGACATTTTGCATCAACAGTTATTTTAATTCCTTTAATTTATTTAATTCCAAGTTTTATTTATTTATTTTTGGCTTACTGTTTTTTATTACTTTATTTTAGTTCATTTGCATTTTGCCTGAATTGTTCCTCAAGTGATTCTTTCAGAAAGAATCTGTAAGTGACTCTTGAAATCAAGTGACCCTTGATTTCTTATGTTCTGAAATCTTACCATAGTGTACCTAGGTTGTGGGATATTTTTTCATTCACCTTGCTCTGAACTCAGTAGGTATAACCAGAGTGAAAATTCCTGTATTTCTAAAGGTCTAAGGATTTTTTTTTTTTAGGATTTATTTCTTTATTTTAGAGAGAGAGAGAGAGCAAGCAAGCATGGTGGGGGGAGGAACAAAGGGAGAGGGCGAGAGAAACCCAGGCAGATTCTACGCTGAGCGTGGAGCAGATGTGGGGCTCGATCTCAGGACCCTGGGATCATGACCTGAGCCAAAACCAAGAGTTGGATGCTTAACCTACTACATCACCCAGGCACCCCTAAAGGTCTAAGGAATTTTTAAAAATGCATTTGATTAGCTCCTCTTCTCCCCTCTGGAGCTTGCATGGTACAGGAGCTGGAATTTAGGGTCTGTTCTTCACATCTCATATCTTCTCCATCTCAACAGCATGGTGCTCTACTGTGCTGTGTTCTGGACAAACCCTGGGCTTCACCTTCCAGCACACTGATTTCCTTTTCAGCTGTGTCTGTTCTTTTTTTTTTTTTTTTAAAGATTTATTTATTTTAGAGAGAGAGAGAGCATGAGTGGGAGGGGCAGAGGGAGAGGAGAGAGATTCTTTTTTTTTTTAAGATTTTATTTATTTATTTGAGAGAGAGAGAATGAGAGAGAGCACAAGAGGGAAGAGGGTCAGAGGGAGAAGCAGACTCCCTGCTGAGCAGGGAGCCCAACGCGGGACTTGATCCCGGGACTCCAGGATCATGACCTGAGCCGAAGGCAGTCGCTTAACCAACTGAGCCACCCAGGCGCCCCAGGGAGAGAGATTCTTAAGCAGACTCTGAGCGCAGTGCTGAGCGCAGAGCCCAACCCGGGGCTCCATCCCAAGATCATGACCTGAGCCAAAATTGAGAGTCAGACGCTTTAACCAAATGCGCCACCCAGGCGTCCCTCAGCTGTATCTGTTCTTTTTTTTTTTTTAATGTTTTATTTATTTATTCATGAGAGTCAGAGAGAGAGAGGCAGAGGCAGAGGGAGAAGCAGGCTCCCCGCCGAGCAGGGAGCCCGATGTGGGACTTGATCCCAGGACCCTGGGATCATGACCTGAGCCGAAGGCAGACGCCTAACCATCCGAGCCACCCAGGCACCCAGCTGAATCTGTTCTGACCATTCATTCCATCTCTTGTTTGATTTTGATAATTACAGTTTTAGTTTCCACGATCTCCAGTTGGTTCTTTTTCATATCAGTAATATTTTCATTCTGCAGATATTAATACTCTTATTTTTCCCAACTTTTTATTATGAAAACTGTCAAGCATATAGAAAAGCTGAAAGAAGAGCACAATAAACCCGAAACCTATCCTCCACCTAGATTCAGCAGTTGTTCTGTTTTACTCTGCTTCATCTTTCTGTATATGTAATATACCTTTTTTTTTAATTTGAAAATAAGTTGCAGATAACATGATATATCACCCCATAGCTCAACATACAACTTTTAAGAATAGGCATGATTTTTTTTTTTTATTTTTTAAACTCCAGTGTAGTTAACATACAGTGTTACTAGTTTCAGGTATACAGTATAATGATTCAACAGTTCTATACATTGTTCAGTGCTCTTCATGATAAGTGTACTCTTAACGCCCTTTATCTATTTCACCCATCCCCACTCCTATCTCTGGCAGCCACTAGTTTATTCTCTGTATTTAAGGTTGTTTGTTTGTTTGTCTCTTTTCATTTGTTTGCTCATTTGTTTTCTTTTTTTTCATTTGTTTTGTTTCTTCAATTCCACATATGAGTGAAACCATATGGTATTTGTCTTTCTCTGTCTGACTTATTTTATTTAGCATTGTACCCTCTAGGTCTGTCCATGTTGTTGCAAAGGTCTCATTCTTTTTTATGGCTGAGTAATATTCCATTGAATATATTTACCACATCATCTTTATCCATTCATCTGTGGTTGGGTGATTGGGTTACTTCCATGTCTTAGCTATTGTAAATAATGCTTCAGTAAACATAGGGGTGTATATATCTTTCAGAATTAGTGTTTTCATTTTCTTTGGGTAAAACCGAGGAGTGGAATTATTGGATCATAGGGTAGTTCTATTTGTAATTTTTTGAGGTGCCTCCATACTTTTTCCCACGGTGGCTGCACCAGTTTGCATTCCCACCAGTGGTGTGTGCAAGGCTTTCTTTTTCTCCACATCCTCGCTAACACTTCCTATTTCTTTCTTTCTAAGATTTTATTTATTTATTTGAGAGAGAGAGAAAGAATGAGTGGGGCGGGGGTGTGCCTGGGGTGGCTCAGTTATTAGGCGTCTGCCTGCGGCTCAGGTCATGATCCCAGGGTTCTGGGATGGAGCCCCACATCGGGCTCCCAGCTCGGTGGGAAAGCCTGCTTCTCCCTCTCCCACTTCCCCTGTTTGTGTTCCCTCTCTTCACTGTGTCTCTCTGTCAAATAAATAAAATCTTAAAAAAAAAAAAGTGAGCAGTGGGGAGAGACAGAGGGAGAGGGAGAAGCAGACTCCCCTCTGAGTAGACAGCCTGATGTGGGGTTTGATCCCAGGACGCTGGGATCGTGACCCAAGCCAAAGGCAGATGCTTAACCAACTGAGCCACCCCGGTGCCCCAATACTTCCTATTTCTTGTCTTTTTGATTTTAGTCATTCTGACAGGTGACAGGTGGTGACATCTCACTGTGGTTTTGATTTTTATTTCCCTGATAAGAATAAGCACAATACTTTTAACACACCTAAGTAAATCAGTACAGTTGACCCTCGAACAACTGGGTACACTTCTATGCAGATTTTTTATAGTACAGTTCTGTAAATGTATTCTCTCTTCCTTATGACTTAATAACATTTTCTCTAGCTTATTTTATTGTAAGAATATGGCATATAATACATATAATATACAAAAATATGTGTTAATCGACTATGTTATCTACAAGTCTTCGCATCAATAGTAGCCTATTGTAAAGTTTTTGGGGAGTCAAAAGTATACACAGATTTTTGACTGCCCAGGGGGTTGGTGCCCCTGACCCCATGTTGTTCAAGGGTCAACTGGTATTTCTATAAAATAGCATCTACTGTCTAGTCGATTTTTAAGTTTTTCCAACTTTCTCCCTCAAGTTTTTTATAGTGTTTTTCCTCTTTGTTTTTTGTTCTTTTTTTGAAAGACTTTATTTGAGAGTGAGCACGAGCGGGGAGAGGGCCAGAGGGAGAGGGAGAAGGACACTCCCAGCTGAGCAAGGAGCCCGATGTGGAGCTCGATCCCAGGACCCTGAGATCATGATCTGAACTGAAGGCAGACGCTTAACTGACTGAACTACCCAAGGCGCCGCAGTGTTTTTCCTCTTTGAACCAGAGTCCAGTAAAGTTTGGTCCAGAACAACACCTTGCTTTTTTTTTTTTAATGACTTTTTGTTGTCGTTGTTGTTAATGATACTGATTTTGGATACTGATTCACTTCCTGGATTTGTCTTATGGTTCCCTTGTGGTGTCTTTGCACTTGTTCCTTTGTCTCCTGTATTTCCTGTAAGCTGGAGGTTGAGTTAGAGCTCACTTCGACTTGGGTGGGACATGGCAGGTGGCACAGGAAGCCAGGTGCCCACATTGGTACTAATGCCTTGGTTTGATCACTTGGTTGGGGTCGTGTCTACCAGATTTCTCTATTCACATTTATTGTTAAAAGATTCCTTTTTGCTCTGTTAACTTTGTTTCCTGGGATATCACTTAAGAGTTGTGGCCTTAAGCTGGCCTTTTCTGCCTGGAACAGTAGACAGGATGAAATGGGATTCCAAGGGGAAAATGCCTGGAACTTCGAAAGTATTCTGTCCAGCTTAATTACAGTTGTTGGTAGATGTGACCATCTGACACCCTGAGACATAAACTGCATATTGGGGAGATCATTAGATGGCGACTAGTTGATGGTTTGTCTGTCCGTTCTGTAACTACCTTCTCTTTCCCAGGCACCATTCTAAGCTCAAGAGAAAAAAAGGTGAGTAAGAGACAGTCCCTGTTCTTCAGGAGCTCGTAACTGGTCGGGGGCACAGATAGGTAAACAGATAGCTAGCGTGCGGTGCTATTAATGTCGTTGCCCAGTTTCTGAACCAGGAATTGGAACACATGGCCTGACAATATGTGTGTGTTTATTTTAGCGACAGCAAGACCGAATATTGAAAATTAGGACCGTCCTTGCAAAGCAGGGCCCTGTGGTTGCCATGGCCATCATGGGGATGTCTGCTGAATGCCGGAGGGGGCACAGAGGGGGCAGCAATCCGCTCTCCCCAGGGTCACGGAGGCAGTGAGTTTCACGTTACGTAGGCCCTGAAAGATAACGTGAATTTCCCAGTGAGGAAAGATAGAAGGGGCTTTAGCTACCAAAGCCATATATGTGTAAAGTCAGGGAGGTGTGGAAGAGGAAGTGTGGGTGTTTGTCCAAGTCGAGCGTAGCTGGAGTGTCAGAGGGGATGAGACGATGCAAGGGGCTCAGTGCCAGACTTCTGATCGTGGAAGGTGCGTCACCTGTGTCCTGAGGGCTGTGGTAGCCCTTTGTGCGGGAGACCCACTGTTTGTCCCTGAGGCTTGATGCCGGCTGGAGGCACCACCAGCCATGACTGAGCGGAGGGGCGGCCAAGGGGTCACGGTTGAGCGGGGCTCCCAACTTGGCGCACTCTCCATTAACCCTGGTGGCAGGGTGCAGGAGGGACAGTGTGAGGGAAGGCAGATTTCATTTTGGGACTTAGCGCATCTGATCCCTCTCTAGGCTGGGTCCTTGCTGCAGAGGACTTTTGGAAAAAGAGAACCAGATGGGCATAAGGGAATTAGTGTGGAGGCAGGCAGCGAGGGCTCCATGACACCATTTACCCAGGAAGTCGGAGCTCATGGCTGTGGCTTTAGGAATGCTGTCATCACTTGCTCTTGGCTTCTCCTGGTAGGCATAGGTTGTTGCCACGAGGAGCCGGCAGTCCACCTGTTAATTATGGGCTCTTCCCAGCCTGGTGGGCCTGCCTGACCACTGAATCCGGGAGGGGGGCTCCTGGCACCCTGCTTCGGTCGGGTCACTCCCTGTTGCCCCATAGTGCTTAAGGGGGCCTGTGAGTGTGGTTTGGTGGCAGCAGGGAAGGAGGCCACGGAGGAAGGACTTGGGTTGTGCTAGATGATCTCGGCTTCCCTGTGAGAAGGAGGAGGGGCATCCCTGGGGAGCCGGTGGCCCTTGGCGAGCGACTGAGGCAAGACTCCTTGGTCAGAGGCTTTGGTCTCTTTTCAACATCTCGTCTTTTCCCCACCAAGACTGTTCAGGAAGGGGTTTGACTGATTCCTGCAGGAGGTATGAATCATTACTGAGGTTTCTCAGAAGAAACAAAACAAAACAAAGCATTTAAGGTTTCTGGAGGAGGCTTGCACACAGTAAAGGGCATGGCCTTTTAGAGTCAGACAAAGCTCTTCTGCCACGGCTTCCCTGTGACCCCTCATGTAGAAAGTAGTAAGACTTACCTTCTAGGGTTGTGAGGATGAAACGGGCTGGCAGAGGTGAACACTAACACAGATGGCACCCAGAGGTTCTCGAAGCACGTTAGAACCCCTCCTGCGCCCTGTGCTCCCGCCAGCCCTGCAGAGTGGGACTGGTCACCGCTGTTCCCAAGTTCCTGGTGAGGAAATGCCGACTCCTGGCAACTACTGGAACCATCCTTGACCCCTCTGCTGATGGAGTAGAATGGGAACCTGAGATTCCTGATCACTCGTTCACTTCCAGCTACAGATAACCTGCCAAGGAGGGCTGCCTTGTAACAAGGGACACAGAGAGATCTGTGACACTGGGACCTTGGGCAGCTGTGTTTAGGGGGCAGGAGGAGTCTTGAGCTCAGGAGTACACCCGCAGCCCTCCTGCCTGCCGCAGAGAAGCCGTCTGCGTTCAGGACCGTGTTGTTTGCCCCTCCCTGGGTCACTAGCCCAGCGTGTTCTTGCCCTGCTCTCCCTCCCTTGGCCTCTGCCCCCCTGCCAGCTAACATCCTGGGCGTTTGGCAGCTTCTCACTATTGCTCCTAAGAGTAACCCGTGTCTCGGTTCTGGCTTGTTGGGAAGCCCCAGGTTGTGCTCTTCCCTGGAGGACTGAAGCAGGAGAAGTGACAGCGGCTGGCCAGAGGAGTGGCCTGCAGACTCCAGCTCCTGGTTCAGCTCACCACATCCCAGGACATGATGAAAAATAGCTCAAGAACTCGTATTTGGGTCAGTCTGACCAGTTTTCAGAGTTTTGTCCTGAGAACTAATTTTTCCAAGGTCTTTTTCTACTATGAAGAAACAAGGAACTTTCCACTGTTTGTTTCGTCATGCAGGAGAAAGACTGTTCACATAAAATCCTCTTCTATTTCCACCGGTGGAGACAGTGCTGGACATAGGTTTTGGGAACTGAACCACTAATGGTGTTTTTGTTGTTTTTTTTTTAAAGATTTATTTATCTATTTGAGAGAGAGAAAGAGAGCACGAGTGGGAGGGGCAGAGGGAGAGGGACGGAATCTCAAGCAGACTCCCCACTGAGCACAGAGCCCAACACGGGGCTTGATCTCATGACTCTGGGATCATGACCTGAGCTGAAATCAAGAGTTGGACGCTCAACCAACTGAGCCACGCAGTCACCCCACTAATGGCGCTTTTAACCTAATGAGCAGACTTGATTTTCCACTGGGGCACATAGGAAGCCACTCCTTAGGGACAGCAGGCACAAATCCCTGGAAAGCAGCTTTAGCCCCACCGTACCTCTTTTTTTTTTTTTTAAGATTTTATTTATTTATTTATTCGAGAGAGAGAATGAGAGCGAGAGAGAGCATGAGAGGGGGGAGGGTCAGAGGGAGAAGCAGACTCCCCGCTGAGCAGGGAGCCCGATGCGGGACTCGATCCCGGGACTCCAGGATCATGACCTGAGCCGAAGGCAGTCGCTTAACCAACTGAGCCACCCAGGCGCACCCCCCCCCCCCCGTATCTCTTGTCCTCCTCTTGTTCCCTCTCACTGGCCTGACTACCAGGCCCTGCCTTCAGAAGGGTTCCTTTATTGTTGAGTACCTGGCTCTGTGCCCTGTTGCTGGTGGCACAAAGGAGTAAGATGGGGTCTCTCCCCTCAAGAGCCCATTCTCGATAGCAAGAGAGAGACTTACAAACCAAGAGCCCCTCACAGACAGCCCTAGGCCAGTTCTCACTAAGAAACCTGTTTTTTGGTGCCTACAGAATGGTGATGTGCTGCTTTGTTTTTAATTGGATTTCCTTTAGGCTGCATAATCTTTTCTGTTGTCTTGCTCCATTTCATGTTCCTTGCCTGCCCCCAAATGCACCTTAGTTTGGGGCATTTGAATTAAATGTTGAACATACTCTGCAGTGTGTGCTGTTACAGAGGCAAGAACACAGATGCTAGGGAACAGGAAGGCAAGAAATGAATTCTGCTCTGGGCTGGGGCTTGGTCCTGTGTGTCAGGGAAGGCTCCTGACCAGGTGACTTTTGAACAGGGTCTTGAAGGTTAGGTAGGAGTTCACCAAAAGATGAAGATGAATGCAATCTATCCTAGGAAAAGAAGATAAAGACAAGAATATGCCGTCACGGGTGTAGGGACTCAGAGGGACGGTGTAAACAAGGAGTCATTAACTGTGAAGCTTAGAAGAGAAAATAAGCTTCATCTCTTACCCTGAGACTGTGCTTCCCAGATTGAGGCAGCGATCCATGGGCCCAAGCTCTCCTGTCACCAAGACAGAAGAAGGACCTGAACGTGACCCAGAACCCTTGCAGCCTGGAAATGCCCACCCCCACACTCAGAAGAGGGGAGCCACCCCCACCCGCATCCATTTGAAACTTAGCTGACTGACCTCTGCTGAGTGGGAGTGGGGGCAGCTCCCCTCTTCTGAGTGTAAATGCTCTGGGAGCCCTTCTCCATCCTAACTGGGCCTCACTCCTACTCTCCGTGCCCAACAGATGCTTCTGAACTTCACTCCAGATGTCAGTAGCTCTAAAAATTTCCCCAAAGTCCGATGTAAGATAAGAAGGCCTGGCTTGGGGAAGGTAGGGGAGGCAGGCAGCGTGCCAGGCAGGAAGTGGGAGAGTTAGGGAGGGCGGGCTGGGGCATAACCCACAGTACAAAGTCCCTGCCTGTTTGTCAAGTGAGTGTTCGGGCAGAGGACTTCCAGCGGGTGGGGTGGTGTTTTCAACTTGGTAGATGCTCTCGGTAGTTTCAGGCTGATGTCGGATACTCACAGTCTCATTAGGATGCGAAGACCCAATGGTTCGCTTTCCTAAGCCAGGGCCTGGAGCCTGAGCTGCTAGATGGAGATCCGACGGGATCTCAGGACCCCACAGGCTCTAAGGGCAGGAAGGGTACTCATCCATCTAGCATGTATTAATCAAGCACCCTCGACATGCCAGGCAGTATGCTGGGTTCTGGGCATATGTGGAAAGCCAGCCAGCCAGGCTCTGCCCTCGTGAAACTCCTATGAAAGAGAACAGGAAACATTTAAAAAGTGCATGTGTGTGCGTGCTGCCTTTGGAGAAAAGTAAATCAGGGTGAGGGGACAGGATGGGCTGCTCTTTTAAGAAAGGGGGATCGTGAAAGACCCGTGAGCGCAATTGATACTTGAAAGTGGCCTGGAGTGAAGGAAGGTGGCAGTCCATGTGCGGGTCTGGGAGAAGAACACTTCAGGAAGGGGAATGTCAAGGGCAGGGTTCTTGGTATAGAGACCTTTGAGTGCTCAGGGACCGGCCAGGAGCAAACACGGCTGAAGTGAAGTTACATGAAGGCAGATAAAGTCCAGGCTGCAGGTCCTTGAGGCCTTTCCGGGGTGGAGAGCCGAGGAGGGACAAGATCCTACTTAACACTGTTTTAGGGGCTCCACATCGGCTGCTGTGTGGAGAATGGACTGCAGTGCAGGCGGAAGCCCGGGGCAGGGTTGAGGCTGGCTGCCGTGGCTGTGGTGTGAGGCTTGGTGACAACCAGTGTGGAAGGGAGGGAGCAGCAGAGGACTCAGCGCCCATGGGCCCTGCTGAGGACAGGGAGCAGGGAAGTAGACAGACAGACAGACAGACAGATGGGCGTGGGCCCAACATCACGCTCTGATGCCTTGGCCAGTCATGGCCCTGTGGGAGCCTGCCTTTCTGCTCTGTGCACTGGGCTGGTGGTCTCTGCCTGCAGGCTCTGACGGGACCTGCCTCAGGACCCCACAGCATCCATGCAGGGGATTCTGCTCTGGCTTCTGAGAAATAGAGCCTGCGGCTGTCCTCTCCGATGGACGACTCTGGATGGCCCCAGTGTGCTTGCCTGCCTCCTCACCTGCCTGTCTCTGGAGTAGCTAAGGTGGCTGATCACACTTATTAAACTTTCACCCAGACCCCCTCGGGGCACTGCCTTACAGCAGGCGTGGGGCTCCAACAAAGGAGCTTTGCTTGGCTGCTGGGAAAGTAGGCCCTCACCTGGCTTGGCTTCTCCCACCTGTTTTGGAACACAGAGAGCATTTGGGCCAAGAGATTGAGCCTCCTCTATGAAACCTTCCCTGCGATCCCACAGTAGGACCCCCGCTCCACTCAGCAACCCAGGTGATACTTGGCAAACATCAGTCAAAGTGCCACTCGTCTCAGCCTGGGCTCCCTCTGGAAAATAAGAGCCTGAGACACAGGCTTACATGCAGCTCATTTGTTTTGGTGACCGGAGAGAGTAAACAGGAGGAAGGAAATGCTACAAGGCTGCATCCTCAAGTTGGTCCCTGCCACGGGCAAGTAGGGCTTGATCTGGCCGGGCATCCCTTGCTCCCTGTTGGCCAAGGGTTGATCCGTAGCATGGTAAGGCCCTCTCACTTCTGGGTCATGAATGCATGAATGCTTGGTGGTTTCCCACAGGCCTCCCAGGCTGGAATCGGAGAGGATCCAAGGCAGGCAGCGAGGCTCTTTAGGCTGTTACACTGTGTGGGCTGGTTGCTGCTGCAGTGGGCTGGAGTTCAGGGGGTGCTGCTAAGATAAGAAATGTGAGGTGGGATAAAAGAGATGTCTAATACAAATTTCCTTGCTTCAGACAGTCTTCAGTGGCTTCCCATTGCCGTAAAAATAAAATCTGCACTCGACGTTGGCCTGTAAGATCCTGCATGTTCTGGTTTCAGCTGCCACTGACCGCATCTCCTTCCATGTGCCTTCTTCACTGCCATCTGGCCACACTGCCCTTTCTGTATCTCCAACACGGCGAGCTTTGTCTTTCTGGACACTGTGGCACTGTTCCCTCTGCCTGAACACTGTCCCCATGCCTGGCTTCTCATCATCAGGCCTCAGCTTGAGTGTCACCTTCTGGGACCACCCCAGGAGGCCCCTATCCCAGGGAGTCTCTCCCCATTATCCTTATTTTCTGCAGAGTGCTCATTATCCTTCTCTGCAAGGGTCCCGTTTGCATTCTTCTTGTCTGTCTTCTTTTGCTGGGATGTGAGCTCTGTTTTTGTTTTATTCCCTGCAGTCTCCCCAGCTCTTGAACAAAGGCTGGCCCATGGCGGAAACGTAATACATAGTAGACGAAGAAATCAATGACCCATACACACAGCCTGGTAGAGTTTTCTTTGGGCATTTTATATCTTCTACCTCGCATTAAAGCTCCTTTCTTATATTTAAAACACTAGCCAAAAATTGTACTAGCGCAGTAAATATTGTTAAATGGATGCTTTTTTTTTTTAAAGACTTTATTTATTTATTTGATAGAGAGCACAAGCAGGGGGAGAGGCAGGCAGAGAGAGAAGGAGAAGCAGGCTGCCTGCCAAGCAGGGAGTCCGATGCGGGGCTCCATCCCAGGACCCCGAGATCATGACCTGAGCTGAAGGCAGCTGCTTAACTGACTGAGCCACCCAGGCGCCCCTAAATGGATGCATTTATCCAAGCACCTTCTCTGTGTTAGGCACCGTACACACTGAATCTATCATTTGGCCCTTACTGTACCTTTTTTTTTTTTTTAAACAGATGGGAAACTGAATTAAGTTGTAGCTCAGAGACACTATGCTGGAAATTGATGGAACTGGTTTACAATCTCAGGCCTATTGGACCCCAGAGCACTGACACTGCTCTTTTCATTCCCTTCCTCTAATGTGGGAGAGTAGGATGAGAATATTACTAGTCATGGGAAGGACCTACTTTCCAGAAATACCTCCTCCATTGCTGCCCAAATTTCACCAATTGGTTGACCTAGATACCTTAATCTGGAGCTATTTTGTTGGTTTTTAATTTAGTTTTTATTTTTATCAGAGTTACACATGTGTATGGTTTAAAGAGTCATTAGGTTCAACAAGGCTTGTTACAAAAAGGTCTCCTGATACCCTCACCTCCAGCCTGCAGGGGTAATCACTTCCAGCTCTTTTTCAGCTGATGGGATTTTTCTGTTTCTTTTGCTTATATCGCAACCCATCCCCCTTCCCCCCCAGTTATAGGCATAGTTGTTGACTTCTGACTTTGGAAGGTGATGGTTAACTAACTCTCAGTGCTCCCCCCAGCCCCCATCATACACGTACACACTTTGCATCCTCCCAGTAGAGTTGTGTGGCAATAGTGATTAGATCAGGATTACATTCCTTTCAGCCCTCTTCCCAGAATGTATTCTGAATTTGCTCACTTCTCCCTTCCTCCACTGTTACCACCCTGGTCCAACCACTGTCTTTTACCTGGGTTATGGCCATTGCCTCCTAACTTGTCTCCCTGTTTCTGTCTTTGACCTCTTTTGATCTCTTCTCAGTACAGCAACCAGGGAGAGCCTGTTAACAATTAAGCCTGATTGGCTCAAAACTCCCGTGGCTTCCCACTTTGACTCAGAATGAAGTCCAGAGTTCTTACTGTGATCTAGAAGGCACTGTGTGACCTGGGCCCCTTGATACTTCTCTGTCATTCCTTATTACGCTTTCCCTTTGTACTCTGCTCCAAACACCCCAATATTCTTGCTTGCTTTGTCTCTGCCTCAGGGCCTTTGCACTTGCTCTTCTCTATTCCTGGAATGCTTGTCTCCCAGACATTTGCATAGTTAGCTAACTTTCTCCACATCTTTATTATTTATTTTTTTTTTAAGAGAATTTCTTGGGGCTCCTGGGTGGTTCAGTCATTAAGCGTCTGCCTTCGGCTCAGGTCATGATCCCAGGGTCCTGGGATCGAGCCCCGCATCGGGCTTCCTGCTCCGCGGGAAGCCTGCTTCTCCCTCTCCCACTGCCCCCTGCTTGTGTTCCCTCTCTTGCTGTGTCTCTCTCTGTCAAATAAACAAATAAAATCTTAAAAATAAATAAATAAATAAATAAATAAATAAATAAAAGAGAATTTCTTTTATTTTTTAGTAATCTCTATACCGAGCATGGGGCTTGATCTCACCACCCCGAGATCGAGAGTTGCACATTCTTCTGACAGAGCCAGCCAGGCGCCCCTGTATATTTATTTTTTTAAAAGATTTTATTTTTAAGTAATTTCTACACACAGCCTGGGGCTTGAATCTACAACCCCGAGATCAAGACTCACACGCTCCACCAATCTACAGTTTTTCCTGGAAGTAGTAATCATTTTTGTCTTGCTTAGGTGTCTTATGTATTTACCATTAATTCATCTCCCCAGTTAGAGAAGATCCCAATTGTTAGAGCTTTCCTCCCCATCTGTCCAACATATTGTATACCTTGCCTCTCAATATATGGCCTTCTCTAAGCCCTGTCTTATTTTATTTTATTTTATTTTATTTTATTTATTTATTTGCGAGCAAGAGAGAGAGCACGAGAGAGACCATGAGTGGCGGGGAGGGGCAGAGGGAGAGGAAGAAAGAGAAGTAGGCTCTCCACTGAGTGGGGAGCCTGACACAGCCTGATCCCAGGATCGGGAGATCATGACCTGAGCCGAAGTCTGATGCTTAACTGACTGAGCCACCCAGGCACCTCTCAGTTCTGTCTTCTTGAAGAAATTTCTCTCAGAGCTTTCTTGATTTCTATTTTAGTTTGTGTGTGTGTGTGTGTGTGTGTGTGTGTAGTTAGAGTAATAATCTACAAGAATTCAGCCTTTTGAAATTTATTGAGACTTATTTGAGGCCCAGCATATGTCTGGTTTACCTTGGTGAATAGTCTGGGTCCACTTGAAAAAAAAAGTGCTGTTCTGCAATGTTGGGTGTAGTGTTCTTAGAAATGTCAATTTGATCAGTAGTGTTGTTTAGATATTCTTTATCCACACTGATTTTTTTTTTTTTTTGTCTACTTATTGTATCAATTACTGAGAAAGAGGTGGTAAAATCTCCAACTACGATTGTGGATTTGTTTCTCCTTTTAGTTATGTCAGTTTTAACTAAATGAAATTTAAAACTCTGTAATTAAGTGGATACATATTTAGTATCATTATGTCTTTCTGATAATTGCCTCTTATCATTATGAAATGTCTCTTTATCTCTTGTAATTCTTTGTTTAGAAGCCTACTTTCATATTCCTATAACTGTCATACTTTCTTATGCTTACTCTTTACATGTACTTTATGTATTTCATTTTTTTTTAAATTAATGGTTTATCTTTTTTTTAAATTTTATTTATTTATTTGACAGAGAGATACACAGCGAGAGAGGGAACACAAGCAGGGGGAGTGGGAGAGGGAGAAGCAGGCTTCCCGCGGAGCAGGGAGCCCCGATGCGGGGCTTGATCCCAGGACCCTGGGACCATGACCTGAGCCGAAGGCAGACACTTAACGACTGAGCCACCCAGGCGCCCCTGTATTTCATTTTTTTTTTTTTATGGGCTACCTATTTGTGTCTTTATATTTAAGGTGCATCTCAGGTAGATAGCATATAGTCTTGCCTTTTTTCCAGTCTGACAAGCTATGGCTTTTACTTGGAATGTTTGGTCCATTTATATTTAATGTAATTATTGATCTGTTTGAGTTTAAATCTACCATTTGCTCCTTGTTTTCTATTTGCCTCTTCCGTTTTTTATTCCTTTGTTCCTTTCCTACTTTCTTTTGGTTTCATTGAAAAATTTTTTTAAGAATACCACTTTATTTCCTCTATTGACCTGCTTATTTCTCTTACCAGGTGAAGGGCTAACTATGCATCCTTAACTTATAAAGTCTCTTTAGAGTTAGTTTTGTATCACTTCATGTGTTACAACTGACACTTAACACTTCTCATTTCTCACTTTACATCTGAAACCTCATAAGTGTAGTCACCTTACAACAGTATAATTTTATTTAACTGCCCTCCTTTTTTGGTGCGCTATTATTGTCATAGTTTTTATTTCTAATACATTATAAATCCCACCTTACAATCATTATTTATAGTTTTCCAGTCAGTTGTCTTTTTTTTTTTTTAAAGATTTTATTTATTTGAGAGAGAGAGAGAGAGAAAAACAGCATGAGAAGGGAAAGGGTCAGAGGGAGAAGCAGGCTCTCTGCTGAGCCGGGAGCCTGATGTAGGACTCAGTCCCAGGACTCCAGGATCATGACCTGAGCCGAAGGCAGTCACTTAACCAACTGAGCCACCCAGGCGCCCTCCAGTCAGTTGTCTTATATGGCAATTAACAAGAAACAAAAATCATATTTTAGATATACCTACCTATTTACCATTTCTGGTGCTTCTCATTCCTTGTGTACATCAGCGTTTCCATTTAGTATCATTCCTCTTCAGCCTGGAGAACATCTTTTAGCATTTCTTGTTGTGCAGGTCTTCCAGGGAGATTCTACTTTCATTTGTCTGAAATTATCTTTATTTCACTCTCATTTTTGAGAGAGATTTTTTCCTGGTTAGGGACTTTGGTGTTGAAAGGTTTTTCTTTCAGTACTTTTTTTTTCTTTCCTTTTCTTTTCTTTTCTTTTCTTTTCTCTTCTTTTCTTTTCTTTTCAGCATTGTCTTTTGACATCCATTATTTCTGGTGAGAAGTCACTTGTCATTTGTTACTGTTACCCTGTATATGTCTTTTTCTCTGACTCCTTTAAAATTTTTCTCTTTTACCGTTGTTTTCATCAGTTTGGCTATAGTCTCCCATGGTATATTTTGTATTTCTTCTGCTTGGGTTTTGCTGAGTTATTTGGATCATTAAATTGATATTTACATTAAATTTGCAATTTTTGGTCATTAGTTCTGCCACATTCTCACCATTTTCTCCTTCTGGGACTGTAATTATGTCAATATGGAACTGTATGATGTTGTCCTGCATGTAACTGTACCTCTCTTGCTTTTCAATATTTTTTTTTCTCTTTGTTCTTCAGAGGGAATACCTTCTACTGATTTTTCTTCAGGTTCAGATTTGTGTGTGTGTGTGCCATCTCCGTTTTGCAGCTCAGCTCATAGAACGTCACTTGTACTTTTAAGTTCTAGAGTTTTGACTTTTTTTGTGTGTTTTAAAAAAATAATTTCCATTTCTGTGCTGAAATTCCTTATTTGCCTACTCATTGTGATCATATTTTCCTTTAATTCTCTGATCATACTTAAAATAACTGCTTTAATATTTTTGCCTACTAAAATCCAGTATTTGGATCATTTTGGCATCATTTTCTATTGGCTTTTTTTCTTTGTGGATCAAATTTTCTTAGGGTTTTTTGTTTTTTTGGTTTTCTGCATGTTTAGGAATTTTTGATTGTATACTGGAAATAGTGGTTGATACCTTATTGAGACTCTGGATTCTGTTCTCTTCTTTTGAAGAGCATTCATTCATTTCCTTTTTTTTTTAAGATTTTATTTATTTATTTGAGAGAGAGAGAGAGAACAAACAGTGGGGAGAGGCAGAGGGTGAGAGAGAAAGAAGCAGACTTCCTACTGAGCAGGAAGCCTGATGCGGGGCTCCATCCCAGGACCTGGAGATCATGACCTGAGCCGAAGGCAGATGCTTAACGGACTGAGCCACCCAGGCACCCCCATTGATTCATGTCCTAATAGTCAATTCAGTTTGCTGGCCGATCACCTTGAACCTGTGTAGGCTTGCTTTTATGTTTTGTTAGGGCAGATAGGTGGAAGTCCAAGGATGTTTCTCTATCCTCTCTGACTTGACAGAAGTCAGCCACCAAACCTGAGACTCGTGTTGCAGCTTGGTTTTAGGCTTTGTTAGGGCAGGTTTTTGGAGGCCTTTGTCTAGTCCCACCCTATGCATGGAGCATCCCCCTAGCACTGCTCAGCCTCTATCTCTGGTCTTTTCTCAACCCTGTAGGAGTCACTGTCTGGTAAAATTCTGGTAGTCCCACCCTATGCATGGAGCCCCCAGGGAAGGAGTCTCCAAAGACTCCCACAGCATACCCAGACGTTAGGCTTTCCCACCCCTGCATCGCTCCTCATTCCAGTCCCATCAGCTGCTCCAGACTCTGATATGTGCCTCCCGGCCGTGTGGGACCACCGTGCTTTGCTTGGATTCTAGTCTGGCAGTCAGGAAGCCATCCCCGGGTAGAGAGAGTTGTGGTGATCAGGAGGCGCATCTTACAAGTTTTGCGTCTTTCAGGATTATTTCTTGTGCTGCTTGTTGTTTACATCTTGAAAACAGCAACCTCCCTTATTTTTCTCAGCCTTGTTTGTGGAGGGAGGGCTCATCTGCCAGAATTACTCTATCAGAGCTGGAAGCTGCTCCTGGAGCCCCGTGACCTGCTGCAGATGGGTTGATGTCCAGGCTCGCTGCTCAGCTGTTGCCTTGGGATCTCCCTCGACCACCATCTTGAGGTTCCCTTTGCCTCTCTTTTGAGTGGACTTCTCTGTTTTCGGGATCCCACATCTTATTTTTGGTTGATTGCTTTAGTTAGAGGAACCGCCAGTAGCTTCCTGAGAAAGGGTGACAGGAAGATAAATTTTTTGAGGCCTGTATATCTGAAAATGTTTATTAAACCATCACACTTGACTGATGGTTAATTGGGTAGAAAATTCTAGGTTGGAAATAATTTTCTATCCTATTATGTTAGGCATTTTTTTCATTGACTATCTAATGCCATGTGGATTTTGTAAAACTATAATGTTAAAACCTGTTTTTTCTTTTTCTTTTCCTCCCTGGAAGCTTTTAGGACCTTTTTTCTTCCCCATTGTTGTGGAATTCCCATGTGGTGTGTTTTGTGGGGATCTGTTTTGCTCCATTGTGTGGCTACTTAGTGGGCTCTTTCAACGCAGAGGGAGTGTTCTTGAAGTTTTTCTTTGATTTCCACCCCTGGATTTTACTGTTATTTTTCTTCTGAAATGCTTGCTATCCCCATATTGGACCTCCTAGGCTGGCTCTACAATTTTTTTTCCCCTCTCTATTCCATCTCTTTGTATTTCTTTATTTTGGAGGGATTTCTTCAACCCTTAGGTTGCATTTTTCATTGATGTTATATTTTTAATTATCAAAAGCTCTTTTTTTTAAATTTTTTTTATTGTTTTGTTAATCACCATATATTACATCATTAGTTTTTGGTGCAGTGTTCCATGATTCATTGTTTGTTCATAACACCCAGTGCTCCATGCAGAACGTGCCCTCCTCAATACCCATCACCAGGCTAACCTATCCCCCTACCCCCCTCCCCTCTAGAACCCTCAGTTTGTTTTTCAGAGTCCATCATCTCTCATGGTTCGTCTCCCCCTCTGACATACTCCCCTTTTCTTCCTCTCCTGTTATCTTCTTCTTTTTCTTTTTTCTTAAAATATGTTGCGTTATTTGTTTCAGAAGTACAGAACTGTGATTCAACAGTCTTGCACAATTCACAGCGCTCACCGTAGCACATACCCTCCCCAATGACTATCACCCAGCCACCCCATCCCTCCCACCCCCAACCACTCCAGTAACACTCAGTTTCTTTCCTGAGATTAAGAATTCCTCAAAAAGCTCTTTTTTTTTTTTTTTTAAGATTTTATTTTTAAGTAATCTCTACACCCAGTATGGGACTTGAACCCACAACCCTAAGATCAAGAGTTGCGCCCCTCTATTTTCTTTTCTTGAATACTCCCTCAACTTTTTTTTTTTTTTAAGAAATAATATTCTGTTATTGTTTTACAGATCTTTTCCTATCTCTGAAAATACTGATGTTTGTTTTTGGTAAACAAAAATTTGCCTCTGCATAGTTTTTGTTTCATTCAAGTCACTTTTTTTCTATGTTCATTTGGCCTCTGTCTTATGTGCCCTCCTCTGGGGTATGGAGATGAGTTTCTTGGTTATCTGGATTCCAGGTTTGTGTATTGCCAGAGTTCATGCCTTTTGCTTCACCCCATGCATGAACTAGCAGACACCCAGTTTCCTTGGAGCCTTTTATGGTTAAGGAGTAAATAGGAGGTCTCAGGACTGGAGGGTTCCATTTGGCATGTCCCAGAGTTTGTTAACTCTTAGACTTCTGTCGGTGGGGCCTAGGGAAGAGGTGGTCACCTCCACAGCCCTGCCCTCAGGAACTGTCTGAGGCCTCTGGGGTTTTTCCCTATCCTGAACAGACCAGGGGGTCTCCCACACCTTGTGAAGTAGATAAAAGAGGCGCCCAGTGTGCTTGTGCCAGTGAAGGAGGATGGATGGACCCACAGCTTGGTGGAGATCGAAGGCTCATGTTCATCTTCAGAGAGCCCCAAGAACCTGTGATTTGTGGAGCAGAGAAGACAAACCCTGAGCCCCTAAGAGCCCTGGCATCTGCCCACTCTGATGGCCCCCGACAGCCCATCTCTCCCAGGCCCAGAGCTGGTGACCTCCACCCAGCCTGGGCACAGTGAAGGTCCAGGTCTTCTCCGGGTGCAGCCCCTCCCCCTGCCCTATCTGGCATCTGTCACGGCAGACTGCTGCTTCTACAGAAACCAGGGGAGCTCCTGCTACACATGGGCATCTCTCTTCCATGTCCAGTGTCCAGAAGGGCTTGGCAGTGGGCACCAATGGGTGTTTGCTAAGTGAAGACATGGCAAGGAAAAACCCCAGGTTTCTTGCCTTTGGCCAAGCTGGGCCAGCTGGTGGTAAAGGCCCTACGGGAGGACCCTATCCACTGCCTCCCCCGGGCCCTCACTGCCACAACCCAGGCCCCCTCATCACCAGGTTGTGAGCATCCTCCCAGGCATCACTGAGGCAGGAGTAGAGAACCCGAATGCTGGAGGAACCTTCCACACAGCTGGGTATAGCGGTGCATTTACAGGCCCAGAGAGGGGAAGGCACAGGACATGTACACACAGCCAGCATCATAGCACACCTGGAACTGTGAGCTGCTGGAGCTCTTCTGGTTCACTGTTCCCAGCAGTGAGCCCAGTGTGTAGGGGAGAGAGGGCACAAGGAGGACCCTGGGTCAAGTGTACGTCCTGCTGCAGTGCAGAATGTCCCCTTGCCACCTTTCCCTGGGGACTCTAGCGAGCAGAGATGAGGGCTCCCCACCTTCCCTCTGCATCCTCCTGTCCCCCTCAAAGTTGGGTCACTGAGTTTTTTCCTAAGGGTGCAGAAGTACTTCTCTCTCTGTCCACCTTCTAGCCCCTCTTGCGTGATTCCTGCCAAGGTGCAGGCTGGTGGCCTGCGCAGTGGAACCAGCACTTTGGCCGTGGGTCTGTGGGATTGCCCTGCCTATCCCCTGTGCTTGGTCACACCACCAGGTTCACGGGAGGCCCCCTGTTTCTTTAGCTGCAGATCTGGGACACGGCTGGCCAGGAGCGATTCCGCACCATCACCCAGAGCTACTACCGCAGTGCCAACGGGGCCATCCTCGCGTACGACATCACGAAGAGGAGCTCCTTTCTGTCAGTGCCTCACTGGATCGAGGACGTGAGGAAGTACGCAGGCTCTAACATCGTGCAGCTGCTGATCGGTGAGCTGGGGGGGATGGGGCAGGCCCAGCAGGGTTCCTTAGGGCCCCGGTCTGTCTCTCTGTCTGTCCTAGTCTCTCTCCTTTTTAAACAGAAGGCAAGTGGAGCACAGAGCGAGGCTGAACTTGGCCAGGCAGGAAGGGAGCCAGAACTTGAACTGTGATCTTCCAAATATGATCCCGCCAATCACTTACACATTATATTCAAAATTGGAATTAGAGGGAGGAAGAAAGGGAGCTTAACATTCGCTTTGTAGTTACCGTGTATCCCCACAGTGGTAACACTGGTTAAACCTTCACTGGTGTCGTTGGATTTAGTTCCCATAACCCTGGCTACTCCTTGTTTGTCAGGGGCTGGAGCTCAGGCTCAGAAAAGTAATTTATCCCAGTCCACACAGCCTGTGAGCATATAAATAGGAAACTTGAGCCCTGCCGATTGTCATTCGGTGACTTGCTGTCACACCACACTGCAGAGCAGGGCTTCTCAACCATCTGTGTGCTTCCCCATCACTCTGAAGTTTGTGAAAGCACAGATGCCAGGCACCATGTCTGATTCAGGAGGGCTGGGTGGGGCCCGTGAATGTGCATTTCTCACAGGTTCCCAGGAGGCACCATGTTTGTGGCCCAGAGACCCCACTTTGAGAACCATTGTTGCTCTTACCTCCATTTTCCCTTTTCCTCCTAAATCAACTTCCCAGACCTGGGCCTAAGACGCTTTGGACCATTTGTGTGGTCCCTGGAGTCCTCATTCCAGCCCTCAGGCTGATTCTTCCAGGACGAGATTGTACAGATGGGGCCTGGACATAGCTCCAGCTGGGGAAAGGGTGGTGCTTGGTTCTACCCAGCCTGCCTGGCCCAGGATGGGGAAGTGCTTAGCGAAGTTGGACTCCCCAGGCAGGAGTGGAGTTCGCCTTACCCGGCCTTACACTTCCCTTTTATCCAGGACATTTAGAGTAAAACATTCTGCCATAGAGCATTTTATACAAATACAAAAAATAGAATAGTGCAGTGAACCCTGGATCTTCATGCCCCAGCTTCAGCTCTGAGCCACTCCTGGCCAGTTTCTCTAGCCTCATCTCTTCCCCTCCCTTGTCTTGCTTTGGGGCGAATCCCAGCACCGTAACTATTTCATCTGTAAATATTCCAGCATGAATCTATAAAAGATACAGACACTTAAAAAGTACCTAACGAGACCATTTTCGCATCTGAAAATTCTTAATATAATCAAGTAGCTGATCAGCGTTCAGATTTATCATTGCTCCTAAATATCACACATACTTTTTTTTTCAGTTTGTTGAAAGCAGGATCCAAATAAGCTCCCCACGTTGCAATTGGTTACTGCATCATTTAAGACTACCAAAGACAGTTTAGATCTTTCTAGACGGTTATCTTTTTTTCTGTCCTGCCTATTATAATCACACTACAAAAGTCAACCATTTAGAGACTTAGAAGAATTCTTCTAGAAATTAGGTCAAGGAGCCGTTGACCAGATTTTTTGGGAACATAATGAAACGTCTGACACCTTGTAGAAGAAGCCAGAAGTGTGCTCTCAGGTCAGCTGGTAGTCTGTGCTCTTCTGCGCAGAAGAGCAAAATAATCGAAAACCATGATCTCACAGTGAATAAGAGAATTCTAGAGGAAAATAGGAGAGAATAAATAATAAGCATAACAAGATGTTAGCAAAGAATAGACCTCGCCACGCTAGTTCTCCCTGTTCACGCCACCGCGGGCCAGCTGTTTTCCTGCCCATCCAGCCCCCCTATGCCGAAGGTGGCATCAGAGATGGGGGAGCGAGACTCAGGGGTGAAGTGACTTACCGAGGGTCACACAGCAAGTGAAAGGGAGCTGAAGTTGCTTGCAGCTCTAAAGTACTCTTGGCCAAACTCTACTGCTCCCACTTGTTGGGAAGAAGCAATAAAATAAACGAGCCTCTGGCATAGAGAATAAAGAGAAAAAAAAAAAAAAGCAGGGACGAAAGGTTAGAATAAGCACTTTAAAATTTTAAAAGGTCTTTTTATTTTTTTTTCCTTAAAAAGAGAGCTAGCCATGCCAAATGGTGTTCGTTGGTGGCGGGCAGGGCATCTCTCAGCTTGGCCCTGCCAGGTAGGCCAGGGCTTGCCTGGCGCCTGCGGGCCTCACCAAGCCGCACCCGGCCTTTCCCTGCAGGGAACAAGTCGGACCTGGGCGAGCTCCGCGAGGTCCCCCTGGCCGAGGCACAGAGCCTGGCGGAGCGCTACGATATCCTGTGCGCCATCGAGACGTCTGCCAAGGACTCGAGCAACGTGGAGGAGGCCTTCGTGAGGGTGGCCACGGAGCTGGTGGTCAGGCACGGCGGCCCTCTGCTCAGTGAGAAGGGCACTGACCACATCCAGCTGGATAGCAAGGACATCGGAGAGAGCTGGGGTTGTGGCTGCTGACCGGGGTGCAGGGCAGGCAGGCAGGGGCCGCCCCACCTCCTCTCTCTCTCTCTCTCTGGCCTTTCGGGCCCACCCCTCCAGAGCTGGCCATCCATGGTGCCAGCGATTCTAGAGCAGCTGGATAAAGTCCTGGAATTATCCATTCCGTGGCCTGGGTACTTGATGGGAAAGCTGCCTTCGAGGAAGGAAGAAGCGGGGTACCTTCTGAGGGAGACCTGGTGTCATACAGGGTGTAGAGTGTGGGGCCCATCCTGCCAGCCGGTGGCTGTCCCCTCTGCGTCGTTCACGGTCCAGGACTGGCCCGGGCCTGCCCGGGTGGACCACAGTGGGAGAGGGGCCGGGATGTGCCTCCCCTGCGCCGCAAGTACTGGTTCTGACCATTTCACACCTTGCGTCTTGCTGTGGCTGTGGCGGCAGGTTGCTGCTCTCCAGGGATGTGGCTGGTGCCTTGGGTTCTTCCGGGTCATTCCAGGGCCTCTGTGCATAGCCCCAGAGAGTGAGAGCAACTAGCCCGACAGACTCGGTTCCTGAGCACAGCCCCGGGGAAGCCCTAACTCCTTCCTGGCGAGGAGCCTTCTTCCTTTCTTCACTGCCAGCTCTAAGCTCGCAGATAGCTTGGGGCTTGGCTTGCTGCCTTAGCAAGACCTCTCAAGTTTTCTGGTTTCCCGTGTAGCTTCTTGTTTTCATCAGCACAGGTATGGGGTCATGGCCCACAGCCAAGCAGGGACTGTCTGCTGGCCTGGGGCCCAAAGTTTTGCCACTCAGGTTGCAAAACCAGCTGATTCTTCAGCATCTACTCTCAGAATTTGGGGGGCTTGGGGGAATGAGATAGGAATGTGGACATTTAAGGGAAAAGTAAAAGCTGGTGTCCCTGAGGCTAAGGTCCTGAAAGGGACCCTCAGGACACCTGGTCTGACCTGTGCAGAAGCCCCTCCTGCCACCTTCAGAGCAGCAGCTCCCCCACTGCTTCCAGTCTAGCTTATGGTTTCCCGAAAGAAGAAGGCAAGGCCCCAGCAGTCCTGGGTCTGGCCGTTTCATCCTCCTGGGCCCACCTGCCCTTAACGGCCTCGGCATGTGCTGCGTGCTGAGGTTAGAAGGCAGGTGGGGGCTGGCATCACCGGGGCTCTTGGAAGCACACCGTCCTCTGGGGGTAGTTCAGGGGATCACAGGGATGGAGCTGGGGGAGGCCGGTGATCTTCCTGTACCACCCAGGCCCTCCGTGTCAGCCCAGTCTAGCTCCTTAGGCCCCCCTCCGTGTGGGGCCCCAGGAAATACACTGCTGTCAGAGCCATGGGCAAGGCCACACCATGAAGGTGGAGCCCAGAGAGCGCCCCTGGCCCAGCCCTGGCCCCAGCGGTGGGCCACAGGCCTCCAGCTGACTTCCCTTGCCTTGCACTTCCCACCCTTTGGCCTGCGTCACACCCTCACCCAGGCAGGCCCGTCTGCAGAGCCAGAAGCCAGACCTTCTGCAGCAGCCAGACCCACAGCAGGGGTCTGTGGGTCTGGACTTTATCCAGCTGCTCTAGAATCTCTGGCGTCTGGTGAAGCAGGGTCGGACACGGAGGGCTTCCCTGGCTGAGACCGAGACAGGCAGGGCTGGGGACTCCGTTTTGGGCAGGGAGTCAGCCCTGGGACAGCTGAGCCTGGTTCTGGAGAGGAAGGATGTTGACCTGGTTGGACCAGGAGCTACTGAGCAGGGGCCTGCACTGAGGGGAAGCAGCCCACTGGTGGCCGGGTGGGGTGGGACCTGGGAGCAAGAAGGCCACTTGGCTTCCTTCCTCACTGGCCTTGCCGGTGGGATGGGGTGAGTGGGGCCTGGGGCCCAGCTGCTGGCAGGGAGAACTGGTGTCTGCCGGGCCCCTCCACTGCAGTGCCTGGGCTCTACCTGCAAAGTAGAACGTGCCTATGACTGAGGCACATTCGGGCCAAGGGCAAAGGTCCTCCAGCCCCATGACCTCTGCTGGGGGCTGATGTTTAGGCAGAGCTGGGCATTCAACCTGGGCCCAAGCTGGAAGAGAAACCTCATGAAGCCTGACCTTGCAGAGATCTGCTGCTTTGGGGGGCGATGGCAGGGATGCAGGGGGTCTTGGAGCACAGGCCTGGGCCTAACCGCCCCCCCGCCCCCCGTGATTGACTTGCAGCCTCAGTTCCCACTGAGCCCTACCCATTGTTACCTGTTGTCCTTCTCTGCCTTAGGGCTGGGATGGCTAGGGAATGCGGGAGGCCATTCCATTCCATCTCCTTCACAGGGACGCCCTGGGCTGCCATGAGGATCCAGGGCAGGCACAGCAACAGGCAGCTGGCTGGTGACAGGGGTTTGGACTCCGAACCATCCCCCTCCTCCTCCAGACCCCGGGGTTGGAGGCCTGAAACCTTGCAGAGGCTTGGCAGAGAAGAGAAGGGAGCAGCCAGCCCAGCCAGGACCAGGGAGGTTTCTGCCCACTGGCAGCCTTTGGCTCGCCCAGCAACCACGAAAACACTTCCCTTTCCTGTCTTTCTCAGTTCCAAGGTGTCCAGAACACTGGGCTGAGTGGTCTCCTGCCACCCCATCCTCCAGGCACCACGGCAGCCAGGGATTTTAGCTTAGAAATCCAGGGGTTGTCTTAGGCTCCTCACTCTCTCTTTCCACCCTACCACAGTGCTGGGATCCCACCTCCACGCTGCCCCCCCACCCCTCTGCTCTGGACAGGCCCCAGCCTCCCCTGGACGCCTCCTGGGCCTCCTTAGCCCCTGGGCTTCTAGCCTGTGCAGACTGAGGCCCCCTCCCGCTGCAGTCAGCGTGGCAGTGGCAAAAGGTCACACTGATGCTGCCCCCTCACCTTCCAGGGTGCCTGGGGTCCTCGGGGTACGGTCCATGCTCAGTCTGGATGTCCAAGGCCTCCACAGCTCTGCCCTGGCTTCTCCCCAGCACCTTGTCCCCCAGGAGCACCCTCTGTCCAGGCTGCCCCCTTCCCACCCTCCCCCGCACTCACCCAGCCTTTATTCCTGTCGTTTAGAGTCCCACAGATGACCCACCTGGACACCCCTGAGAACTGGCCCCATCCCAAGCTAGCCCCTTGCTCCTAGTACCCCCTGGCAAGAATGAGTTCTTTGTCCCCCTCTTCCTCAGCGGGAGCCATTTCCTACAAGGCTCAAACAGACCCATTTCCCAGCTTCGGCCCCAAATACAAATGCTAGTGCTCAGGGCCTGACGCTGGTGTGGGGTTGACCGCATGCCAGCTGGGCTGCCTGTCTGTAGGGCCGGGTCGGGCGGGGCCCTCACTGTCTCCTGAGTCTCTGTCTTCTGTCACTTGGGGACCCAGACTCGGGTTAAGAGAAAATGGGGAAGTGCTGAGACAGAACACGACCCACCTCTGTTTTCTCCCGCAGCAGGCCCAGGGCTTCTGGGGCCAGAGAGCTTAATCTCTTCCTCTGTTTATAAATTACCCAAGAGCAGGAACAGGTGGGGTCAGGGGCCAGGGTGTGGGAGAGGAGGCGGGGGACAGGGCCAGGAAGTGTCCTGGCAGCAAGCAGGCCCGGGGAGAGCACTGTCTGTGGCCTGAGTGGGGCCGGTATGACACGGGCTAAAGAACCAGAAGGCTGGTGTTTTAGCAGCGGGGCAGGCAAGGGACACGGATTGTGATTCCCAAGCCGGAGAGGTGGGTTCCTGTCCTGGAAGCGGGGTTCAAGGACATCAGGCTGCAGCAGGCATGGAGCTAGAGGAAGCTCCTAATTCATATTGAATTCAGTTACTCTTTCCTAGGAGGGCTGCCAGGGGTGGGGCCTCAGGGACCCGCTGCACCCTGCTGGCCTGGACCGTTTGGCTGTGGGGAGGGCCTCAGCCAAGTCCAGTGATGCCATTTGCATTTGGGGATTTTTCACATTACCTATTTATGATACATAAATCTTTATAGCAAATCTATTTTTTGAAACATGGAAAAGTTGCCTTTATGGAAACAGCAGAGCCAGAGTGTACACATTCCTAAACCATTAAACAGATTTCTGCAAAGAGACAATGGTGCCCAAGACTGGTTCTCTCACCTTTGAGCCCAGGGCTGGCCCAGGTGGCCATGTCTCCACAGGCGGTTCCACCTGCCCAGCTGGCTTCCCCGACTAGTCTCGAGGCCCAGAGTGGGTGGGCGGGCCTACACACTGCCCACTGCCCTTCTGTTGCCAGGAGCCCTGTTAAGACTTCTCTGCCCCAGACCAATGTGGGATCTGAGAAGCAGTCAGTGCCTAAGGGGCAGGAAGGAACTTGGATTGGGTCCTCACTCTGCCAGGGATATACCCGTGTGACCTTGGACAAGTTACTGCACTTCTCTGGGCCTTAGCTTCCTTCAGTTGGGTTTGAGTTGAGGCAGGTTGAGTATGATTCACTGATGACCAGGGGCACCCGGCCTGGGATCTCTCATCTATAACCCTGTGGGAAGGTGTTACTATCCTTGTTCTTTGCAGATGAGCCAATAGGCTCAGGGGTTGGGAGTTCCTTGCTCCAGCCTTGAAGCCATAACAAGTTAGAGCTTTTATTCCAAGTCAGGAGAGCCCCCACGAGGGCCAGACTGGTCCTGCTCACTGCTGTATTCCCAGGGCAGAGAACGGTTTTAGGCACATAATAGGCAGTAGTGCCTGATTGGGCCCCTGGCACCAGGAAGTGCACGAATCCGTAGCCCACCCAGGTACTCTGGGGTCTGTTCCTGGTCATTCTCAGAAGGGGGCCTCTGCTGACATGGGGGCCAGATGAGGATTGCACGGCACAGCTGCTTACCATGGCCGGATCATGCTGTACTCTGTCTGCCACGCCCTGCTCTGACACGAACTGACATCGTGGAGGTCAGACCAACCTCCATCCAAATCCCAGGTCTGCTATGACTAGTTGCGTGACCTTGGGCCCTCGGTCCTGGTTTTCCACCAGCCTCGGTTTCCTTGGATAGGGGACACTAATTCCTGTCCTGCCTCCGTCTCGGCAAGCCACTGCAAGATCCCAGCTGGGAGAGGCTTTGTACACTGCAGGGCTGGAGCAGGGGCTCCTGTTTCTGGCTCTGTCCCAGAGGTTAGAATCCTGGTAATTCCACTGACTGAATGATGAAGGCCTGGAGCCTGGGCCTTCCAGAGGGGCCACGCTCCAGGCCCTTCCAATCACCTTTTCCAGGGAGAAGAAATGCCTGCGGTTTGAATTTCCTGCTGTCCTTGAATGCAGGGCAGCCCCCCAAGCCTGCATGTGCCCCTTGGAAGAAAAACCCCTAAGTGGGTGGTCTGAGCCGGGCCCGCACACGCCCCCACAGAGGCTGTGATGAGGGTCCTCTCTTGCCTCTGCCCACACCGTGGCACTGCCAGAGACCCTGGGACGAAGTCCTGGGCTTTAAAACAGGGAAACTGAGGCCAGGGGCCTAGGTCCCAGAGCTGAGCCTGGCCCTGCCCCTCCCCTAGGGGCTCCCAAAGCTGCAACCCCGCCTCCCCCCTGCTCCCTGCACACATTCACCCAGGGGCTCGGCTGAGGAGGGACCGCGCCAGCCCTTCCTTCAGGGAAGCCAGGATGCAGGGTGGCCCCACCCCAGTCACATCTCCTCTCCTCACCCTCTTGTCACCTTTCCCCTGCGGCCACTCCCCACTCCCCACGCCAGCCAGCCTCCAACTGCTCCTGCCTCCTGTCTCCACATCCGGCTCCACACCGGCTAACCGGCTTCCTAAAGCAGGTCACACGCTGACCGGGTCACCCCCTTGCTTGGCTCTGCCCGGCTCCCTGCTGCCCTCAGGCTCCCTCAAGGGGCCCGTCAGCGCCGTCCACGGCCTGGCCACGCTCTCCCCTGACACTCGCCACCCCCAGCCACACGGGGCTCTGCGTTCCCTGACCCGCTGCTCCCCTGACAGGCAGACCCCCAGACCCACCCGAAGAGCCCAGCTCCCCGCTGTGTCCTGGGCTTCTCCAAGCAGGGCCTCCTGTTGACATACAGTCCGAGTTGGGGCCCGGCCCCAAAGGACAACCACCGGGTCCTGATGCTGACCCCCAGACGCTCCCAGGAGCCCTCCAGAGTGTGTAGAGCCCCCCCCCCCCCCCCACAGCCCCAGAGACTGCTGTGTCCCGTCTCTGCTGTCGGCTCAGGCTTGGCCCCGACCGGTGCTTCCTGGGCATCCCTGTGTGCTCTGACCCAGGCCACTCGGGGCTTTGGTGAGGACAGCGCTGCCCGCCCACCTCAGCTCTCAGCTCTGAGAGGGAGCCTGGGACGGGTCCCATCCCTCCCACACCTGGGCTGTGTGCTTCGGGCCTCTGTCCCCAGTGGTGACTCTGCACCTGGCATCCCGAGGCGACCGTCGCCTCAGTATGGTTCCCAGGGACCACGCTGCAGACATAGAGGTTCCCAGTTCAAAGCTGCTTACTCATCAGCACGTGTCAACAGCACCTACGAAGGAGCTGCAGGGTCTGTGTGCAAAGCTGAGGGGACATCAGGAGACACGGACCTGGCAAAGGAGGCCAGGAGAGAGGGCAGTCATGGGGCTGGCGAGTTAGCTCCTGAAAGCTGGTAAGTGGGGCCGGCATGCTCCAGCCTTCTGCTCACAGCCCAGCGTCATCCGGGAGCTGGTTAGAAATGCAGGATCTCAGTGTCCACCCCAGAGCTCCTGATTCAAAATCTGGATTGGAGTAAGATCCCCAAAGGATCTGGGTGCATGTTACAGTTTGAGGAACACTGGTCTACACAGCCTGCCCACTCCACGCAGGTGGCCCCTGGGCAGGCCTTCATGTCTCAGAAGTTTTTAGGTTCTTCCTAAAAAAGAAGGCCTGAAGGTTCTTGCCCATTTACCCCTGAAGTGTGTTTTCCATCCTCCGCAGAGGCACCCACTCGATCTGTGGACATCAAGGGCAAAGGGCTGGTGGCTGGTTCCTTGGCAAGGCTCTGACTCTGACAGAGTCAGAACCCGGGGGGTCACCTGGGCCCACCTAACACCCAACATTCATCCAGCAAACTCCAACCCCATCTGGTAACATTTGAGCTTATCGTGTGTGACAGGGATTCTTGATCTTTTCTGGATCTCTGACCACTGTAAGCTGTAGACCCTTTAGTCAGAAAAAAATCTATATTCACATCTGCACCCAAATGTGGCCCATTGTCCCGGGGGGGGGGGGTGAGTAGACAGTTAGGGGAAGGCTGCCCACCTTCCGAATCTGGAATCTTGAAACTTCTATTGGAATACTGTTTACAGCCTCTTAAGATGGCAGAGTCTGAAATTTATTGAAAGGTTTCTATGTAGTTTAAGGCCTCGCCTCAAATGCACATCCAGTGAACAGCAGAGAGAAGATTTGAGCCCTGGATGTTGAGCTCCACGGTTGTTCCTTAACCCCCTGAAATCCTGGGAGGGACCTTTGGATTTAGTGGGATGGACTGTGGCTGGACTGACAGCCTGCTATGTACTCAGGTATACATTCGACAAAAGGGACCCGGTTCTAAGTGGACATTTCTGAAAATAACAGAAACCATATGGTGATCTAGCTCAAGGAATGAATCTTAAGAATAGTAAAACCTCGATGCACAGGAATATCCATGACAGCCTTATTTCTGTACAAGGGGAAACTGGGAGGCAGCCATTCCTCGCTGCAGAGTATTTTAGACAGTATGTCTGAGCGTTGTAGGTGAAGGACAATCTCTCAGTGAAGGGCTGGGTCTTCCTTTTGCCTTTCTACACTTCTGGTCTTCTATGATCAACATCTACTACGTTTGTCATAGAAAGACACAGTACACTTCAGAAGAGTCATGAAAACAACATAACATTAAAAAATGTGATGCTATATTCATCGAAGGATTCAGAATACCCAAGTCAAGAAGTGTTATGATTAACATAATATCAATAGGGTCTGGACATGAAAATGTTAAGGGTGATTGTGTTAAAACGGAGCTATGAAGAACTTCCTCCTTCTTTTCTCTCTTTTACAAATCTTTAAAAATGGAACTATGCTGCTTTTTGAGTAATATATAGCATATTTTATATATATCCTGTTGATATATATTACATAAGCGTGTGTAACTACAGATCTCTATCGAGCCATAGACATCCACACATACATACAGATACATGCTCATGTGGGAAATAAGTAATACATCTGATAAGGGTTTTTGGAAATTATTTTACTCATAGTTTTCATCACTTATAACCTCGTTCAGCAGTTTCAGGGAGAACTTTGGCATGGTGGATTGATAATTGGTCATGGATTTTCTTACTTATTTGGTGGGGGGTTTTTTGTTTGTTTTTTTTACTTAAAAATCACATATGTGATACATGATATTTGCTTTAATTCTGAGAGTTTCCAAATACCCACAAAGGCAGAGAGTGCAGCCCAGCCCTGTGTACCCACTGCCCACCTTCAACAACCCTCATAGTCTTGCCACATTGGCCACATCTACCCCTCCCCCCTTTCCAACTGGAGTATTTTAATGCAAGTCACAGACAGGAGGCATTTCGTCCAAATTGGTCACTATGAATCTAAAAGCAAGCAGGCAAGCAGAACCTTAATGCCATTATCCCACCTAATAAAAGTAATCATAATTCCTCCTAGTCATCCTGGATCTGTCCATGTGCAAATTCACCAAGTGCTCAAAAAAAAAAAGTCTTTTAATTTTGTTTTTGGTTGTTGTTCATGGTTATCAGATTTGGGTGTGTATCTCTCTTTAAGTCTCTTTTAATCTAGAATAGTATTCCCTTCTTTTATTTTTTTTCATGCCACTTACTTGTTGATGAAACTGGGTCATTTGCCTGTAGCATCTCCTCTCGGGTTTCGGGTTTGGCTGATTATGCCCCGATGGTGTTCTTTAGCATGTTTTTCTCTCCCCTGTACTTCCTAGAAACTGGTGGTTCGATTGGATTCTTGGCAAGAATAGGGATGGTGTGATTTTTACCTTTTGCTCACGCCAGGAAGCACATAGTGGCAGGGCGTCCCACTTTTAATGTGTTGGGATTGATCTGAGGGGGTCAGGTGGTGCCCACCTTGGGCCTTCTTATAAGGTTTTTCATCAGCCTTTCACCTAATGCTTTTACCATCTGTTAACCATCACTGCCTGAATCCGTCATTTCATCAGGGGGTCGCAAAAATGGCACCCTCTAACCCCTTCTGCTCATCCTTCATGTTAAAGTCATCCCTCCCATATACACTAGCTGGGATTATTTGAGCCAACAAAAGTATAATGGCTTCGATGGATTAAAACATATCGAATATGTGGGGCACCTGGGTGGCTCAGTCGGTTAAGCAGCTGCCTTCGGCTTGGGTCATGATCTCAGGGTCCTGGGCTCGAGACCCGCGTCAGGCTCCCTGCTCAGCAGGGAGCCTGCTTCTCCCTTCCCTCTGCCTGCCTCTCTGCCTACTTGTGCTCTCTCTCTATCTCTCTGTCAAGTAAATAAATAAAGTTTACTTGACAGAGAGAGACACAGTGAAAGAGGGACCACAAGCAGGGGGAGTGGGAGAGGGAGAAGCAGGCTTCCCCCCCGAGCAGGGAGCCTGATGTGGGGCTCGATCCCAGGACCCTGGGACCATGACCTGAGCCGAAGGCAGACGCCTAACGACTGAGCCACCCACGTGCCCCTAAATAAATAAAATCTTAAAAAAAGATAAAAACATACTGAATATGTGTGTGTGTGCTTCTACAAAGGAACATAGTTAGTGGGTTAATCCATTGAAGCCCATCATTCTTTTTAATGCTCCAATTATTCCATCTCTGGACACTGAGACTCCTTTCAAGCAGGCTCCTGAGTTCTTTGCCATGACCCATTGGTCTTGAGTGCTTCTTTGCTTTCTGGCATATATTGTGCATTTTCTGCCCCAGACCTAGAGTCATTCATTACTCCAAGGAGCCAGTGGGTGTTTTGCTGTTTCCAAAACAAGTTTTTAAGTTTTCTCCTGTTCTTTGCTCAGTGTTCCTTTTTTCCTGTTGTTTGTTTTGAACATGCTGGGAGCTTTTCTCAGCCTGGTCACCCCTGACTGTCTCCTATTTTGAAAGCTTCTGGGGAGCCTGGCTGGATGCATGGGTCCTATGATGGGTGGGCTTCTTCCTATAAGGTAATTGGGGCCAATCTGGCCTTTCCACTAGGGAAGGGTCCTCAGATGTCTGTGCCTGAAGGTCTTTTCTCTCAGGCCTTTCTGTTTGTGCAGTAAGGATCTTCTGTCTCCTTCTGGGGGTGGGTGGTGATGGCAGAACCTCACTGCCCTCCCTACTGTCCCAGGCTTGGAGTCTCTCTTCTCGGTGTCTCTGAAAGCACATCTCCTCTCTCCTGCAGGGTTGGGGTAAAGTGGTGGTCATGTCAAGATGGAAGTTGGGGAGGACACCTGTGGGTTCCAAGTGCTCTGAGCCCAATTTTCAGCCAGCGCTTGGTTCTCAGCCCCTAGCCTCCCCCATGATCTGATCTTGTTAAAATCTGCACAACCTAGCAATGAAAGCAAATTCCTGTTTGCGTGTTCACTTTTTAAAATACAAAGTGGTTGGTGCTATGAAAAAGTCTTACTTTTTAAATATCCTGTTTTTTTTTACAAAGTCGCTTAATAAAAGGATAAATTCTATTTTAAAGGTTCTGTGTGTTTTTTCTGGATGTGAACTATTCCGATTGCTTTTGTACAAGAGCTTGTAAACTAGGCATAATAGAAATATATTTAGGATCTATATGATGGCTTTAGTATGCCCTTGCTGCTTGAAGGAGCACTGTGTCATTAGTGTTGTTGGGCTCATTTGTGCAGTTTGTTATATTTGAATTTTGTTATTGTGATTGAAAATCATGTAAAGTGTTATCATCTTGCAGACCTTAAAAAATTCTTGTTTCTTTCTGAATAAAAGTCATATCCCAGTTGCATAAAGGGAGCGTGGAGCCTCTGGGGGCTTCTGTGGGGCAACGGGGCTGCCCCTCCTTGGGCTCCCTCTGCAGGTTGGCGGGGGGTGGGGGTGGCTTCTCTCAGCTGCTCAGACAGCTGTGGATCCTTTGCCCAACTCTCCGTCTTATATAAGCTTGTGGGCATCACTTTCCTGCTGTTGTCTCCTCCACTAACCTGGTCCTTGTGGATTTATCCCTTTTTTACAATCCCCTAGTAATTTCAGTGGGGCTTGGGGCAGGGAGAGGAGACTATCCCACTCGGGCAGTATGCCCAGTGTAAGCAGAGTCTGGGGAAGGTTCTGTACGCACCACCGACGCCTCTCCAAGCTGCTGTCCTGGCTTTATCTGGCTTTCTGCTTAAATCCCTCATGAGGATTGATAAGGAGTTTCAGGTGGTGTCAGTCTCATCCCTTATTTGTTAGGTTCTATAGCCAACATTTTGATTGGGATGAAACTGAATTTAGAGAATAAAGGGAAGACTGAATCTTGCTGTTCACAAATGGGTACCTCTTTCCATTTTTCAGACCTTATATTCTCAGTGACACTTTGTCATACTTGTTTTTTTAAACTGAATTTTAATACCCCACTAAAACTCTAGATCTGTATGTCATAAATGGGCTTTTTAAGAGTCTTGAAGCTTTTCAATCGCCCACAAAGGGCAGGGATGGAGAAGGAGGGAAGGGCGGCAGTTAGCCCCCGTCCAACCAGATTGAGCCACTTTATTTCATATACCAAGTACTGTCTAGGGCTTTGTGGGGGGAAAAAAGGTCTTACTGCTAAAAAGGTTTGAAAACCATCACTCTAGACTTTTTTAAAAAATGTGATAAAATATACATAAAATTTACCATCTTAAGCATTTTTAAGTGTCCAGTTGAATAGTGTTAAGTGGTTGTGCAATCATCACCACCATCCACCTCCAGAACTTTTTCATCTTAGTTCTTGCAAAACTAAAACTCGACACTTGTCAAAAAGCTCCCCATTCCCCCCCTCCCTCGAGTCTCCACTCCAGACTTTTTAAAGACAAAATGAATGGGTGGCTTCAGTTACAGAATAAAATGATCCGCGTTTGTTGAAGGATACTACATAAATATACAAAGACTTGGTTAAAAAACTCTATAAGATAATTCACACTTTCTGGACTCAAAGTAAGGACTAGTTACTCAGGTTGTGATTCAGGTGCAGGGAGTTCTTTTAGAACCGAAAGCATCAAATGCACGTATTCTTGCTTTTGCTTTTACTCACCAGTCGGCCCCCTGAAGCATTCGATAAAGAACCCAGCAGGTTGGCTGAACCTCAGAGCCTCACTTGTCATTTCATGATGTCTTTGTAAACCTTACTTGTTTCCTGCTTAGTAGGGATACGCAGACCTAAAAGAAAGGAATAGGATTTTATCTACATTCCCTGTAACAGTCTGAACAAAAACAGGACCCCCGGGGCCATCAGGGACTCCATCTGGATACTTCTGTGTTGTTGCCCTGACAACCCTGAGGTATTTTAATTTTTTAAATTAAGAAGGTAATACAGTTTAGCTTTCCTCTCTGAATTTAACCCACTTTCCTAGAGATCTAGCTAAAAAAATAAGACTTTCCCAAGATTTTGAGACACTTCGCAAAGCGAACTTATACTTACGGTATAAGTCATCCCTACTTATTACCTGTAGTGATTGAAAATGAGGATTCCATCTCCAAAGCTGTTTAGAAAGCTGCCAATCAGAGGCCGGGGGTGTCTGTCGAGTCAGACGCTGTTCTCTGAAGATTCCCTAGGCCACGGACTCACTGTTCCCTCGCTGGGGCAGAGCTGGGTGAGGACAGAGGCTTCCACGTTCTGCTCTCTGCCATCTCGGACACACCCACAGGACGGGCTCAGGTCCTTTTCAAGAGATGGAGTGCATTCTTCGCTTGACAAGGAATTAGCTCTCATCTGGTTTGACGTGTATCCACAGGGGCTGGAGATGGTGAGGGTCCTGGCTGGGAGACTGCGCGCACACATGCACTCACAGGAGGTGTGGCTGAGTGTATATGCAAAACACGTGAGACGGGCACTGTGTTAGCGGCTGGGTGTGGCTGTGGCTCAGGGCCAAGACTCAGCGTGTGCCCCCCGAGAGTGCCCACCCTTTACAAATGCCCTCTTGACAGTGGGTCCACCTTCCAATCCAGCGCCATCAGCTTCACCTAGACCTCGCGGGGCCGATGGTGGCCAGATGGCCCCCTGCTTGCTGTGGTGGGTGCCAGGGCTCCCCGCGGTCAGGGCAGGGCCGGCTCCTGGTTCCAGACGACGGCTGCTTGCAAAAGCCATCGCTACCACTGCTAGGCCGGGCCGTGAACATCGTGCTTCCCCCGCCTCGCTCTCTGTTCCTCTGGCCAGAGGAGCGCAGAGGGCCAGCAGAGGGCCGCGAGCAGGCGCCGGGAGCTGGGCTCAGCAGGAGCCTGGAGTGGGGCAGAAGGCCTGCTGGGGAATGGCCCGCCACGGCAGCCAGTGGAGGGGGTCAGCTGCCGGGAAGGTGGGGGAGGTCACAGCAACCGGTCCAAGTCGCCTCGACAAATTCTGCACGTGCAGCTTGATTTTGAAAATGCTCGTGAAGGAGATGGTCATGAGGATGAGGTCACGGAGACCGTGGGACGGCGGTGGCAGAGATGGCATTTTGCTTATAATGGGGCAAAGGTCCGTGGTTGTCTGGTGCTAGTGGTGACAGAGGTGGTAGGGGGCTGGGGGGCGGGGTCGCCTCACAGGACTGCTGTTCTGTGGCTGCAGAGGAGAGGATGGATGAGGGGAGGCGAGTGTGAGGCCAGCGAGCAGGCCACGTGGGCGCCAACGGTGGCGGTGCTGGGGGTGGTGCTCCTGGCCATCGGGGGTGGTGGGGACCTGCGGTCCTGCAGGGGACAGCGGCGGCCAGCGGGGGATGGTCGGTGGTGGTGGCGGCGGGATCTGTGGTTGCTGGTTTGGTGGCTGTGGCGCAGTGGGGACTGGGTACATGGCTCTGTGGTGGCCACTTTGCTGGCCTGGGACAAAGACCGTGGGGACAATGGAGGAGGCTAATTGAATCTCCCAGTGCACCTGTTTCCCTGGGGATTCCCGTCTGAATCCGCCATCCACCGGGGGCGATCCCTGCCCGGCCGCTGGCAGTCCCTCCGCTCCCCTCTGCCCGCAGCGCTGTCGTCCTCCGCCCCGGTGATGTGGCTCCCGGCAGCTTCTCACGGGACCAGCCCCTCGGCCAGCAGAGTCAAGGCTTATGAGCGCTCTTGGGCCCAGACCTGTGGCTGCATGTGTTGGCCTCAGGAAGGAGCAGGAGCAGAATATAGGGGCACCCCACACGGAGACTGGTGGGCTGAAGGACCCTAGTTTCAGAAGCTTTCAAGGGGGCACTTTCCAAGTGTGAAGGGGGAGCTGTCTGGGATCATGCCTGCGAAGTGACTGTCAGGGGTCCTGGGCCTGTGTCCTCCGCCCAGTGTGGGGGAGCAGTGCCTTCCTCACGGGGTACAGAAGAATGACCCACGGCCGGTGCTTCACGCAGGGCCGTGCACATACGAAGGGCCCGGTGAGGAGATGCCAGCTCTTCCCATTCTCGCGAGGCAGCCCTGTAGCCGCTGGCTCCGACTGCAGAAGTCACACATTCCCAGCCTGTGGACTCCATCCAGCCGATTACTATGCTTTATGTGTGCTGTTGATATTTCCGCGACATTTTTTTTTTTTTTTATTTAGTTGCCAACACTTGAGTCAGAGATTTCACACACAGATGTAGATTTCCAACCCCCCTGGAAGAATGGGAAGACTGGGTGCTTGGGTCCCCACCTCCACAGGGCAGCATTAGGTGGAACACGGGCTCTCCGGTTTGCCGCAGGCTCCACCTCTCCCTACAGCCCCTCCCCTCCCCTGAGTTTGGGCCCCCGGCTGCAGCCTCACCTCTGTGGCTCAGTGTCCTCCAGCGGTGCTCTATGCCCACCTGGTCTTTCCTGTGGCACCCTCCGAGCCACAGGTCCACCGCACGGACCTCCTCGAGGGAAGGACCTCGGTGTAATTATATCTGGATTTGGGGTGGCCAGGAACAGACCTGGAAGTATTCTCTCATGCGGTGGAGGACAGTTTATTAGTTTAACAGCTGGCACCAGAATTCCTCTGAGGGAGAGAAGTGTCTTGTTGGAAGAATTTGGTGGCCATTGCTGGGGGTGGAAGTGGGACTCCAGTTTGCAGGTGTCTGATGTCAGCACCCGGAGTTGTTTCCATGAGAAAGGGAAGAATTTGTTGTTTTGTTTCGGAAGAAGAGGGCTAGAGAGGAGGAAAGGGACAGAGAGCTTGTAAGAGAAGATGAGAAAGAATGGGGCCAGGTGAGCAGGTGTCTTTGTGGCCAAAGGCCGTTTTGGAAACAGTGGTGTGCCTCTCAAGGTATGTATGTCAGAGAGACGGAAAGGGCTCTTCTCCCCCCACCCAGGGTATTCCGTGTCTTCTGCTCTGCCCACTGCTGTGTTGGGAGAGCACGCTTTCTGCGGAATTGGGAGGGGAGCTGAACGCTAGTGTGAAGTTTGCCTGGGCCCTCCGGAGTGGCGCATGCAGGAAGAAGGGCCCAGGACAGAGGAAAGCGTGAAGCCCGGAGTCTTGGGACCTGTCGGGCAAGGAGGAAGGGCTCGGGATGTCCACAGACTTGGGGGACTGGGGGAGGCTGGTGTGGAGGAGGTGGGACAGCCCATTTTACTAGGAACCGGGGGGACAGAGAAGGCCCAGTTGGTATCTGGTTATAACAAAACGGACCCAGTTTTGCAGAAAGAGCCAGACGTGGGTGCTGAGAGGAAAAAACCCAAAAATCTGAGCTTGGATAAAATGGTTGAGCAGCCAGTTTATTTTGAGTTACTGGTGGCTCGGGCTGTGCCCAGGCCTGGCGGGGTCTGGGGAGGGGCTCAGGGCCTGGCCCGTAAGGACCAGGCCCTGAGCCCAGGCCTCAGTCGAGGATCTCTGTAGCAGTGCACAGCAGGCCAGCCAGGAGAGCCAGGCCCAGCGTGGCCACGACAACCAGCAGCACATCCCACCAGAGCCCCAGGTAGGTCCAGGACGCCCGGAGCCGCCAGCCACAGCTGCCCAGCTCGAAGCCTGTCAGCTGGCCCAGCGGGCGGGCGGTGGCGAGCTCGGGGCTGGCGCAGCGGACGTGCAGCAAGGCCTCGGGCGTGTGGTCCTCCAGCCAGAGACGCAGGTAGGTGAGGCTGCAGTCGCAGTGCCAGGGGTTCTGCGTCACGTTGAGGACCTGCAGCTGGGGCAGGTGGTCGAAGGCGCCAGGGGGCACGGAGCTAAGGCTGTTATTGGCCAGCAGGAGGTGGCGGGTGTGGGCCGGCAGGGCGGGCAGAGCCGTGAGGCCCCGCCCCCGGCAGTCTACCCACAGCCCCATGGTTTCCAGGGCCTGGCAGGTGCACTCTGCAGGGCACTCCTTGGTGGCCTCTGCGGCAGCCCAGAGCAGCAACAGGGCCCCCCAGGCAGGCATTGGCAGGCTGGCTGTGGGGAGAGTGGCCGTGAGGTGAGGGAGGGCCTGGCAGTCCGCACCCCCTGCCAATGGCCGGTGGGACTGACCTGGGACAAAGGACAACTCACCTCCCTTCTCAGGCCTCAGCCTTCTCCTCTGTGAAATGGGGTAGTGAAGACGGCAGGAAGTGAAGTGTGCCCAACCCAGGCCTAGCTGAGCCTCCCTGGACACAGAACGCTCTTAGGAAGGGGCCAGGAGGTCCAGGCCCTTCTCGGGGGGGGGAGGGGTGCAGATGCCGGCTAGAGGCTTCCTAGTCCTGGCCCCTGGCCCCCAAGCTGCTCCCAGCCCCCACACCCAAGCCTGGGGTCAGGCCAATGGTGTGGACTTCACAGACCACACCTCTTCCCATCGACTCCCACAGCTCGCCTGCGGCCCCGTGAACCCTTAGGTGAGACTCGATGTGGAAGACAGCAGAATGAAGGTGCTGAGGTGGGGACCAGGAGGCAGCCCAGAAGGGGTTCCCTCAGGAAAGACACGCATGTAGGCCAATACTCAGAGTTGGGGAAATTGAGGCCCGGAGACAGAGAGTGACTCGTGCAGGGTCACCCAGCGGTCTGTGTCAGAGAACCGACTCCAGCCCAGGCCTCATGAGCTCCAGGCTCTTGCCTGGTTTGCTGACTTTCCTACGATTGCTTCCCCTTCCTAACACAGGCTCTCCCCGCCAGGGCCTGGCCCATGGCAGTCTGGGAATATTAGTTGAATGAACCAAGGAGCCAGTGTCTCAGAGCCAGTGCCCCCACCCAGCCCCATCTTCTGGAGGGGAAAGCTGAAGGTGGGACAGGGGCGGGCCTGGTGGCTGGCCGTCCCCCCTGGGTGGCGGTGCGCTGTGGGAGGTGGTGCTGGGTAATAAGAGGGCCACTTACTTGTGAGGCCTGCAGCCGGCACCCCTTTCTGTGGCCTGAACTGTCCTGCTTGAGGCTGAGGTGGCAGCTCTCTGCGAGGCAGTCGGTGGTGGCCGCTGCTTGAGTGGGAGGAAGGAAATGATGAAAATAGCCGGGCTTATCCCCCACGTGCAGCCCTGGGGGGCCGTCTCCGGAGGCAGCGGGCCCTCAGGGTCCCGGGGACTTGGGCCCTGAATGGTGGGTCAACCTCTGTTTACAGAAGGGGGTCCCACAGTGCATCCCCGTGGACCACCAGTGCCTTGCTGGGCCTCAGTATGGGGTCTGTGGGAAAACCAAGGCGGCCCCTCACCAGGTCCCAGGAGGTGGGGAAGGCTTCCAGGAAGGGGAGGCCTTGGAGCTGAGCGGCTCTGCTGGTTGTTCCCCCAAATCTGAGGCTTCCTCATCTGTAAAATGGAAGCAATCATCCCTGTCCTGCTTGCATACGCAGGGTGTAGGTGGGGCGGCTCCTGTGGGCTGAGAATCCTATGGGGGGAGAATGACATCGTTTTAAAATTTCTGTGGTTCTTCTGAATAGGTCAAGGAGAAAGTCCCTTTTCGGTGCCACTGCATCTTTAGCACCTTCTAAACCTCCTGATCCTTTCCTTTCACAGGAGGCTGAGGGCCTGTGGCTTGGTCTCCATCAGTCATTGGTCTCTAGCTAGAATTTAAGATTTTTTTTTAAAGACTTTATTTATTTATTTGACAGAGAGAGACAGCGAGAGAGGGAACACGGGCAGGGAAAGAGGGAGAAGCAGGTTTCCCGCCGAGCAGGGAGCCCGATGCGGGGCTCGATCCTAGGACCCTGGGATCATGACCTGAGCCGAAGGCAGACGCCCAACGACTGAGCCACCCAGGCCCCCTAAGATTGTTTTTTTAATTTGCATTATATTTACTTCTATAGCTACATTTTACCTAAGGGAGTGACATCAATTTTCCATTTATGTTAGTGATAAAGAGTTCCCTTTAAAAGAGAAATGGATTTTCAGTTTATTTATTTTTTATATTAAAAAAACATTAATAAAAATCAAGCCTAACAGTAAAATATTATACAAAAGTATATTATAAAATTAGAACATTCATGTAGTCATTTTATAATAAGTTATGAAAATTGCACTCATGAAATATCAAATCAGTCAGAACAGGGCTTGCAGAGATGGCACAACTCGTGCCCGTGGAGAGTGTGAGGGGGGCTACTGAAGTGGGGGAACCCCTGGGGTATAGCAGTGCTTTGGGAACAAGTGGAGGGGTTCTAGCAACTGAAGTAAACAGAGCCCTTGCTAGAGGGCCCCGGGAGAGGAGCCCAGAGTGAGGGGCCACTGAGGAGAGGAAGGGGTCCCCTGGGCCATTCCTGTGGTCATGGCCAGTGTCAGCCACAGACGCCAAACCTGACAAGAGGGTCCTGGGCCCCCCGCGATGCTACCGGCTGAGGATCCCCTGATGCTTGAGCAGCGCCAGGTGGTACCCTGGCCAGGATGGAGGGCACCTGGGCGCCACACCCACAGTGACAGCAGCAGAAGTCAAGGGCAGAGGCCTGAGGGGGGCTTTTTTTTTTAAGATTTTATTTATTTATTTGAGAGAGAGAATGAGAGGGAGAGAGAGCGAGAGAGAGCACAAGCAGGGGGAGGGGCAGAGGGTAAGGAAGAAGCAGACTCCCCGCTGAGCAGGGAGCCCCGACTCGGGGCTTGATCCCAGCACCCTGAGATGACCCGAGCTGAAGGCAGACGCTTACCGACTGAGCCACCCAGGCGTCCCTGAGGGGTGCTTTAAACACCCCATTTACACACTACCCTAGACCCATAGGAGCATGGCTTGCGTTCATACAGAGTATGGGTGTTTTACTTTTTTAGCATCTTGCAACTCGGAGCCCCCTTCGAGGCACGCTCCTGTTCATCTGTATATTTGTCATCTGCTTTCCCCGACAGCACAGCAGCTCCCCGAGGGCTGTGTCCGTGGTCAAGCCATGGGGACTAGGTCAGCGGCCGCACCTCGCAGGTCCTTCCTTACTCTGTGCCGGGTGATTGCCGGAGGGAGTTGACGCTTTGCCCCGGAAAGACTCCATCAGCAGGGAGGACCCCGGTCCTCTTCCAACCCAGCTCCTCATTGTGCAGATGCCAGCAGGTCGCTCACTGACTCGCTGTGAGGCTCCCCTGCCACCGTGGCCCCGTGGCCCCGTCAAGGGCCCGCTGCTCCTCAGTCACCTGGGATTGGGTTTGGCTTGGTTTTGTTTTAAGTACCCAAAGATGTGTATTGCAGCGTTGCTAACAGCAAAGCAAAAAGCTGGAAACAAAAGGAATAGTTACTCGTGCCTGCACACCACAGGGTATTATACGGACATTATGTTAAATGAAATAAAACTGCATGAATTGTGTTGGGGAAATATCCGTTGTGTTGCTGAGTGACAAGAGTGAAATGCACGAGAGAGTAAAGTGATACCCCATTTTGGTAAAACAAACTGTGGTAAACTATCCTTGCTCAGGATGACTTGCGAATGTGGGCCTCCTTATTTCTTATCGTGAGCCCCTCTCAGGGCAGCCTCTGTCCTCCCCTGTGGCCGGGAGGCCAGGATCGCTCCTGCCAGGCCCAGCGGGGCTTGTGTTCTCGCCCTCCGCTCGGCCCAGCTCTGCTCTCTGGGAAGGAGCTGCGCATTCACTTTCCCGTGAAGCCCGGGGAGGCTACCCGGTGTGCCCAAAGGGCCAGCCTCCGCAACCTTCTGATCCCTGGCCCAGAGCAGGGTGGGGAGGGAAGGTGTCATTTGGTCCTCTGGAGTCATGCCTGCTGTGAAGACAGCTTGCTCCAGTACCTGGCAGGTACTTGGTGAACACTCTCATCAGAACCTGGACCCCAGACCAGGAACCTCAGCCTCCATGGACCTTCCCTTCTCCTACTTGTGGACGCCTGGCCTTGTCCCATCTTCATCTGCCTTCATGCCTTTACAGCAGGTGGGGAAGGAGTCCCGGTGAGTGGCGGTCCCCCAGCCCCCAGGCTGTGTTTCCTGACCTGACCTGACCTAGTTGGGCACATACTCTTCCTTTTGGGCCTCTGAGATTTCCCTCTTATTTTTAGCACGTACAACTTAAAAAAAAAGAACCAACCAAACAAAAAACAGCACACATGAGAACTCATTTTTGTTGTGGAAAAATTGAATGTTCAGATGAGCAGGAAGAAGACAATAAAATTTTCCCTCATTTCCAGTATCAAGCAAGACTCCCTTTTATTTTCTTCCTGTGTGTATTTTTTTTTCTTACCCCAAATCAGGTCATTTGGGGCCCACGCTCTTCTGGAACCTCCTTTTTCCACCTGTGAATACACCCACATATGCCACCCGTGTTTGCCATGGTTCCATTGTATGGATGTGGCAGCTTTTATTTAAGGAATCTCTGGCCATAAAGAGCATGCTTTGCTCTCCTTATCTCAGTCAGACAGGCCTTTGTGGGGGCAGAGGGTGGGAGAGGGGCAGCTCTTTGGGCTTCCTGAGGTGGGGAGTCTCCTCCTTCCAGGGCTGCCCAGGTTGGCTGGCCCATTATCCTACACCATTTTCCCTGTGGAGAAACTGAGACATTCTCCTTTCCTGCCCCTTCAGGCTACTTACTAGGTCACCTCCCACTCCCTATATGTGGAGGCCCACTCTGTCTGGGCCCCCTCCCTCTTCTCAGTCTGTAAACATGCTTAGGACCTCCTTTATTCCGGAAAAATCTTGTGTGTGTGCACGCATGTGTGCATGTTTTGAACACCACAGCATGCTCCCTGCCCATTCCCCTCAGCCCTTCAGTTCACAACTAGCCCAGATACAGTGGATACTTCCAGCGGGCTCCAAGTCCTATCTCAGTCAGGTATGTTCTCTCTTGGCTTCCAGTCCAGCTGCACCCGCTTGCCCACCCATCTCCAACGCCAGCCCAGACCTGGGCATCCTGTTCTCCCTGGACATGCCCTCTGAGTGTCCTACAGGAGGCTCATACCCACCATGACCTAAACCTGGGTGCCTTTCCCCCAAAAGCCAGCCCTCCTCAGTGTTCTCCGCCTTAGGGAGGGCCAGCTGCATCCACCCAGTCACCCAGCTGGAAACCTGGGGCACCATTAGGGATGTCCTCTCTCCCCCACTGCCATATCCCATCAGCTGCCAAGTTGGCCAACTGCCTTCTGCATATCTGCGGACTTCTCCCCTTTGGGGTGGTTCTCTGCTCACTCAATGTCCCCTCCTCTGGCCCTGTCTTCCACCTCTGTCAAGCAACCCTCACCCCCCCTTTCTCCTCTGACATCCTCCTCCACATCTAGAATGGGAGCCCAGCTCTCCCCCAGGACCTTGTCCTCTTGCCTCTTCTTGCTGCTCCCTGTGATTTCTCTTCCTCACGCAAACCTCAGCTCTTTGGATATGCATGTTGTCTGCCAGGCCACCCGCTCCCGCCTGCTGCTCCCCATCCTGGTCACTCCTCTTGTGGGTGACCCCTGGGCACAAGCCTTTCTGTCCACCATGAACATTGTCCTCCCTCTCTGTAATTCCAGCATTCATGTGGATGACCCTTGGTCACCCTGGCCTCACAGTCCATTGGCCTCTCCCGAACTGTGCTCCTGCCCTCGGGTCCCCCCCAGCCACTCACCCTCACAGTCCTACCCCAGACTGGCCATCATCAGCAACTGCTCTGCCTCGAAGCCTTCGTGCAAGCACCCCACCTCTTGACTACACCTCCCCATTCCAGCACAAGTCCTCGAGCACACCCACTTTGGTCCTTCTCCAGCCTCACTGAGGTCTCTGGGCCAGTGGCCTTATCACTGTACTTGTATATTTTCAGCGTCATGGCCTCACAAGCTGATTCGGGGATGACCACTGTCCTTCGGTGTCCACTCTTCCCTTCTTTCACACAAATAGAATTTTAGCTGGACATGTGGCCCTCAAGCTAAAGACTACATTTCCCAGCCTCCTTTGCCTTCAGATGTAGTCGTGTGACCAAGCATAGGCTAATAGGAAAAGAGGAAGAAGTGATCGGTTCCGCTTCCCACTGGCTGCAGGGGGCTGGGAAAGCCATCTTGGTTCTTGGGGTGTAGCCCTGACTTGAGGATGGTAGAGCAAAAAGATAGAAGGAGCCTGGGTCCTTGATGGTTCTGGAACTGCCATCTAGCTCAAGCATGGCTACTTGGACTTTTTCCAGAGAGAGAGAGCGAGAGAGAGAATTTTATCTTGTTGAACCTTGTCTTTTCAGGTTTCTGTTACAGCAGCCCATGTGCCTCTGAGGGCAAACCGGCCAATCTGCCTGTAGTGTAGGTGTGTCCTCACACATTCTGCCTTCCCACCTGCTAACGGCACAAAAATGTCCTGCTGCTACGGGTGGGCGCAATTCCCAGGAATGCCTCCCAAGATCCTGCACCCTAATCCCCAGAATTGGTGAATGTGATGAGATATCACTGCTGTGGTTGTGCTGTGCTCTGCGGCACAGCTGACCTCTAAAAAGGGCGGCTTTCCAGGAGGGCCTGATCTAAACATGTGAGCCCTTAAGTGCAGAGAACGTTCTGTGGCTGCTGGCAGAAGAGGAAGTAAGAGAGACGCAGCAGAAAGGGAAGTTGGAGAGATCTGGAGCGTGAGAATGGAACCTCTGTAGAAACGGAAAGGTGGATGGAAACGAAGACGGACACACTAATGCTTCAGGAAGGCCTGACTTCAAACTGAAAAAATGTTTCTCTTCCGCATTCTTGAGCCTCCCCCTCCCCTTCACTTGTTTTTCTGTAGAATCCTTTGGGGTCCAGGAACTTGGTATGGATACTTAGTAAGGAGACTCGGGTGGCGCGTGCCAGTGCCAGGTGTGAGAGCACGTTGGAGACATGACAAACGTGGCGGGCCGAACGTACCGGATTCCTATCAAAACCTCCCAGATCCTGTACTTTCCTATAAAACCCCTCAGCCTTTTACCCCTGGCGGGTCTGCAGTTTGGAAGGCTTTAGCCGGCTGCAGCCTCCTTTTCCTGGCAAAGTAATAAAACCGTCCTTCCTCTTGATGCCCAAACTCAGTCTTCGTGTCATATTTCGGTTCCAGAGCACAGAGGTCGGTATTCGACAACAGGAAGGACTTGACGCGTGATTGCTGCTTTGAAAAGAAAGCAGGAGCGGGATGCTGCGGACGGCTGCAGTGAGCCAGCAAGTGCATTCTTCCTCGGAGCCTCTGGGAAGGAACACGGCCCTGCGCGCACCATGATTTCAGCCTCTTGAGACCTTAAGCAGAGAACCCAGATCCACATTGTGCCTATACTTCTGCCCCTTGAAAAGTGTGAGATAAGGAATGAGCGTTGCTGTAAGCCTCTACGTTTGCGGTAATTTCTTACAGCAGCAAGAGAAAACCAATATGAAGGGCAAACCCGGCTCCAGTGCTGCGCATTCTATCTATCCGCTTTGTGAAAACCAATGAAAGGAAATCTTGTTTAGAACGGAGCGGGGAGGGCGCCTGGGTGGCTCAGTCGTTAAGCGTCTGCCTTCGGCTCAGGTCATGATCCCAGGGTCCTGGGATCGAGTCCCACATCGGGCTCCCTGCTCAGCGGGAAGCCTGTTTCTCCCTCTCCCACGCCCCCTGCTTGTGTTCCTGCTCTCGCTGTCTCTCTCTGTCAAATAAATAAATAAAATCTTAAAAAAAAAAAAGAAAAAAAAGAACGGAGCGGGGAGGCCGGCAGGGGGAGCTCTCATGCCCTACCACTCGTGGTCGATTGCAGACCCGGCAGGAAGAGAGGGACCTTGCACTTGGATGCTGCTTTACTATCCCAGTACGGGGAAGGAAGCTTTCCGGCCGCCCTCTCCCGGCCCTGCAACAGCCCAGCCGATGAGCGACCACCACAACTCAGCCAATGAAAAACCGCCACACTTTGACCTCACAGGTTCCTCCAATGGACTTTTTGTTTCTAACAGCCCCTCCCAGCTCCCTGTCCGCTTCCTTTATAAAAGAGCCCACTTCTCCTTTATTCTGCGGGCTGGGTTATGGTTTTTCCAGGGCGTTGCTTGTCTGGGGCCTAGTTCTCTATTCCCGAATAAACCCATTTTTGCTGGCAAGGTAACCGGTGGTTTTATTTTTAAGGTTAGCATCTTTCACTTTCTCAAGGACATTGCTCCCACAGCTACCCACTCTCTTGCATCATCAAATTTATCCTTTACTAGATCAATCCCATTAGATTACAGATGGCCTATAGTAGTGTCCTTTTAAAAAACCCTCCTTAATTCCACATTTTCCTCCCGTTACCACTACTTTTCCTGCCTCTCTCCACCACAAAACTCCTCCAAAGATTTGGCTCTACCTGCTATCCAACCCATCAGCAATTCCTGTTGTCTCAGGCCCAAAATATATTCAGAACTGACCCCCTGTACTGCCACTGCCCTGGTCTTCTCTTAACTCCCTTAGCTTCCCATTGCAACCAGAATGAACTCCACCTCCTCCCTGTTTCATGAGGCCCCACTACAGCTTGACCCCCACCTAGTTCTTGACCTTGCAATGCACTCTCCTCTTTGCTTGCTAATCTACAGCCACGCTGACCTTTCTGTTCCTCAATCACTCCAGTATCTTCCTGCCTCAGGGCCGTTGCACTTGCTGGTCCCTCTGCCCGGGGCACCCTTCCCCCAAACTCTGCCATGGCTTCCTCCTGACCATCATTCATGTCTCAGGTCAAGTGTCCTCCTTCTCAAAGGCCCTCCCCTGCAACTAAGGCAATTCCCCATTATTCTGCACCATAGTATTCCATTTAATTCCTTCCATAGCACTTAACAGGACCTAAGATTATCTTGTTTTCAAATTTTTACTCATTTTAAAAATAATTTTTAAAAAGTTTTTATTTAATCTCTACACCCAACATGGGGCTCGAAGTCACAATCTTGACACCCCAAGATCAAGAGTCTCATGCTCCCCCCGAATGAGCCAGCCAGGTGCCCCTAAATTTCTATGCATTTCTTAAATGTTTGTGCCCACTGAAAGCGAACTTCAAGAGGACAGAGTCTCTGTTCTGTTAACTGCTGTTTATAAGCACACCTATGCCTAGCACATAGTCTGAGCATAATACACATTTGTCAGCTTTGCTGACCATCTCTCCTCGGTTCCAGCCAGCCCGTAGCTCTCCAGGACGTTTGTCTCCCGGATGCCAGTCTCTGTTTCTGGCTGCAAAGGTTTGAGCTTGACATTTGCCTGCTCAACATCTTTTCGTGGCTCCTCAGTGTCTTCGAGATGAAATCCAACTCCTTGGCAGGGTTCTCCCTGGCCATCCACTCCAGGCCCCCCTGTCATCTCTTCCTGACCTGAAGCTCATGGTATGTCATCTTTGTCGCTACTCACCACCCACATGCTGGTTTCCCTCTCTGTATCTTTCTCCTTCTGGAATCTCTCCCCTCCCCGCACCCCCCCCCCCCCAGTTTTGCCTGTCACACTCCCTTCCTTTAAGATTCACCCAGGGCATGACCTCGTCCCGGAAGCCCTCCCTGACCTGCTCCTCCAGCTGAGTTAGTGGCCTGCCGTTTGCCTGTCTGCCCACGAGACCAGCGGCTCCTCAGGCACCCCAGGCACCGAGGTGTAATGGCTGAGGTTCACAGAGTGAGGAATGATTGAAGGTCGGTTGAGTCTCTTAGGTGATTTCAGGGGGTACATATGCCTCTGACATACATACTGAGACACACGAGGGACAGAGTCATTCCTTTCCCATTCCCTGACCCGAAGGAGAGAGCCTGGGTCTGGTCATTGTATTATAAAGGAAGCTGCTTAGAAGCCCTTTACTTGGGGAGCCCAGGATCTTTCATTATCCCCCTGAAACAATTTTTTCCTTCTCATGGGAAGCAGAGGAGAGTAAGAAGTGGAAACTATTACCTAGCATTTTTAGCCTGTGTACAACCAGGGGTAATTGGGTCACCCCTGCCCCAGCTGCTGGGGCCCCTTTGACCAGAAACTCTGTGGACTGGTTCTCTGCGGATACACATCTCTGTCCATAAAGCTGCTTGGGCCCAGGCTGTGGAGCAGCATGCCTGGCTCCGAACCCAGTTTTGTTAACTTACTAACTCTATCATCTTGAGGAATAGTCTCTGCTTCTCTCTGCCTCAGTTTCCTCATCTGTAAAATGGAGGAATAAAAGAAACTGCCTCCCTGGGGAGCCATGAAGGCTGAGTATGAGGCACTTGCGGCATGTTGCTTGGAGCCCGGCACAGTCTGTGCTGGGTCAGCCAGCCACCGGTGAGGGTCTGCCTGGATGCTGTCGGGGCAGAAAAGGTGGGCCTGGCACCCTTTGATCTGTCTGTGGTGTCAGAGGGTTTTCTGTTTGGTTGAATGGATCGAACAGTTTAGCTTGGCACACCTGACCACTGGGGCGTCGACTTTGCTTGCCCCCTCAGGCTCAGCAAATGCATCTGGTCGGAAGTTAACAGGTCCTTGTGTTTTCTGTGAACTTACTGTTATGTTACCTTCTCTCTATGACAGGTGGGACCGCTTTTCTCAATTAAATTAGAGCATATTGACTTTCCTTCCTAAAATCATTTCCATAAATTTAAAAGGTGGGCTGATGCTAAGAAAAATATTGAGTTGGTAATAGCACACGTGGTGCAAAGGTATGGCAAGTATCTAAGGAAGGGCGTTCAAATGAGTTCAATCCCGGACTGACAGACCTCGAGGTAGGGGTGGTTTTGAAGCCTGTTTTTTCCTCTCTTCAATGAGTGCTCTCGCCACCTAGTGGTAAAAGTGTGAAATTACAAGATATTTGGACAAGTGGGGGCAATTTCAGGTCAATAGAAAGAGAGAGAGAGAGAGAGGGTGTTAGTTAGAAATTCCTACAGAAACATTCCACCCCTCCCCAGGAAAACAATCTTAACGAGCTGCAGACCATTTGAATAATCCCAAAGAAGCCTTTCTAGAAAAGAGGCAAAGGAAGAGTGATAGAGGTGAAGGCTATTCACAGATACCCAATTCTCCTATTTTCCGTGAGATTCCAGCCACACTCCCTGCCTCCTCCTTGCTTTTCCGCTCACCCAGCGCCAGCTTCAGGGCATGCAACCAGTGTAGCTGCAAAAGGGCTCCCCACTCAGAAAGGCCCTGCGATTGGGGTTTAATGCTCTATGGTTGCTGTCTTGAATTCATAATTGTCTTAACTTTGAATTTGTTCAATGCCCCGGGGCCTTGGAGCCTGGCTGACAGGCACTCCACTACCTGTCACCTCTCTGACTCTTGGTTGCCTACTCCCCTGCCCCACTGGGTCCCCAGACCCCTCCTGCTGCCCTCTGGGCCTGGGTGCGTTTTTATGTTGGTCAGCCAGCTCTGGGCCTAGGGGACCCTTGTCCTCCTTGCAACCTGCTAGTGATTATTGTCAGGCCTCCTGTGGCTACCAATATAGCCAAACACCCACCACAAACACACCGAATTATCCTGTGTTCTGATAAAGCCTATTTTTTTAAATTAGGAAATCTATTTGTTATCTATTTGTTATCTCTCTCTTGCTAATCATCCCCCAAACTGGCAGCTTGCAGCAATAACATGTATTCATTTATTATCCCGCAGTTTCTGTGGGTCGAGAACTTGGAAATGGCTTCGCTGGGCAGTTCTCGTTTCTGGATATTGCAGTTTGGGATCTCGGCCTGGGCTACTCTCGCTGGAAGACTTGACTAGGGCTGGAGGACATGCTTCCAAGGTGTGAGCCTGGCTGTTGGCTGGAGGCCTCAGTTCCTTGCTGGCTACTGACCAGGAGACTCGGATCTCCTGTCCCACGGCCTTTTCCACAGAGTGCTTGGGGGTCCTCGTGACATGGAGAGCAAGGAGGGAGCCACAGGGCCTCTTGGTGACCAAGTAGCAGAAGTCACACCATCAGTTCTGCCTCGTTCACCTTGTCCTTGTTAAGTCTAGCTCACTCTCAGAGGGAAGGGAGCTCGGCTCTACATCTTGAAGGAAGACTATCAAAGACATTGTGGACATTTTAACAGGAAATTTTCAAATTCAAATAGTTGTCAGGTTGCTCTCAAGGAAACACTAAAGCTTTATTGAGAAGCATCTACCAAGGATTAATTAGTCAATGGTAGCTCCCAGGAGCCTCAGTTGACAGGAAACTTCTGGGTCAGGGTTGCAGTTGATAGTCAGGCCCAAATATCGGGGGGGCCCTGTTTTTGGTGAGGGCTTCTCAAGAACTGTGTACTTACTTTGCTTCTGACCAGAGGAAATCCCAGGTTTCCCATTGATGGCAGCTCCCTGGGCTCCACGATTTCCCCCCCTGCACAATGACATCACCCCAGCCTGCAGCTCAGCCAAGGTGTGCCCCATCTTTTTGTGAGATTGTACCCTTTGACCCTGTTTTCTGTCAGTGACCTCAGGCCTTGGTGCTCCGTACAGGTCCTGCCTGCTTATCACGGGGACAGGCTGGGGCCTGAATCTGGGCTCTGCTATTGAGCTGCATGGCCATGACGAGGGCCCTCGTCAGTCAGAAGTGGAGGTGAGAGGGAACCCTGCCCACCCCAGCCCTACCTGCTTCTGTTGGTCACAGATGTTGATGCTGCCTTTGGTCCCTGACCTGGGCCTTTCTCCAGGGAAGTCATGTGGATTCTCAGGACGTCTTACCCTGAGGTAGTGGGCCAGGTTCCACTGGGCTGGGAACAGCAGGCCAGCCTTGGGCCAGAGCAGAGCATCAGGCAGATGCTTAGGTCACACCCAAGTTCAAGGTCTTGAAGTTGAGGAAGTCCCAGCCTCTCCCCACTGGGCAAAAGGAAGGCTACTGAGGGGCAAGTCAGCAAGGCTGAGGGGCCAGGAAGCACCCGACACCAGGGCTGACTGCAAACACAGCTGAGAGAACTTCTGTGTCCATTCTCCCTTTTTTTTCTTTCTCAATGGACTTAATTTTTTTAAGAGGAGTTAGATTCACAGCAAAATTGAGCAGAAAGTGTAGAGTTCCCCTATACTCCCTGTCCCCGCTCATATGCACAGTCTCCCCCACTATCAACATCCCAAACCTGGGTGGTGCATTTATTATAACTGATGAACCTACATGGACATATCATCCATCACCTTCCCAAGTCCACAGTTTACAATAAGGCCTACTGTTGGGGTGTATGTTCTATGGGTTTTGGCAAATATACCTATTGTTGGGGTCTCATATAGATAGTTTCTCTGTCCTAAATTCCTCTGCACTCCACCCTATCATCCTTCCCCCCCCACCCCAACCTCTGGCAACCTCTGATCTTTTTACTCCCTAGTTTTGCCCTTTCCAGAAAGTGATATAGCTGGACTCACATAGTATATAGTCTTTTCAGACTGGCTTCTTTCACTTAGTAATACACGTTGATGTTTCCTCCATATCTTTTTGTGGCTTGGTAGCTCATTTCTTTTTAGTGCTAATATTCCGTTGTCTGGATGTGCCACAGTTTATGTATCCATTCCCCCACTGAAGGGTGTCTTTACTGCTTCCAAGTTTTGGCAACTATGAATGAAGCTGCCATAAACATCCACGTGTGAGCTTTTGTATGGATGTACATTTCAGCTCGTTTGGAGTAAATACCAAGGATTGCAGGATTGTGTGGTGAGAGTATGTTTAGCTTTTAAGAAACTGCCACACTGTCTTCCAAAGTGGCCGCACCATGTGTGGTATTCCCAGCCAGCGGAGGGGCATTCCCGTCAGCAAAGAGCAAGAATTCCTGTTGTTCCACATCCCCACCAGGATTTGATGCTGTCAGCCTTTCTGATTTTGGCCATTCTAATAGATGTGGAGCGGCATCTCCTTGTGTTAATTTGCATTTCCCCAGTGCCATCTGACGGGGAGCATCTTTTCATATGTGCGTCTGCCATCTCTGTTTTCTTCTCTGGTGAGCTGTTTGAGGCCTTTCCCCATTGGAAAAAAATCAGGTTAACTCTCTTATTATCGAGTTTTAAGAGCTCTTTGTGTCTTCTGGATAACAGTCCTTTATCAGATGTGCCTTTGGCAAATATTTTCTCCCCGTCTGTGGCTTCTCTTCTCATTCTCTTGACAGCATCTTTCTCAGAGCAGAAAATTTTAATTTTAACAAATTCAAGGGTATCGTTACTTCTTGGATGGATCATGCCTTTCGTGTATTTTAAAAGGTCATAAGTTACTCAAGTTCATCTAGATTTTCTCCTGTGTTATATTTCAGGAGTTTTGTAGGTTTGCATTTTATATTTAGGTTTATGACTCACTTTAATTTCGTGAAGGGTTAATTTTTGTGAAGGGTGTAAGGTCTGTGTCTAAATTCTTTTTTTTTTTTTTTTGCATGTGGATTTCCATTTGCCCAACACCATTTATTAAAAAATCTATCTTTGTCTTGTATTGCTTCTGCTCCTTTGTCTGAGATCAGTTGACTGTATTTGTGTGGGTCTATTTCTGGGCTCTCGATTCTGTTCCACTAATGTATTTGCCGGCCCCACACGTCTTGATTACTGTAGCTTCATGGTAAGTCTTGAAGTTGGGTAATGTCAGTCCTCCAACTCTGTTGTTCTCTTTAATATGTTAGCTACTCTGGGTCTTTCGCCTCCCCATATAAACTTTAGAATTGGTTTGTCAGTTTCCACAGAATAACTTGCTGGGACTTGGATTGGGGCTGCACTGAATGGAGAGATCAGTTGGAAGCACTGACATCTTGATAATATTGAGTCTTCCTGTCCGTGAACGTGGGATATGCCTCCATTTATTTAGTTCTTTGATTTCTTTTATCAGAGTTTTGTAATTTTCTTCATATAGCTTCTGCACATATTTTGTTAGATTCATATCTAAGCATTTCATTTTGGGGGGTGCTAATGTAAATGGTGTGGAGTTTTTTTTATGTCGAATTCTACTTGTTTATTGCTGGTGTATAGGAAAGCAATTGACTTTTGTATAGTAACCTTGTATCTTTCAATCTTGTTATAATTGCTTATTCCAGGTTTTGTTGTTGTTGTTGATTCTTTTGGATTTCTACTTAGATGATCATGTCATCTGTGCACAAAGACAGTTGTATTTCTTCCTTCCCATTCTGTGTACCTTTTGACTTAGTCAGTTTGGGCTGCTGTAACAAAACACCATGGACTGGGGGAGCTTAAGCAACATACATTTATTTCTCACAGTTCTGGAGGCTGGATCAGCTTGCCAGCGTGGTTGGGATCTTGGTGGGGCCCTCTTCCTGGTTTGCAGATGACTACTGTCTTGTATCCTCGGCTGGCAGAGTCCGAGAGAGAGGGGAAGCAGTCTCATGTCTAAGGGGACTAATTATCATGAGAGCTTCACCCTCATGAACAAATTCCCCCCGAAAGGCCTCAGCTCCAGATACCATCCCACTGGAGATCAGGGTTTCAACATATGAGCTTTGAGGGGATACAGGTATTCAGTCCATAGCATTTTGTATTTCCTTTTCTTGTCTTTTGCCTCGGCTAGGACTTCCAACAAGATGATGAAAAGGAATGGGGATAGGGGACGTCCTTGCCTTGTTCCTGATCTTAGTGGGAAAGTACCTAGTTTCTCTCCATTAAGTGTGATGTTGACTCTAGGTTTTCTGTAGATGTTCTTTATCAAGTTGAGGAGGTTCCCTATGCCTAGTTTGCGGACGGTTATTATGATTGTTTTATCATGGATAGGTGTTGGATTTTGTCAAATGTTTTTTCTGCATTTATTGACATAATCATGTGATTTTTCTTCTTTAGCCTGTGGATGCGATGGATTACATTAGTTAATGTTTGAATGTTGAGCTAGCCTTGCGTACCTGGGATAAATCCCACTTGGTAATTCTTTTTATATACTGTTGGATACAGTTTGTTAATTTTTAATTTTGCATCTGTGTTCATGATAGATATAGCGCCATAGTTTTCTGTTTTTATAATATCTTTGTCTAGTTTTGGCATTTGGGTAATGCTGGCCTCAGAATGAGTTAGGGAGTATACTCTCTGCTTCTATCTTCTGGAAGAGATTGTAGAAAATTGGAAGAATTTCTTCCTTAAATGTTTGATAGAATTAACCAGTGAACCTATCTGGGCCTGGTGCTTTCTCTTTGGGACGGTTATTGATTATTGATATAGTTTCTTTAATAGATGCAGGCCTATTCATATTTCTTCTTGTGCGAGTTTTGGCAGATTGTGTCATTCAAGGAATTGATCCATTTCATCTAGATTATCAGATTTGAGGGCTTAGAGTTAGTAATAATATTCATTTATTATCCATATAATGTTCATTTATAGTGATATCTCCTCATTCATTTCTGTTATTAGCAATGTGTATCTTCTCCCTCTTTTTCTCAATTAGCCTGATGAGAGGCTTATTGAGTCTATCGATCTTTTCAAAAAATCAGCTTTTTAGTTTGTTTTTCTCTACTGTTTTTCTATTTCTAATTTCATTGATTTTTGCTCTAATTTTTAAAAATTATTTCTTTTCTTCTGCTTACTTTGTATTAAATTTGCTCTTCTTTTTCTAGTTTCCTAAGGTAGAAGCTTAGATTTTTGATTTTAGATCTGCTTTTCCAATATATGCATCTGATGCTATAAACTTCCCTTTAACCACTGCATCCCACAAATTTTGATAGATTGTATTTCATTTTCATTTAGTTCAAAGTATTTTTAAGTCTCCCTTGAGATTTATTCTTTCACCTGTGTGTTATTTAGGAGTGTGTTGTTTAACTTCCACATATTCTGGGATTTTCCACCTATTTCTGTTGATTGATTTCTAGTTTAATTTTATTTTGGTCTGAGAGCATACAGAATATGTTGAAATTTGTGAGGGTATGTTTTATGACCCAGAATGTGGTCTATCTTGGTGAATATTCCATGTGAGCTTGAAAAAAAAATGTATGTTCTGCAATTGCTAGATGAAGTCGTCTATAGATGCAAATTCAATCCATTTGGTTGATGGTACTGCTGAGTTCACCTATGTTCTTACTGATTTTCTTCCTGCTGGATCTGTCTATTTCTGTTAGAGGGGAGTTGAAGTCTCCAAATATAATAGTGGATTCATCTATTTCAACTCACAGTTCTACTGGTTTTTGCCTTATATATTTTGACACTGTTGTCAGGTGCATACACATTAAGGATTGTTATATCTTCCTCAAGAAATGACCTTTTATCATGTAGTGCCTCTCTTTGTCCCTCAAAATTTTTCCTTGCTCTGAAGTCTGCTCTATCTGAAATTAATATAGACTCTGATAAAACCCCAATAGGTTAGGCTTTGGTAAAATAGTTTCTCTTAAGGGCAGGCCTTGTTAAGGAAAACAGAATGTTCTGGCATATTTCAAAATGATTACTTCCCTTCCCACTGTGAGGAGCATGAGGGTTTTTTCCCTCTGCTTTTCACTGTGAGGACCTTGTAGAGCTTTAGAAGGTAAAACTCACAAAGGTGTGGGACCCCACCCCCCCATGACTGGGTCCCCCTAGGGTTTTTAACTCTATATACTTGTCCACACTGAGCCTCCACCAATTTGTTGATTACAGTTCAGCTTGTCCTATTCTGGTACTGCTTCCTGAGAAGGTGGGTTCTTCTTTGGCAAGTTGTGATTCTCGCATTCACCAGTCTGTCTTTCCAATTTCGGGGAGGGCCGTTTGTCCTGCAACCTCACTTCTCTCGTGGATCTAAGAGGAGTTGTTGAATTTTCAGCTTGTTCACCTTTTTACTTGTCATTGGATGCACTGGTGACTTCCAAGCTCCTTACATGCTGGACTGGAAACTGGGCATATTGGGCACCTGGGTGGCTCAGTTGGTTAAGCGACTGCCTTCGGCTCAGGTCATGATCCTGGAGTTTGGGATCAAGTCCCACATCGGGCTCCCTGCTCAGCAGGGAGTCTGCTTCTCCCTCTGACCCTCCTCCCTCTCATGCTCTCTGTCTCTCATTCTCTCTCTCGCAAATAAATAAAATCTTAAAAAAAAAAAAAGAAAGAAACTGGGCACATTGTTGCTCAGCCACAGACTACATCTCCCAGCCTCCCTTGCAGCTAGGCATGGCCAGTGGGTTGTGAGTAGAAGCCTTGTGAGCCAGAATGCCTTTCCTTCCCTTTCCCTCTCCTCCTTCCTGTGGGTTGGAAGGCAGATGCAGTGCTGATGAATTGGCTTCCACTGTGCAAGGGAGGATATGACTCCAGGGAATGCCGAAGCAACAAAGTGGAATGGATCCCTGGATCCCTGGGTGACCACATAGAGCAGAGCTGTTCTGCCAACCGGGACCACTGACCTCTGGACTCTTACAGCAGGGACATTAAGTTATATCTTATTTGACCCAGAGTATTTTGGGGTCTCTTTATCAAGGCAGTTTAACCTGTACCATAACTAGTCCAGACCCCAAACCCTTAGCGAGCCCAGAGCTTCCTAGCCAGAGACAGCTGGCTGTGGTAGAAAACTGCAAGAGATGTGGGCAGAAAACAGGCCCCTCTCCAGGCTTGGATGCTGATTTGCTGTGTGATGCTGGGTATTCCCATATCCTAATCTACCTCAACTTGCTTCCAATGAGATGAGGGGCCTACAAGTATGGTGATGAACCACTGATGGTTGAACAGTTGCTAAGAAAAGATTTTAGTTAGGGAAATCTTGAGGATGAAGCTTAGTGTAGTTGTAACCTACAGGAGCCCTCTTTGCCTGTCTGAAGATTCCAGGTGCCTAGAGCTGGAGGAACTCCAGGAATATCTCTTCTGGTCCCTCTTATTTTTTATTAACATACAGTGAAGTTGGCTTTTTTTGAGGGGAGTTTCCAGGTTTATGAATCTTTTTCTATTTTCATTAAAAATTTTAAAAAAATTTATTTTTTTGAGTGAGAGAGAGAGAGAGAGCAGGTGGAGAGGGGCAGAGGGAGAGAGAATCTCAAGCAGACTCCCCGCTGAGTGTGGAGCTCTATGTGGGGCTCCATCCCACGACCCTGAAATCATGACCCGAGTGGAATTCAAGAGTCGGATGCTCAACCAGCTGAGCCACCCAGGTGCCCCATAGGTCTATGAATCTTTTTTTTTTTTTAAACTTATTTGAGCGATAGTGAGAGAGAGAGAGAGAGAGAGAGAGAGAGAGCATAGAGGGAGAAGGAGAAGCAGACTCCTCACTGAGCAGGGAGTCCTGATGCAGGGCTCGATCCCAGGACCCTGGGATCACAACCTGAGCCAAAGGCAGTCGTTTAACCGACTGAGCCACCCAGGCGCCCCTCTATGAATCTTAACACATGTGTAGATTCCCATGACTGACACCATGGTCAGGATATGGAACAGCTGACCCTTCTTACTGGGCAGGGACACAGGTGGGCCTCACCTGGGTCATGCAGTCATTAGCAGCACAGCCAGAGGAGGAGGGCCTGGTGGGCTCAGGCTGAGCTGAGAGGAGCAAGCTGGGGCAGCCCTCTCTGCTCAGACCAGCCTCCTCAGTGCCCAGCCCTGTCCACTGGCCCATGAGGAGTCCTGGGGACCTTCTCAAAAAAGTCTGGCCCATCTGACAGGACCAAGGGTAGCGTGGCCCCTCTGGAATGGCCACTGGCCTTGGTCTCTTTCATTCCATTCCCAGAGGAACCATAGGGAGACTGGGTAGGGGCCTGTGTCACTCTATTCAGGAGCATGCAGTGGCTCCCTGATGCCTCCTGCCCCCATCCAAGCTGCTGAGTGTTTGAGGCCAGACAAGTCAGGAATGCCAGTCAGGTATTGTCTGTCCCCAGTCCCTGCTGCCCTGCCCTGGAGTGCCCACTGCTCCCAGACTCCCCACTGGGTACCCCATGATCCCCTTCTGTGTCCCCTAGCTCTGGTTCCAGGCTCCTAGTGCCCCCTTCCTCCTACAGTCCTGCAGCTGCCTCTTCTTCACTCCCCTCCATGAGGCAGCTCAGAATCCTCCAATGGCTCCCAATTGCCTGTGGGAGCAAGTCCCAGATCCTCGTCTGCCATCGAGTCCCTCCATGACCTGCTGCTGTCCCTCCAGGCACCTGCCCTCATCCCTTCAGTTCCCCTCTGTGGTGCATCCATCCTCCTTGGCTCAGATGAACTCCTCTTGGCTGGACTCTTGCAAATATTTTACCTTGATTTGGCACTGATTTCACCCATGTCACACTATTTGCCAGTGTATCTTTCTCTCCTACGAGATGTTAAGGTAGGTGAGACCAGGCAGCTTATCTTAGTCCTTCCTGTGACCCCATGAAATCCAGTACCCACTTTATGCTTGGGAAAGAGGTGTCCCAGGTACTGTACTAATGGGGGCTCTTTCTGGCACCACACTTTGCTCTTGCTGTTTCCTCACATTAAATGCCCTTCCCTCCTCTCTCTCTCTAAATTCTACCACTCTTCTAGAGCTAGTTCAAGGGCAGCTTCCATCCAGAAGTTTGCAGTAATCACCCCCGCCTTGGGTTCCCCCAGCCCTGCCTGGTCTTCAACACTTCTGGGGGTGTGGGAATTCCCCAGTGGGCCAGGTGTGGCCTGGAGGTTGGGTACAGCAGTGAGAAGAAGGGGACAGTGCTGGGAGGGGAAAAGACCCCAGAAGACCACGGAAGGGATTCTGGGCTGGGCTGTGTGAGAAAGTGGGCAGGGGAGGCAACAGCAGGTATGGGCTGATCCAGCAGCCCGGGGGTTGAATGTGAACTGAATGTGCAGCAGGAATGCAGGGGCTGCTGGGAGGAAGTCAAGGAAAGGATGTTTGCCAGGCTCTGTTGTGGGAGGCTCTGGGATTGAGCCCAGTCTCAGGAGCAGTCAGGGTCTCCAGGGTTCTAAGGATGTGATGGTGGTTGCGCTAGCCATGGAAGCTCATCTGATGGTGGTCAGGCTGGTTATGGAACCTGGTCTGGTGGTGGTCAGGGTAATCTGGAGGCTGGTCTGATGGAGGTCAGGCTGACCAAGGTGCCCATAGGCTGGGCCAGTGACCTCAGCAGGGGATGAGGAGGGGGTTGGTGAGTGCAGGAGCTGTGGAGGCTGGTGCAGAGAGCTCTCTCCGCAGGAGTTCACAGCCAGCCAAAGCTTGGTGCAGGGCATCCAGGATGGCCGAGGGTCCAGATATCCCCTCTGGAAGGAAAGAATGGACAGTGAGGGCAGTTCAGTTTGCTCACTGTGGCCCACATAGCCACTCTGCCCCCTTTCTGGGGCCCTCCCCAGTCCTGCCCAGCTACCTCCTCTTGTCTCTCTCTCTCATTGAGGACACCAGAGAAGGTGTTTCTGACCTCCCTCTCAATTCCAGGGACCATTCAGGGCACTCGACCTACCTGAGCCTTGCCCAGCAATGCCCTGTGAGGCCAGAGAGCAAAGGCTCATCACCAGTTGGTTGCCCCATTAGCCTGTGAGGCCCTTTGAGGAGAAAGCTTGGTCTGGCTCCTCTTGATTTCACCAGCCACAATCTGGCACTGATGAAATCCTACTGCCCTCAACTTTGTCTGAACAATGGGGGCCATGTAACTTAGTGCTTAAGGGAGAGACCCAAGGCTCTGGTTACAGCTGGCACTTGGCCTTTCTCTGCTTCAGTCTCTCCATCTGTGGAATGGGTACAATCACAGATCCTTCTCCAGTGGGCTGTTGTCATGACTCAGGGGGTTAAAACCACATGAGGCACCTCCACAGAGCCTGGCCCACACTCAGCCCAGGGTCTGAACTGACAGCAGAGAACCTTGCCTACCTCCCTTGGGGGTTTGACCACACTGGCTTCTGCTTAGCTCTTCTCCCTGGGACATTGAATAGCATTTTTAACTTTCTGAAGCCTGTTCCTGACTGCACTTTGCGGGTGGTCAGGGCAGTCATGACAGTGGCATTTTGCAATCAAGGCACTCAGGACAGAGAGTGCTGGGCAGGCTGCTCTCCAGATGCTTTCCAGGCTCTAAAAGATGGAGGAGTTCTCCTACCGTGTGTGGGGTCCTTGCAAGCATCCAGTGTGTTCAGCAAAATCTTCCCCAGGGCTCTTTTCGATATGTTCTTAAAAAGAAATGGAGACAGGGCTGGACTGTACTGTGGCCGCCACGTCCCCGTTCAGCAGGTGGGACTTGGTGGCCCCTAAAGGCTTCTTCTGTAAGGCTCTCTGGGGGCACACAGAGTTATTACCTCCCATCCCTTCCTGGGCCCCTACTCTTAGCCTGGCCGCACTGCTTGGTGGTCTTCCCAAAGACTTTTGGTGGGTGGATAGTGTGGGGTGCAGCATCCTTTCCACCAAAGATCACATATTTATGGATTACCATTTATGTGCCAAAGTAGAAGTTGGCACTTGGGAAATAAACATGAATAAGAGCATTTTTATGCATTAGCTCATTTAATCTTTGCAACAACTGATATTATTAGGCTCAGTTTAACCAGCGAAGAAAAGCAGTGCTGAGAAAGAATGAGAAATTTGCCTAAAGCCACCCAGTTAGGAGGTGGAAGAACCAGCTTTTACCCCCAGGTTGCATGGCCTGGAGTTGTGGTGGTAACCACCACCTTTGCTATCTGCTGGCACTGGCTGCCACTCTGCCATTCTCTCAGGCTGTGCTGCCCTGGCTTTGGCCTTGGTAGTTCTGTGTCCTAGGCAGTCTGGTGCATAGGCAAGAGCCCACTTAAAACCCAGGCAACCTGGGTTCAAATCCTACTTCCACCTTATAGGAGCTGTAATCCTAAGTTAATGGTTGCTCAAAAAAATATTCTTTTAATGGTTTGCTGATGTTATTTAGGAACACAATTTACTTCTGTGTTCTGATATTTTATTATTTACCTTGCCAAGAAGTTACAATAATTTGCCTCTGGATTCTCTTGGGTATTCTATGTAGATGATATATAATCACTGATAGCTTTGTGTCTTCCTGTCTAATCCTTTTCTTTCTTTTTCTTGTCTTACTGCATTGGCTAGAACCTCTAGTTGGCATACATTGATGACATGCATGCTTGTCTTGATTCTCACTTTAGAAGCATTCCTTCTAACATTTCACCAGTAAGTGTGAGGTTTGTGAGAGGTAGTTGGCTGAGACTCCTTACCTGGTAAAGGAAGGTCCTTACTGTTCTTAATTTGCTGAAGGGTTTTATGATAAAAGGAGGCTGACTGACTTTTTTATATCTATTGAGATAAATATATGGTTTTTGTCCTTTAATCTGCAATGTGGCATATGATGTTAATAGATTTTTTTTTATCTTGATTTATCTTCGGATTACTGGGATTGAATCCAAGTTGGTCGTGTTGCATTTCTTTAAACACTGCTGGATTTGGTTTGCTAATATCTTATTTAATATTTTGTATCCATGTTTCAATGTGACATTAGCTTATAATTTTCCTTTCTTATATTTATCCTTCTCTGGTTTTGAAATCAAAGTTATATCAGCTTTATAAAATGAATAATAGCACCTTGGGCAGGACAGAGAAGGCTTTCCTTCTTTTTAATTAACTTCCCTGAGCCTCCTTTTCTGCATCTAGAAAGTGGAGTTGACACCTGCCTAATGTGAGGAGAGCTCCGAGCCAGGTGCCTGATGCAGGCCAGTGCTCCCTCCTGAGAGCCCCTCCCCTTGCCTGGGTGTGCCAGTGCCCATGAGCCTACCAGGTCCCGGAGCCTCTGCAGGAGCTGCAGCACGTCTACCAGCTTCTCCTCCAGCAGGGACAGCCGCACCCTCTCTGTCTCCACCATCTGCAGCTCCAGCCTCAGGTGCTCATTCTCTTCCACCTTCTGCTGTAGCTCTGCCTGCGGGGACCAATGGGGACTCAGCACCCACCCTGCTGCCCTCTGCCCAGCACTCACTGCGCCATCTCCAGGCAGGGCCCATGACTTGCCTTGACCCTTTCATAGAGGTCATCTCATCTGACACCCACCCCCCCCCCCCGGCCTGCCAGGTGACTGGGCAGGTAAAGTCCCCCATCTTCCAGTGCTGGCACCAAGGCCCAGAGAGGCTGCATGTGTGGCCTAAGGTCACACAGCGAATTGCGTTAATGTACGAATATGCATATTTTGTTTTCTAGTTGAGGACTCCATTTTCCCTTCTCCATCCATCTGCTTTCTTTTCTTTTTAATACATTTTTTGGGGGGTTGCAAGCAAGAGAAACCTATCTGGCTAGTTAAACACAGAATTCACTGGCAGGCTCTGGGTCATTCCCAGAACAGAATGGCAGCTGGAGAAACTCAGGGATGGGGCAGCAATGGGGATTGAGATGGTAGGACAGTCTCAAGCCACCTGTCCAGGGGTCAGAGCTAAGGACACTCTGCAGACACTCTCCCACTTCCCTCAAGATGGAGAGCCCCAGGAGGGGGCCCAATTGGGCCAGCGTGAGTCATGACCCACCCTTGGCCAGGGGAGCACTGAGACCGTGAGTCCTACCAGGATACCCACCACGGGGCAGATGCCAGGCAGTCACAAAGCATCACATGGCTACTTGCCTTCTAAAGCAGGGATGCTGGGAGTAAGGCAGTCCCTATTCTTGGCATCGATGGAGGGAAAGAGGAGCAGCTGAAGGTGGACACTCTGGGCCTTGGGCAGGACAGAGAAGGCATGGTGCCAGTGCCCACTGCAGATGGGACTGGAAGGGGGGCTTGGGGACACCACTCACGTGCCTCAGTAACTCCTCTAACCCCCCACTTCCTTGGAATTCACTTAGAAAAGGGGTGATGGCCATGCCCTTTGGAACCACATCAGACCACAGATATGTCAAAAACAGTATGGATTTAGAATTTCAGGTGTATAAATAGAAAACTATCTTAGATCAAAACCATAGTTTTCAAAAGCGCAGTGGGCTAGGGCTTATTGAAATGGTAACTCTCAATAGCACTCCGCATTTGATTATTGTGCAATGGAGTCGAGAGATGAGAAAAACATGCAAAGTGGTCTTATTGAAACGGGGACACCCCGCTATTGGTGCTGCCTTCCAGCTCCCTCCCATTACCCTCAGTAACCTTCCTGGGGAGAAGTGTCCTTCCTCCCCCTTGTCTGACTTTGATGGAGTTGCTAATCCCTAAACCCTGCCTGCCTACCACAGGGATTGGCTCAGGGACAGGCACAGGACCGAGGCTGGGCCAGTTGGGAGTTCTTCCAACTGGATGTAATATATTGGGCTCTTATCCCCCTGGGCTTTCTTAGGTGGGGCAATGGGAGCCTAGAGCTGTCTGTGGTCTTGCCTTTCCTTTCATCACCACATGGAGGAAGCCCTTCTGAAGTAGGGGGAATGAGGCCAGCATCCGAGAAACCCAGAGCAGATAGAGGTAGGTGGAGACAATCTCATCTGAGCCACTGGATCCAGCTGTTCCTGAAGCTCATCTCCTTGGCTGTTCTTCTGAAGCTGTTCTTGCCGGCTCCATATTCTAATAAATACCTGTTTATAATTCCGTTAACTTGCAACCCAAATATTCTTCATTAAATCTAAATCAAAGCAAGTCGCATCTCCTCTCTGAGTCTTGGTTTGCTCATCTGTGAACAAGGGCCCAGGACTTGGCTGACATGCCTCGAGGGTTCTTCCAGCTATGAGAGAGACTCTAGCATTGGTCCAGACCTCGACCTCTGGGGCTCAGCTGACCTCCTCCCCAGGTGTCCCCAGGGCCTTCCTACGGCAGCTGTGGGTCCCCAGCTGCTCCACCAGCATGGCGATGTGGGCCTCCAGCTGTCCCAGGGTGCAGGCATGGTCACCACTGCCAAAGTGGCTGAAGTAAGTCATGAGCGTCTTGGCTGTCTGGTCATCACACCTGCAGCAAAGGAGAGCACCAGCACTGTGGAGCGGCTCTGCAGAGTCTGCTTCAGCCTCACAAGGTGGGTGTTGCCACTGAGTCTGTCTCCTGAAAGTTAAGCCAGGCCATGGCAGCCCCTGCTCAGTACCCTCCCATGGCTCCCTGTCTTACTCCAAGGAAAAGCCAAAGGCCTCCCGCAATCTGCCCCTGCGATCTCTCTGACCTCCCTCCCATTCCTCTTCACTCACTGTGCTCCAGCCCCAGTAGCCCCCTCACTGCCCCTCCAACATGCCTCAGGGCCTTTGCACTTGCTGTTCCCTCTTCCTGGAATGCACTTCCTTCGTGTCCTTCAGGTCTTTGCTCACATGGCACCTTCTTAGAGTGGCCTTCCCAGCATCTCCCTTCACCCCCCTGTCCCCTTCCCCTGCTTCACCTTTCTTCCTCACACTTGTCACCACTCACTAGAATAGGAGCTCCAGGAGGTGGGGGTGCTGTCTTGCTTACTGCTGTTCTCTCAGTGCCTCCAGGCACATAGTAGGTGCTTATTAAATGCTTGTTGACTTAAGGATCGGTGATAACAATAACCCGGGAAAATTGACAGCACTGTACAATATAATGAAAGTCAATGCCACCCCCCCGACGGTGAACCTACGGGGATCAGGCACCTGTTAGGCATCTTATAGCCTCGTTAGCAAGTCTTCAGAAAACCTCTGGTAGACAAGTGTTACTGGCCCATCTTAGAGACGAGAAGGCTGAGGGTCAGAGAAGTCAGGCGACTTGTCTGAGGTGCCCCAGGCATCTGGGTCTTTCTTCCCTCCAGGGTGGTCGTGAGGATTAAATAAGCCAGGGTGTCAGCTGGAGGGGGCCCTGTAAGCGCTGTTTCTCGCAGGAGCAATGGGGCAAGGAAGGGTCTGATACGTCCTGGAGTAACACTAGAGCTTTGGGCCATGTCTTGGCATAGCGGCCCGGGGAGTGGGAGGAAACCAATGGGAATTAAAGCTCCCCACTAGGGGTGACTTTGTCAGTCACATTATCCCTGCACATGCTGGGGGGCTATCTTCTCACTTCCCTCCCGTGGGCTAGGGGCCAGAGTGTCCAGGGAGCTGGGGGTGACCCAGCCTGGATTTGAATCAGGTCCCCAAGGCCAAGCTCTGGGAAGGGGCTCTGGGCCTCCAGCACTGATCCCAGCCCCGCGCCCTGCCCCCGCCGTCCAGCGCACATACCCACTTCTGCAGCTGGAGAGGCTTGCCAGCAACGTCTTGACCTCTGCCAGTGACCTCTGCTCTTCCTGCCACTTCTCCTCACCCTCCTCTTCTTCATCGGAGGCGGCCTGGCCCTCCACTGAGCGGAACAGCTGCCCGTCCACTGCCGGAGAAGCACGGGATGCCGGCACCAGGGCCAAAGGGAGGGAACCAGGCAGCCCTCCCCAGGGGGACATGCGGTGGGCCCCGCAGAGGGGACAGGCTCTGGCACCATCACCCCTTTTTCCAGATAGCTGCTCTCCCACACTCCCCGTCCCTGCAAGGTGAGGCCACCGAGGCTGCTGGGTCCTCTCCCCAGTGCCTGGCCCAGACTGGCCAACTGGAGCCCCTCCCTGGGCCCCTGGGAACAAAAAGCCCTTTCTCTTCTCTGCTTTCCAAGACTACACAACTAGCCAGGGCCTGTCTGTGCTCTCAGAGGGTCGTATTATTTCCATTTTAGGATATGACAGTCCCAGCCAGGGGAGCCACAGGGCAGGGGTCGGGGCTCTGCAGGGCATGGGCACCAGGTTGAACAGATTTTCAGCTCTCAGGGAGCTGCATGCCTCTCCTGCAAGGGAAGGGTTGTCACGCGTGTGACTCTGTGTGTTCCCCAACGTGGCCATGTCTGGTTGGGGTACTCTGGTCTGGTTGCGCATTGGAAACCCCTGGGGGCTGGCCGCCCAGCGTCGGCCTCCGTCTCGGGTGTGTGTGTGTGGGGGGCAGCCCCTTACCATCTCTTCAGAGGAAGCCCTCCCTCTCCTCCCCGCTCCACCCCAGCCCAGGGCACACGCGAGTCCAGCCTGGCCAGGCAGAGTGCACACAGCCTGGCCACATGACGAGTTCAGCCACGGCGGGGGACCCAGCGTGAGCCAAAGAAAGCCAGGCCAAAATCGGAGTCAAACTTCCAGGGAAGAGAAGAGCCGCCATTCCTCTGGCCTGGGAGTTGGAGGGTGTGGGTCTGCAGCTCGTGGGGGCTGTCTGGTCAGTCTGAGGGGAGCACCTTCTGCACAAGGCAGCAAGAGATGAAGTTCCATGACACCCTGGCTGTGTCTGAAGCCTACGTGGACTTTTTCATTAATTCGAGCCAGTCTGACAGTGACAATGGCCTGATCCTCACGGACAGATAGTGTTCTGAGCAACAAAGCTGTGTCTTCCTCCCCTGCAGAGGGAGAGGAGAATCATAAGCAGCAGAGCTGGGGTGGGCCTGGGCCTCTGCATTTTTAAAAGGCTCCTGGGTGATCCTGACCACCTGGTAGGTTTGGGAACCACTGACTCAGGTCTCCTGACTTGGGACACCCATCTCTCCAGCCTGACTGTCCCAGCTGGGTGGGCTCAGGGCCCTTCTGTTTTGTTCAGTAGAAACTGTCCCAGACCAAACAGAACCAGGGGTGAGGGGACTGGTCCCTGACTTTTTGGTTGTGTGAATTGCATTCCCAGTATTGACCATTTGTTTTTCACCCTGGCAGTTTCCTGACGCTGTGTGTGTACACGTGTGTGTATGTACATGTATGTGTGTGGCATCATTGTCGTCACGGTCATTAATACTGTCCTGGTGCCCCAGGCAGGGGCAGGCGAGGAGCTCTGAAAAGGAACGGGAAGGATGGTGCCCAGCAGCCCCCACACCTGCCCATGACTGAGCCTGGGGAGCACTGGGCACCCCTCAGCCAGCGTTGCTCCTCTTTCCACATGACAGTTCCACACCCACCAGGCCCCGATTCTTGAGCCGATGGGCCTCTCTGAGGTCTTCTTGAGGGGTGTCCATCCAGTCCCTGCTTACACACCTCTGATGATGGGGTGCTCACTCCACCTCAGTTCCGTGGGCACCCAACCCTTCCCTGCGTGGGACCCACACTGAGCTGGAACCTATCCCTGGGAACCGCCTTCTCCCACCGGGTGTCTGTACTCCCTGGCCTGAGGACGGAGCCCTTGTTACTCGGGAAGGCCCGCCTCAGCACACAGCGGGAGTGGGGTTCTGTTTGGAGGCTGGATGGCAGCATCGGTGTGGACAGCTGGGGGAATGGGGCCTGGCACAGCCGGCCAATCGTGAGCCTGGCAGCAGCCTGAGTGTGGCAGGGACAAACCTTCGTCCAGGGGTCCGCTCCTGGAACCGCTGTCTGACTGCCAGGCGCCCTCTGGAGGGCTGTCTGGGCTTCTGGTCCCACTGTCTGCAGGGTCACCACTCTTGGCTTCTGGCTCTGGGCTGGCTTGTGACGAGATTGGGGGCTGGGTGCCCTCTGACCTGTGGGCAGGGGAGAAGACACAGGTGTTGAGAGGGAGGAGGGGGCTCGGCCGGCTTCCTGCAGGAGAGTGTGGGATGTGGGCCCACTCTCTTCCACTGCTTACTCTGCACAGGTAAGCTGTGTAGGATGTGCCCGAAGAAGACCCTGGATTGTCTCTGCGGTTGACCCTACTGACTCCCTACCCAGCGGCCAGAATGTTAAAGCCAAGCTTCCATGACAGACACTCACTCTCTCAGCACCTCTTGTAGCGAAGGCACCGGCTGTAACCCAATTTTAGGCGATGAGACTAAAGGCAAAATCTGAGGAGCTCTGGAATGGATTTGTATCCCTTATAAAGAGAAGATTGGGAAAGGAAATGTCCTTCCTTCCTGGCTTTGGACATTAGCATGTGGATATGATGTTTGCAGCTATGGCAGCCATCTTGTGACCAAGAGGAAATGCCTGAGAGAATTGTAGAGTAGTTAAACAAGAGCCCTGACATCTTTCAGCTGCTGAGTTAACTAGTCTTGGAGTTACCCACCTCTGGGCTTCTTATTATGGGTGAGCTTTTTTTAAAAAAGTCTTAATTGTTTCAGTTACTTTTAACTGCATTAAAATCGAAAGTATCTCTCCTCTTTGGGCTTTGGAGGACCTACTTCAGCCTCATCAATCAATTTTCTTGATAATATAAGGTCCTCACTTTTTGAATATTCATTTTCCATGTCACCGCAGTTACAAGGTCAAGGAAAACATGAGCACGAATCTATCATAACATGAAGATATTCACTAATGAACTACTGCTTGTTAAAACCGGTCCTTCCCTTCTCCCTCATTGTACACCAACATCTGTCTCTCCTCTCTTCAGGAACTGTCATTCCTCATCTCTCTCTGACTATCAGACATAACAACCCAGTGCAAAGGGTCTGTAAAATAAAATGCACATCCTGGAAAAGGAGAGGCTTTGGGATATCAGCGAAGGGAATAGTGGAGAACCGTGGGATTCGAGCAGAACCGCTGACTGTGGGGATGTGGCGGAGCCGGACCAGTCTCCACCTGAATAAGACAAAACCAACAGGATTACGAAGGGCCAGGAGCACCAAAAGAGGACTTGGAGGACTGGGAAAAGCCCTTAGAGAAACTAACAAAAGTTTCAAATATTTTTGCAAAAGGGACCCTCCTCATGATTAAGCTGCAAAAAATAAGAAAACATGAAGTTAAGGATGCACCATTGTATTTTCATGCAGTTTTGCTGGAAAAAAATTATTCCAAAAGGAATATGATCAACCCAGAAACAGTCTATGTCTAAGAATAAGTGCGCTGTGCTGCAGTCACGAAGATTACTTTAAAAAATGAGTGAAAAATGAAAATGAAAATTACCATGTGATCTGGCAAAATGCCTCTGGGTATATACCCAAAAGATTTGAAAGCAGAGACTCAAGCAGATGTTTACACCCGTGTTTGAAGCAGCATTATTCACAAGAGCCAAAAGGCACAAGCAACCCAAGTGTCCACTGATGGATGAATGGAGAGAGTGTGGTCTCTACACACAATGGAATATTATCCAGTCTTAAAAAGGGAGAAAATTCTGACACACGCTACAACATGGATGAAACTTGAGAACATTATGCTCAGTGACATAAACCAGTCACAAAAGGACAAACACTGTACGAGGTCTCTAGAGCAGTCAAATTCCCGGAGATAGTAGGACGGTGGCCGCCAGGGGCTGGGGGAGGCGGGAGTGGGGAGTTAGTGTTTACTGGGGACGAAGTTTCCGTTTGGGAAGATGAAAAGTTTCTGTGGATGGATGGTGGGGCTGGTCGCACAACAGTGTGAATGTGCTTAGTGCCCCTGAACTGCACACTAAAAAAATAGCTAAAATGGTAACTTTTATGTTATGTATAAATTTTACAATTAAAAAGAAAAAAGAATGAGTAGTTGAAAACATGACCTGGATTTATTAATGAAATAGTACAATAAACTCACTTTCATACAGTTTGGTTTTATTTTTCAAGTTAAAGCCTCAGTCAAATCTGACACATGTTACTCTCTTTGGTCCTATTTTATGCAGATTCATTTCAGTGGATTTCCCAGGACCAGATATTACTGGAAAACAAGGACCCTTCCGCTCAGTTCAGGAGTCGCTATTTGGAGTCACCGGCCAGTCTTCGCCCACACAGACTACTGTAAAGGTAGAAGCCGTACAACACGGTGGATGAAACAGGATCCTTGGTTCCAACCCCAGCCTTACCAATGAGGAACTGAGAGTGGGACTTGGCCCCCATTTTGCAGGTGGGCCACTGGAGCCAATGACCTCGGAGGTCCTCCCGTCTCTGCTTGGGTTCTCTTGATCAGGCCTCTGTGAGTATTCAGAGGAGCCAGCTTGGCCAGGATTGGTGTTGGCCGCATGCATGTCAGGGAAACCAAGTTGCTGTTCCAGAGGGATTGGGACACGGGGACGAGGCACTGCAGCGGGTCCTAGCACGGGTTTGTCCGGTGGATTCAGTGTCCCAAAGACTGCTGAGCCGAGCAAGAGGGGATCTGCAGGAGAGCACTCGGCGGGGGCATCGGCCACCTGTGGCCACCCAGCACCTCCCCTCCCCATGGGTAACAGCGCCCCCAACTGCCACCCAGGTACTTCACCGGCTCACCTACCCCTATGAAAAGCAGCGCATCTGCTCAGAGGAGGGCGGGACACATGGCCCCTCCCCACACTAATTAGCATGATCCCGCCCCTGGCCACCGTGATTCACTGAGGCCTGCACAGGTAGCCAATGAGACGCACCGACGCGCTTGTTCCCTGCGTGGCGAGGTGTGAGGATGAGGTGGGGAGCTGTGACAGTCATTGGTGACTCCCAGGAGACCGCTTAGAGATGCTGGGGGCTACAGACAGAGCCTAAAGAAGGCAATAGAAACGAGGTCCTTGATAACATTATTTGAGTTCTGGATCAGACTCTGCCTGAAGCCAGGGCGAACCCCGAACTTTTGTGTTTTCTGAGCCAGTAACTGACTGATTAAGTCTTGCACTCAAGCTCCTCTAATGCAAACTGGGAATGGAGATATGGTTTGGCAGCCGGCAATGTTAAAACCCCATGGGTGGGTATTCTTGTTTAAGCGTGAAACCATGTGAGGTTTCCAGAGGCTTGGGCCACAGCCTGAAGAAGAAAAGACACAACGGTATAGGGCCACGGTATAGGGTGGAGGCAAGTAGCCTTTATATGGCCCCAGAGAGTGGTGCTTGATCAGGATGAGGGGGAAGCAAAGGTGAGACTTGGAGAATCATAAGGAGGCAGTTTTAGCTCACTGTGAGGGAAAACTTTCTCAAAGGGATTGCTGACCAAGAATGGAATGGGCTGTCTTGTGGAGGTAATGAGCTTCATGGCAGAGGAGGTATGTAAGGAGGTAAGGACTGCAATGGCTGGAATTTTTTTTTTTAAAGATTTTATTTATTTATTTGAGAGACAGAGAGAATGAGAGAGAAAGCACATGAGATGGGGGGAGGGTCAGAGGGAGAAGCAGACTCCCTGCTGAGCAGGGAGCCCGATGCGGGACTCGATCCAGGGACTCCAGGATCATGACCTGAGCCGAAGGCAGTCGCTTAACCAACTGAGCCACCCAGGCGCCCTGGAATTTTTTTTTTTTAAAGATTTTATTTATTTATCAGAAGGAGAGAGAGAGAGTGAGTGAGCAGAAGCAGGGGGAGTGGCAGGCAGAGGGAGAAGCAGGCTCCCTGCTGAGCAAGGAGCCCGACATGGGGCTTGATCCCAGGACGCCGGGATCATGACCTAAGCCGAAGGCAGACGCTTAACTGACTGAGCCACCCAGGCATCCCCAATGGCTGGAATTTTGAATAGAGTTGGAGGTTGAACTCGACAATATCTACATCTTCCCAATATGAGATGTCGCTTCCCCCCCAACCTCCCACTAAATTATTTAAGGGCTTCAACAAGCAAAATGAGATGGAGGGGATAGCCCTTATTTAGAAGTTTCCTAGCATAGGCTAGCTCTGGCACACTGGTCCCTACACTTCCCACAGCCCCACAGCCACTGGAGTCTTAGAAGCCCTGCTCCAAGTGCAACCTTCTGCATTAACAACAACTAAATCTTTCACAGAGCGCGTAGTAGGTGCCAGGCACTGCTCTCAGTGCTTTAAACATTTTCCTCACAACGATGAGGTCGGTAGGTACTGCCATTATCCCCGTTTTGCAGATGAGGGAATGGAAGCATAGAGGGCCCGAGCAATCTGTTCAAGCCACACAACTCAGGTCTGGAGGAGCTGGGATTCCCACTCAGGCCATTGGCTCCAGGCCCACACCTCAGTGGCCCTGCCGGGTGGGAGGGAAGCTTGGAAGACTAGGTCTGGAATGACCCAGCCCAGCTGCCGTTCTCATTAGGTGACTACGGGTCACATGCAATGAAATCAGGAAGAGGAAGCTACTGAGAAGAGTGTGGAGAGTGGGACAGATGAGGACACACTTCGGAATTTTCCAAGAAATAAAATGTGGCTGCAGAGAAACAGAGTTTCCCTAGGGAGACGGAGGGTGTGCTACTCTTATCTAGTAATTGGTATTTAACTGAGTCTGTCATTACCCTGCTGATTCAATCTGTAGGATCATTCACATAATCACATAAATGTGCTGTAATATCTCCACCTTAAAATAAAAAACAAAAACCGACCAAACAAAATAACCCTCCCTACCATATGGCTTCCCCCAGCTACCACCCCTTTCTCTGTCTACTGTAGAGCAGAGCTTCCTGAAGAGTTGCCTCTGCTGTTCCGAACTCAGCTTGTCACCCATCACTGCTGTGCTGCTAGAGCCAATGGCTGCTTCTCAGTGCTCATCTCGTTTGGCCAGTGACATGAAGACTACATTTCACAGGGCACACTTCACAGGGCACACTTCACAGGGCACATTTCACAGTGCACACTTCACAGGGCACACATCACAGGGCACACTTCACAGGGCACATTTCATAGTATATATTTCACAGGGCACATTTCATAGTGCACATTTCATAGTATCTATTTCACAGGGCACACATCACAGTGCACACTTCACAGTGCACATTTCATAGTATATATTTCACAGGGCACATTTCATAGTGCACATTTCATAGTATCTATTTCACAGGGCACACATCACAGGGCACACTTCACAGGGCACACATCACAGTGCACACTTCACAGGGCACATTTCATAGTATATATTTCACAGGGCACACTTCACAGTGCACACTTTACAGGGCACACTTCACAGTACACACTTCACAGGGCACACTTCACAGGGCACATTTCATAGTATATATTTCACAGGGCACACTTCACAGGGCACACTTCACAGTACACATTTCACAGTGCACATTTCATAGTATATATTTCACAGTGCACACTTCACAGGGCACATTTCATAGTATATATTTCACAGTGCACATTTCATAGTATATATTTCACAGGGCACATTTCATAGTGCACATTTCATAGTATATATTTCACAGGGCACACTTCACAGTGTACATTTCATAGTATATATTTCACAGGGCACACTTCACAGTGTACATTTCATAGTATATATTTCCCAGGGCACACTTCACAGTGCACATTTCATAGTATATATTTCCCAGGGCACACTTCACAGTGTACATTTCATAGTATATATTTCACAGGGCACACTTCACAGGGCACACTTCATAGAGCACATTTCATGAACACTACTACACAGAAAGCAATGAACTCTACATGACTCCCTCACCTGGTCACTTTCTTCCCGTGGCTTCCAGGAGACAGCTCCTCCCTCCCTGGCACGTCTCCTTGTCTACTTTGCCAGTTCCTCCTCCTCACCCCTCATCCCTACCCCTCTATGTTGGCTGCTGTGCCCTCAGACTCCACCTGAGAACTTCTTTATATCCATTCATTCTATAAAGGGTCTCAGCCAGTGCTGTGGCCTTTCGCACTGATGACTTCTAAATGTATCTCCAGCTCTGGCCTCTGGGGTCCAGTTTTCCGACAACCTTACCCAGGCTGCCCTGGCATCTCCACCTGGGTGTCCCGCAGGCATTGCAGATGCCTCGTGGTGTCCTTGTCCCTCTCTGTCTGCTTCTCCTGCTTCCCCTCAGTGAAAAGCGCCATCGCCCACCGGGCCACCCGAAGCGGAGGTCATACCTGAGGACAGAGAGTCGGACCCTTCACTCAGTGCCCAGGCCAGGGGTGCTGCAGGGAGGCTGCTCAGCAAGGGGCCATCGTATCATGCTGTTTTGTGGCCACTCCCTTGCCTGGGTTTGTGCAGGTGGGGACAGAAGCGGGAAGGAGGAGGAGGGGAGAGGAGCGCAGCCCCTGCCCTCAGGGGACCTCGAGGTGACAGGGAGCCCAGAGCCTTCACTCTTCAGGGCCACACCCACCGGACTCAGGGCCAGACCCTCACCTAGACAAGGAGGGTGCTGGGTCTGCAGAGCAGGGAAGATGTCCTAGAGGACTTGGGGACTTGGAGTTGAGTAGAATGAAAGAGGCTCGAGTGGAAAGGCAGCAGGTGCGTTTGGGGACGGATGGGGGCCAGCGGGGCTAGAGAAGAGGACTTACAGCAGATCAGAAGGGGCTGATCAGACCCTGACCGGGCACCCCAACTTTGGGCTGGGCGTTATGTGTGCTGTTTTGGGTACTGCTCATCCCCTGGATTTATGAGACTGATACCCCTCAGAGGAAGAAAAGGTTAAGTCACAGAGGTGGTTGGGGGCCAGCAGGGATCTGGACCTAAGTGCATCCCTCCAAAGCCTGGTCTTGTTCTCTTGCCCCATCCCTTATGTCACCAGGCCTTGGAAAATCCCACATATTATAGATGGTGGAAGCCTGTGGAGCTTTGCAGGTATTAGGTTGAACCATATGGAATTACTGGGTTTTGCTGCTTTTGACCCGCAAAAGGGCAATTTAAAATGGTTCGATCTGATAGGACACGTTTTTATAATGTTTCTTGATTGACTGGCTGCAAATCTGTCACTTCAGTAGTGAGTAAGTATCCTGGGTTGTGAAAGGCTTTGTTAGGATTTTCTGGGCCTAAGGGCGGCCTGGCTGGCTTAGTCAGTGGAACATGTGACTCTTGGTCTTGGGGCTGTGAGTTTGAGCCCCATGTTGGATGTAGAGATTACTTAGAAATAAAAATCTTTTTAAAAAATAAAAAGAGAAAAAGATTTTCTGGGCCTAGAAATCTGACAGCCATCCACCCTAGGACTGGACCATGTGGCCCAGTGGCTTAAGTAGGGTTTCCCACAAGAATGGGTCCCTGAGGTTGGCTCTGGGGAGGAGATGGAACTGCCTGGGGACAGGGCAGAGTGTCACCTTGGCCTTGCTGAATGATCTGGGGGCTACGGCCCCTCGTGACCTGCAGGTCCAGCCTCCTTAAAAACGCCAGCTCCAAGGTCACAGAGCTGGTGCTGCATCGTGTTATACCTCTCCTCTCCCCCACTCCTGGGCCATCAGCACTTGCTGTCACGGTCATTTTTGGAAGACAGCTCTGACCCTGCTCCAAAGCCCTCTGTGGCTTCCCAGGGCCAACCAGAGAAGTCCAGATCCCCTGATATTCCAGCCCCTCCAGGGAAGAGTTTCTGAAGTTGCAAAGCAAAGATCCCAAGGAAGAAAGAAGACATTTTGCTCAGGAGGGCCCCCTGGGGGGAGAGGCGTCCCTCTGCTCCCTTCTCACCCCCAGTCCCCTCTGTACTGCCAAAGGGAGCAGAGGTGAGCTCTGGCCCTGTCTCTCTTCCCTTCAAAATGCTCTCAGTGGACATTCGAAAGAACTCCAATGTCCTAACACAACACTGAGGGTCCTCCAAGAGCTGACCCAACCCTCCAGCCTCATTGCTGGTGATGACCCCTGGGCACAGCACAGCCAGACCCACTGGACCTCCTGTGTGTCACCCTTGGGCCCCTCGCATGTGACAAGCACAGCTAACACCTAAATGGCCTTTCCTGTGTGCCAGACACTGTACTGTTCTGGGCAATTTTGTGCTAACTCATCTACCCTCCCCAGCAACTCTAAGAAGGGATGATTCTTCTTGCTGCCATTCTACAGATGAGGAAACTGAGGTGCAGAGAACCAGAGTAATTTGCCCAAGATCACACAGATTCCTCCATCTTCAATGTGCACCCCCAGTCTAGCAAGCTCTGTCTGGAAAATCCTACTGGCCCTTTGCTCTCCCCTCTCCAGTGCAAATGCCACTTCCTCTCAGAACTCCCCTGTCTCTTGATTGGACTCCCAGAGCTCACATGCTCCCAGGTGTCCTGTTAGGATCTGTGTCCCTCATCAGACTGGGATTTCCTGTGGGCATACAGCACAGGGACAGAGGGGCCCAGTAAAAGTTGGTTGAATGGATCAATGAATGAAACCACTGGCAGTAGTGGGGGTGAGGAAGAAGAAGGGCAGGTCAGGCTCTGACAAATCCAGAGCCTGGATGGGGATCCCAGGTTCCCCCAACACCTTCTACTCTCAGACTGTTCCCGAAAGGACAGAGAGAAGAGCATTCACTTTGAAGCCACAAGATCCCGGTGGCGTCTCAGCTCCAAAGCTTCCCAGCTCCCATCAGCTTTTCCTGTGGATCAGGGGCTAACCTCCCTGCCCACCTCACTGAGGGGCGGGCCCTCAAAGTGGGAGGATGCCGTAGAGTTTCCTAAACTGCAGACATTTGTGGTCACCGACCCTATTGCTTACTAATACAGATTTCCTTTAATAGGAAACATTATTACCAGTAGTGAAAAGCCAGTGTCTTGTCATACATAGAAAGTAACCAGGAAAGTACATAAAACAACAAAACAAAGTGAGTCATTTCTAGCTAGGCCTTCTTTTCTGTCTGCTCCCAACCTCGACGCTGTTCTTTCTTCCTTAAAATGGGAAGATTTGCCAGTTCCAAACCAGGACTGAGAAGGCCCAGCATCCTTGCTCCATGTCTCCCTGGCCTGTGAGCCTTCCTGCACCTCTGTGCCACTCTCCTTTGGGAGCCATGGAGGAATTGGGGGGAGGGGGCTCCTGGGACTGCAGAGGTGCCTGTCACTCAGCAGGCATTGGAGAAGGACCTCCCTCTCAGCTCCAGGCAGTTCCGGGGAGAAAGGTGGGCCCTGGAGGCTGCCCACTGTCCCCTTACGCCCTCACGCCCAGACAGACCTGAGTCCTTGTGTGCGGTTGGGCGTTGCCTCCAGCTGGCCACATCTGTGCACTGCCCGGAGCCTGGGGTGAACCTCTAATGTCTCCCTCCTGTCAGAGGCTGACGGCCACATCTGGCCAGCAGCCCAGCTTACACAATCTGACAAAGGCCAGATGTTGCTCTTCCTCCCTTCCTCCAGTTCTGTAGCTCCTGGCCCTTGGCTTCCAGGTCTCCAACAGCCAGACCCCCCCCTTCTTGGGATCTGTGACACAGAGAGGGGTCTGGGGAGTGGCCAAAGCTGGGTTGCGCCCCACAGGACTGTGGCTTTGCAGTGTGACCCCCCGCAAGCCTTCATTTCATTCCCCCACTCACTCATCAGTAAACACAGAGGGGTCTTGGGTCCCATGAAGATGAAACAAAATAGCCAGTTGATAAGGAATGCCCGTGTCCACTGGCCTTCATTATGCTGTGTCCCAGTGGGTCTGCATATCTACCTATCCAACTACCTGCGCATCTATTCACCTAGCCGGCCGGCCGGCCATCCATCCATCCATCCATCCATCTGTTTGAATACATTTTCTTAGCCCTTATCTCACAACAGAGTTTTATAATATATATTTCAGTATGTCTGCTAACCATGGGGAGCTCCTGCCTTCACCAGCATTCAGGGCCATTTGAGATGGCGCTCAGATGAACAGGTACGTGTGCGTGTTTTAAAACAGCTAAGCATTTATTTTTAACACGTATTAAAAAACAATTAGCAAGCACACCAAACAGTTTTAGTTTTACCTGTATGACAGCGATATACCCTTCTTTTATTTTTGTTTTTTATTTTTTAAAGATTTGATTCATTTATTTGAGAGAGAGGGAGAGGGAGAAGCAGGCTCCCCACTGAGCAGGGAGCTGGACATGGGGCTCGATCCCAGGACTCTGAGATCACGACCTGAGCCAAAGGGAGACGTTTAACCGACTGAGCCACCCAGGTGCCCTGATATATCATTCTTTTAAATAAATTTATTTAAGTAAAAAGAGTGAGATGATTTAAGGAAAAATGTTAATCAAATAATAATAATACGGATGCTGTGCAGATACGGTAAAAAATGACACAGACCCTAGGAGAATGTCTGCAGCTTGGCAAACCCTCAGACACCAGCACACAGTGAGCTCCGGGTGCTTCGAGAGCTATGCTCTTACCACCTCCGCCACTCATTTTGCTCCCCACTGGAGAGGACCCCCAACTCTAAGTACGGGCACCCTCTTTTTATAATGGATATTTTGGAATGTCCCTGTGTGATCCCAAAATGAGCTGGATAAATAATATGCCCAATCTTCACAAATATTTTGAAACAATTAATGTGATGCTCTAACACGTGCGGAGGAGACAGGATGGTTGTGATCTAAAGGAAAGAGGGATTTTATGATATATATTTCAATATGTAAATATTCAGACACAATGACATTTTTAGATACTTAAACTTACTTTTAATGGCTAAGATTTTTTTTTTAAATTGAAGTATAATTGACATGCAATGTTATAGTAGTTTCAGGTGTCCAACATGGTGATTATACATTACGCTCTGCTCAGCCACAGTGTAGCGGGCGTCTGTCACCACACAACCCTGTCACAGTGCCGCTGACTATATTCCCTCTGCTGTGCCATTCATCCGCTTGACTCACTCATTCCATAACTGGAAGCCTGTATCTCCCGCTGCCCTTCACCCATTTTGCCCATCCCCCCACCCCTTCCCCTCTGGCAACTATCAGTTTGTCCTCTGTATTTATGGGCCTGTTTCTGCTTTTGTTGTTGTTGTTGTTAAAATGGCCAAGTTTGAGTTTGAGACTAGTAAGGTAATATTCAATTGCATATTGTTGACATTCTTTTCCTATATTTGACATTCTGAAATAAGGGCTAAGAAAATATATTCAGATGGCTAGATGGCTAGATAGGCGAATGGATGGGCGGATAGATGGATAGATATGTAGAATCCCTGGGACACAGCATAATGAACGTCAGTGGACACAGGCAATTCCTTATCAGCTGGTTAAGTGTTGTCAGCATCTATGATGTGGCTCTGAAATGATGAGCAACTCTTGGAAAATTCCAAAGTATAACCTTCCCACTACTCACACAGCATTGCATTCTTGGAAAATCCATTGTACATTAAAGCTATGCAAAAAAATTATATTTCATAGGTAAAGCAGAGTTAGATTCTAGTCTTAGATCATTGTAGTGAAAGCAAGTTTTTCACACAATGAATGTACATGGACATCTGGAAGTTGTGGGGGTACAGGGCAGTCCTGGGTTACACAGGACCCGTGGAGAGGCTTGTATCCCAAGTGTCAGGAACATTGTCCCCCTAGTCATTGAGACAAACACTCCCTCCACACAAGTTCCCAGAACGTCCCTGGGGGAGATGTTGCTTCCAGAGACATGCCCTGTTGTAGACGCTGTCCCTGATCCTCTGTTCTAGCTTCATGTCCCACTGGCTAAGGCAGCCTCCACCCAAACCTAGCTTTAGGCTGCCTCGGGGGGTGGGGGTGGGGGTGGGGGAGGACTGTGAGGTGCCCAGCCGATGGATTTGGACTTTGAAGCTGCCAGGGCAGCCACCTGGGCCACGCCCATGCCCTGGGGAGGCACCCAGGGTTTGTATCTGCCGGTGCCCACTGGCCTGCAACCATCCTTGTCTCCTCCGCACGTGGCCTCTGGGCTCGGAGAGCCACCAGGATTGGGGATTGGCTTGTACCCGTTTACTCCTGGGCCAGCCTCTCAATCAAGGGGTGCCCTCCTCAAGTCCCTTCCCCTCACTGAGACTCAGCCTCCCCAGCTTTTACATGGGGACATCGCCCCTGCTCATGGACGAGAGTTGGGGCTAAGTGAAGGATTCATGTGCCTGGCACACGGTAGGCACACAACTCTTGTTAGTTCCCATCGTCTGTTCACAACTGCCTCCTTCTCCAAGTCATTTTGTTTTCCAAAAACCTCAAATAAATGCTTGAGTGCAGGGATAGTCCCACAGTTTCTTAATCTGATCTGTGCCGTTGAATATGACAGCCACTAGTCACACTGGGCTCCTGAAATTTAAATTAATTGTAGTGAAATAAAACTAAAGATTCACTTCCTCAGCCATGCTAGCCACATGTCAAGTGCTCAGTAGCCACGTGTGGCTTACAGCTACCATATTGGACAGTGCAGAGGTAGGCCACTTCCATCATCACAGAAAGTTCTGTTGGACAGCTCTGAGATTATGCTAAAAGGGGAAGTAAGAGTTCATAGTCATTTTGTCTGGAACTATAATTCTCACTTGTAAGCCACCTATTCAATTCACTATTTATGTTCGTGCAGTGACAATTCTGCTTAAGTTGCAATTATCTGAATCTAGAACTTGACTCAGCTGCAGCATAAACACAAAATATATCACGAGTGAGGTTTCTGCCATAATCCCAGTACATCCCTCTCTACTTAAGAGAAAACTTAAGCTGGGTCCCTGTCTATACCACCTGAAGGGGTGGATTCTCAATAAAGACCTAAATGTGAAGGGCAGAATTAAAATAGAACATACAGCAGGATGAATAGCCTTGAAACCTAGGGGTAGGGGGACAGCTCAAATCAAAACTCAAAAGCAAAATCACAAGGCCCAAAGCATTTGGTGAGCTGTATTACATCAAAGAAGACATGGGAGGCAGCTGGTGTATCTTGGCTAAATTCTGTCTAAGCCTCCCACAACCCAGCAATTCCTCCCCGGGGTATATTTTCTGGGGGAAGTTTCCACACCCGTCTGCAAGGTGGCATGGCGGAGGATGCTCATCAGTGTCATGTGCAGATGCAGGAGCTGGGCGGCAGCTCTGGGGTTGGGTGGGTGTCTGCCTCTGGGATTGGTTGGGAAACTCACCAGAAGGAGAAGCAGAGGACAGACGTGCACATAACCAGTGCCCCTGAAACACGCAGCACTGAGCGAAGATTGCAAGAAACAGAGTGAGGCATAGAACGCAGTGCCATTATGGAAAGAGAACAGAGACACAAAACCACACATTTTGCAAGGACACAGCAACAAGAAGATATGCAGAACTCATACGAGAACAGTTGTCTGTAGCTCAGATAGGGAAAGGGGAAGAAAACGGGGAAAAAATCCATTCCTATCCCTGCTCCAATCCAAGTCTCCCACTCAGGATATGTAAGTTTCCAAATGTCGGAATAAATGTTCACCAGTGACCAGCACATTATCATTTCACATAGGGGCCGGCAAACTTTTCCCGAAGAGGGCCACGTAGTGAATATTTCGGGCTTAGCAGCCCATGTGGTCACTGTTGCAATGACTCAGTGCTGCCTCTCTAGAGCGAAAGCAGCTACAGATAATACAGAGAGGAATGAAAGTGGCTGTGTTCCAATAAAACTTGATTTACGGGTACTGAAATTGGAAGTTCATGAAATTCTTCTGTGTCAGGAATATTGTTCCTTTTTGAGTTTTCCTGACCATTTTAAAAGGTTAAAATCATAGTTTCTATCAGATACAAAAATAGGCCTGGGGCTAGATTTGGCCCGTGGGCCATAGTTTGCGAACCCCTGATTTAACTAACTTTTGTCCGCAGTGGATAGAATTTCGTCCAGGGAAAACATGTTTAATCAGTGTGGTCAACTGAGGTCTCACCTTTGCTCCTAAGGCCAGCCAGCCAGCACCTTCTGGATTTGCTAAGGGCACTGAATGAGGATATGGAGCAAAGCAACCATCTGGCAGGGGCCAGAAAGCCACACGGAGTAGAGTGCAGCATGCCTATCTGGGTCAGCAGGAGGGAGGGATGTTGTTTATAGCTGATACGCTAAGGAGGTGGGTGGCTAACAGTCTGTGGGATGCACGTTCACACACAGGTGCAGGCTCACGTGAGCTCACTGGTGGCGTCTAGATGGCATGGGGCATGAGCTGCGGGTGGCAGGAGGGCACCCCAGCAGCCTGTTCCCGGACTGGCTGGGTCTGCCCTGCCTTGCTTTTGGCCCGAGTCTGGCCCTTCAACCTGCCCGTTGACTGTGCTGACCCCTGACACCCTCCCAAAGAATTCCCTTCCTGCTTCAGTGAGCCGGTGTTATTTCCTGTTGTTTGTGACGTGGATCCCTGGCTGGTATGGCCTTGAGCAACTCGTGTCACCCTTCTAAACTTTACCTTCCTTTCCAAAAAAAAATGTCTTACTGTGGTACGCACCATGGTTACTGCAGGGTGGACAGAATTTCTAGGAATGACTCAAAGTTCCACACCCTAATTCCTGCAGTTCGTGAAGGGGGGGAGGTGTCACTCCCGTGATGGTGTTATGTTATATGGTACAGCTGATCTCAAGGGGGTTATTGTTCCCACCTAGTCACATGAGTCCCTTTAAAAACAGAGAGCTCTAGGGGCACCTGGGTGGCTCAGTCAGTTAAACGTCTGCCGTTGGCTCAGGTCATGATCCCAGAGTCCTGGGATCGAGTCCCACATTGGGCTCCCTGCTCAGCTTCTCAGCTTCTCCCTCTCCCTCTGTCCCACCCCCTGCTCAGGCTCTCTATGTCTCTTTCCCAAAGAAAGAAAGAAAGAATCTTAAAAAACATAAAAATAAATAAAAACAGAGAGCTCTCTTGGCTGGCACAAGAAAGGTCGTCAGGGAGATCTGAAGCATGAGAAGGACTGGGGTCCTTGCTGGCTGGAAGGTGAATGGGGCCATGTGAAGTGGAGTGTGGAGAGTGACCCCAGGGCCTGACAGCCAGCAAGGAAATGGGGATCTCAGTCCTACAACCGAAAGGAACCTAATTCTGCCAATGCCTGAGTTTGGAAACACACCCCAGAGCCTCTATACCTGGCCAATGACACCTTGATTTCAGCCTCGTGAGAGCCTAGGGAGAACCAAGCCAAGCCTTCCTGGACTTCTGGCCTACACAGTGTGAGATCATAAGTGGGTGTTGTTTTAAGCCACTAAGTTTGTGGTAAGTTGTTATAGTTGCATAGAAACCAAACACAACTGCACAAACAGACACACCCATCTGCCTTGATGGCACACACAACCTCAATTATTCTTTCAAGCATAGAGTGGCCATGTGCTTCTAGAGAAGAGATCTGATTGGTCTGTGCTGATCATGATGATTCCTTCCCTTTACCAAGGATTGGTTTAGGGATAGGCATGTGACGTGCTTCTGGCCAACGAGAGGGGAGGGGAAGTCTTCCAGGAGGATCTCTGGGAAAAGGGAAGTCCAAGAAGGAAGTTATGTTTCTGTCTGTGGATGTGGCAGTGATAACTGAGGCCATGGCAGCCAAATTATGACCATGAGGGGCATTTGCTGACAGGCCAAGATGACAAACTGAGGAAGACAGTGTGGGAAGATGAAGAACTGTATCCTCGCATGGGCACCTGGGTGGCTCAGTTGGTAAAGCCTCTGACTCTGGATTTTGGCTCATGAGGTCATGACCTCAGGGTCCTAAGATTGAGCGCTGCATCAGGCTCTGAGCTCAGCAGGGAGTCTGCTTGAGATTCTCTCCCTCTCCCTCTGCCCTTCCCCACCACTCTCTCTCTCTCGAATAAATAAATCTTAAAAAGAAAAAAAAAAGAAAAGAACATCACTGAGCTGCAAAGAAACTGTTTTCCCCTGGACTTCTCATGCATGATCATCAGTGTCCTTAAGATTTAAGCTGTTTGGAGTTGGGTTTTCTTTTTTTTTTTTTTTTAAGATTTTATTTATTTATTTGAGAGAGAGCACAAGAGGTGGGGAGGGGCAGAGGGAGAAACAGACTCCCCACTGAGCAAGGACCCCCATGTGGGGCTTGATCCCAGGACCTTGAGATCATGACCTGAGCCGAAGGCAGACGCTTAACCAACTGAGTCACCCAGGCGCCCCTGGACTTGGGTTTTCTGTTTCCTGCAGCCTAAAGAGTTATTACTGAAAATGGCTCACAGTGCTGCTTGGGGGTTAAATGAGGTTGTGTATGGGAAGTCCTTAGCACAGTGCCTCATGCCCAGCAGGTGCTCAGAAATGCTGGCCTGTGTCCTTAGTGCTGCTCCCCTCTGCCTCAGCCCTGGGGTGAGTCACTGTTCAGCTGGAGAAGTGGGGCCGGTGGGGAATATTGATCTGTGTCTTTGTCTGTAGGTATAGCCTTGTCTCAAGACCTTTATAGAAAGGAAGTGGCTTCTATGATTGGGGGGCTGGCTCAGCCAGGGTGAAATCCATAGGAGGGGGAGGTCACAGGCAGGCTGGGCACAGGCAGAACCCCTTCTCTTTTTCAGGGGAGTCCTCAGTCTTGTTTTAAAGGCCTTTCAAATGACAAAATCGGGCCCCCCAGATTATCCAGGATTCTCTCCCTTACTGCAAGTCAGTTGATTATGGACTTAGATAACATTGGCCAAATGCCTTCACAGCAAGTGTAGATTCATGTTTGGACAACTTGAAGCTGTCACCAAGCGACACACTGAGGTGACACATTAGAAGACCATCACCATTTCTCCCCACACACACACCTCCCCCCAAGCCCCCCGGCTCAGCATTTTCTAGAATGGATGGAAAGTGTCACTTGCGTTTGCTTCTCTTTCTGCTTTCAGCCGCCCAATCCACTCAGGCACTCTGTGAGCTTTGGGAAGCTGCAGGACAGACAGGACACCCAGAGCCTGGCCAGGGCCCGCTGAGAGGTGGCGGCTGCCAGGCAGCGGGCCAGGCCCCGGAGCCCGCCCCAGAGGACCTGGGGGCTTGTACACCATGCTTCCTTTGCCGCATGGCATTTCCTGAGTGAAGCCTCGCAGGAAAAGGAGACTAGCATGTGAAAACAAGAGAACAACAGTAGGAAGAAGAGCTTGAGAGGGGGCTGCGGAGGGTGAGCTGAAAATAAATCATCAAGAGGGGAGTGTGGGCCAGTCCTCAGGGGCCTCCAGGCCTGGGCAGTGCTCTCCATGGCCCCTCATCTCTGGCTCCCACCTGCCTTTACTGGGGTGGGGCACAGGTGCAAGGGGACCCATTGGGGTCTCAGTGCTGCTGCTGAGTGGTCTCCAGAAGCATCTGCCAGCCTGGCTGCTAGTTTCATTCTGTGACTCATCGGACAGATGCATTACTGAGCCTGTTGCTGCACTGGGTGCGAGAGACACTGCACTTAGCAGCAGAATAGCCCTTGACCTCATGGAATTTACGTTCCCCTGGGGGACGCAGACATGAATGAAGTCGTCACAAAAATACATTAAGGATGGAAAAGGCCAGGGGCTCTGAGAGATGGCAGGGGTGCAGACTGGATGGGGCTGGGTCCTCTGAAAAAGTGAGCCCTGGCGGAGGAGACTGGCAGTATGGACGTGAGTTAGGTGGGGCAGGCCCGACAGCGGGCAGGAACTGAAGGCCAGAGGAGCAGTGGGTCGCTGTGGCCAGAGTGGTGTGCACAGCGGGCAGAGTGGAAGACGCCGGGGCCGGATCCGTGGGCTGCGGCCAGATCACTCAGGGCCACGACGATATCTGTGAAGAGGCCAATGTTTATTCTAAGGGCAACAGGAAGCTACGAGGTTAGACGTGGGTTTAGAAAAGCTCCCTCCCACCCCCGGCCACTTTGTGGCCAGTGCACTGGTGGGGAGCTAGGGACAGCCATCACATCTGGGCTGGTGCTGGTGCCCAGCGGGTGGCGGGGGCAGCTGGAGGGGGGCAGGCAGGTTGGAGACTTGGCAGGGACTCAGAGGGGTTGGCTCTGAGATCCCAGCTCAAATGTTACCTCCTCAAGGAAGGCTCCTGCTGTGGACTGAATCCATATGGAGTCCTCACCCCCCCAGCACCTCAGAAAGTGACTGTATTTGGAGACAGGATCTTTACAAAGGTGATCAGGTTCAAATGAGGTCACTGGGGTGGCCCTAATTCAATCTGACTCGTGTCTTCCTAGGAAGAAGACATTCATTAGGACACAGACGCACAGCAGGAGGACTACGTGAGGACACAGGCAGCGGACAGGCATCTGCACTCCCAGGAGAGAGGCCGGAACGCAGTCTTCCACAGAGCCTCCAGAAGGATCCACCCCTCCTGACCCTGGCTCTGGGACTTCCGGCCTCGTGAACTGTGAGACAATCCATGTCTCTTTAAGCCAGCCAGCCCGTGGTATTCATCATGCAGCCAGGCTGACTGATACACTTAGTGCCACAATCAAGCAGCCTCCCCCACCTCGTCCATCCTTCATTGCTCCTGTTTACTGCCACCCATTGGTTGACTGTCTCCCCCAGCCAGGAGGTCAGTCCCATGAGGGCAGCAGAGACTTTGCCTTGGTCATGGTGGCCAGCATAGCATCAGCGCTCTCTGGGCATGCAACAAAATTTGGGTGAATGAAGAAAAGTCAGTAGTTGTTTCTGACAGAAATTGTGAAGAGACCAAGTGAAGAATCTCTGCTCCCACCCCTACTGGGTCTCTCACTGCTGTTGGCCCCAAGCTTCTCCAAGTCACCTCAGTCCTCTCAGGAGGAGTGTCCCCTCCATCCCTCATTCAGAGCAGACAATGGGAAACCGCACATGTTTCTGATGGTCCATGCACCTGCCGGTCAGGAGGAAACCCTCATCTTTCTGGGCTTGGCCCTCTGCTGGGCTCAGTGGCAGCAGGGACAGAAAAGCGGGGTACTGGGTGCCATCACTGCCCACAAGAAGCTCCCAGTCTACGGAGAGTCCACCCTCCTCCCTTACGCCATGTGACACAGGCCTGGTCAATCACAGAAATTGGTCCAGAGTAGTTACACGACCCCCACCTGGGCCAATCAGCACATTCCTTGTCCCTGGTGTCAATGATTGATTCAAGGATGGGCATAATCATATCAGGATAATCAAAGCTAATCTAAGGATTTTGTTGGAACTACTGGAAAAGAAAAGCTCTTTCTCTTGGGGATGATTGGGAGGATGGGAACTCATCCAGTGTTGGCAGCTGTCTGCTCCCATATAGGAAGAATGTCTGAATGTGAAGCCAACTAGAGGAAAGCAGAGATAAGAGATAGAGAGATTCCATGTGTCATTGTTTGGGCTCCTAGATCCAGCCATGCCTGAAGCCATACTCTCAAGCTTATGAGTAGATAATGCCCCCCCTTAAAGATTTATTTACTTATTTTGAGAAAGAGGTGAGAGGGGGAGGGGGAGAGGGAGGAAGAATCTCCAGCAGATTCCCCACAGAGCGCAGAGCCTGACACAGGGCTCTATCTCAGGACCCTGACTGAGATCATGACCTGAGCTGAAACCAAGAGTCAGATGCTCAACTGACTGAGCCACCCAGACGCACCAATGCTCCCCCACTTTAAAATTTAAGGCAGTTTGGGTTTAGCTTCAGTCATTAGCAACAAGTTCCCAATATAATACAGATCTCCCTCTACCTTGAAAAAAGCATGCATTTATTTCTCACCATTTCCCCTATACAAGAGCACCTTGATTATCTATACCCCAGGTCATCCCATCAGAACATTCTGGAGACCATGTGCCCACTCCCTCACGTGCTCCAGGGTTTCTCTGGCTTGGGTCTCAGGCAGAAGCCATCTCTACCACCCAAAACTCGAGGCCAGCCAATGTCAGAATCCTGGCTCTGGAGCAGCAAGGCATGGCAGGCCTCCACCCAGGCACTGGCCCCTTCTTCCAGTGTTTCCAGCACATTCTTATGTGGATGGGACCACCCTAGATGAGGGGAACCATCCACATGTACCAGGGCCTCTGACTCTCTGGAACATCACTACACTACACTACACAACAAACTTCCAAAAAATTTCCAACATCTGGCTCCGAGGTCCAAACATCCGCTTTTTTGTTTCCCCTTTGCTTGATGCCATGTTACAGCCTTTATACTTCTTTGGATTTTTGCTTCCAGAAAGGAAATTCATGGGCTGGACGTCTACTGGTTTTGTCTGACCTGTGTCCTTCTTTCCTCTCTTGGCAACAGCCCCCTTGTCGCTTTGAGGAGCGGCCCCGCCTCCATCTCTCCCAGACTGCAGGGTGGCGGTGTGCTCCGGCCCTGGCCAGATGGAGTATGCCAGCACCCTGGCCTCAGGCATCCCAGTGCTGGAGCTGTCACCCAGGTTGGGTCAGCCACGCTCTTCCCTGCGACTTTATGCACAGGTGCTGGAAAGCAGTAGGTTGGGTCACCGAATTTGAAAAGTGATGAATCTGGGGTCACTGGAGCCCTATTCCCCACCATGTGGAGCACGAGTGAGGAAAGCCAAGTGGGGACAAGCAGAGATATAGGATGCATGGAATGTGCCGGTGGCATGGGGCTTTCAGCCTGCTCCAGAGTGTGGAGCAGACACATGAATGCTCCTCACAGGTGAGAAGGCCCCCCCACACAAGAGGGCCAAACCCTGACAATGACATCCGTGAGTGCTAAGTATGTGCCAGGCACGATGTGAAGTGCTTTTTAGATCCTGTTTAATTCTTACCTCATGATCTAGGCACTAAAATTAACCCATTTTCCAGATGAGGAAACTAAGGCACAAACAGGTCAAATCAGAGTTTCCCAAGAAGTGTCAAGGCACCAAAGAAAAGAGACAGCATATCGAGGTAAGTGGACAAGGTGGGTCATGGCCAAAGGCAACTGGTCTGGCACCTCAGGCTGCCCTGGGTCCTATGTGGCTGGCTCTGACCTGGGGACCCTGGTCCACTTGGAACCCATCCGCATGCCTCAGGCCACCCACCCGGCGTGGAACTGGACAAGCCGGGACTTGAAAGCTGGGGATCTCAGAGCCCAGCCCCTAATCTAACCACAGAGACATGGGAACTTAAGCTTGTTCCAAACCACCCAAGGGAAGCAGCACAGACAGCCTTAGGCTCCGGTACTCTTGAGGGCTGTGCCCTCTCCTACTGGGTGACCTTGGGCAGATCACTGCCCCTCTGTGGGCTCCAACTTCCTCTCTGAAGGACACATCTGCAGCATGCGTTAGTTGGTACAGTCCAGATCCCTCTCCCTGGTAGGGGCACAAAGCCCCAGACCCTGGGCTGTCAGCCAAAAGTGTGGGCTCACCTCTGTTCTCAGAGAAATCCAGCTGGGGGCATGCATTTGAATGAAGGTAGACTTCCCTGGGAGATACTATTGATCAAAGAACGCCACAGTTCCTCTGCCTTGCTGTCTCCATTCTTGGGGCTGAAAAGGCCTCCCCCATTCTCCGGGCCCTTCTGCCTCTCTGTGACCCCGCTCTGGCCATGATGTTCACATAGACATCCACTAGTGGTTTCTGGGCAGGTTTCACTTTCTGGATAGAAAAGAACAAGATGTCCCCCTTCCTTCTGCCTTCAATAGGGTTGTGGAGGCCACATGTCTGAAGGAACACTGTGAAGACTCACGAGAGCCACTCCCGGACTTCTAGGCGAGGAGAGGGCAAGGAACCCCAATGTATTCAAACCACTGTTAGGTGAGTTCTCGGCAGCTTGCAGCTGAAAACATCCCTAACTGACAAATGCACCACTAGGGACAACTTCCTGGCTGCCCGCAGAATGGCATCCTTACACAGGTGTGGTGTGACGGCCCACCTGCAATGCCGGGCCAGAGTCTATCACCTGTGGACGATGTGGCAAGAGGCGTCAGGGAGGTAGTACGATTTTGTACCTGGAGCTTGAATCTAGATCCAGGTGGTGTAGCTTGCTAAGGACGGCTTTGCAAACTCTGGCTGCAATTTCAGGGGGATGTAGCTTGGGGAGAAAAGTTTCGGTGACCCCCCCTCCACCCCTGCCACCGACTCAAGGCTTCATGCGCTCTGGCAGGACCCCGACCAGTCCGGAGAATCCACACTCACGGGACACTGCCCAGCCACCTCGGGCTGTGCCCGGTGGTATCCTTTGCTGAGATGGGCTCCTTTGAGTTTGTCACTGTAAACGCAACCCATGTAAAATTCATGAGGCAGAATGCTCATGTCCTCTGACCTCTGAGCTCTCCATCTATTCCATGCTTTTCTAGCATGTCCACCATTATACTGGAGTGCCGTGTTAATACCCAATGTTAACACAGATGTGAAATTCAGATGTGTGTGCTCTACCCAGTTCCCTAACCCACTGTGAGGTGAGAATATCAAGACTTATTCTGGGTCCTCTTGCTGGCTCCTCTACCCAGAGGCAAGTCCTCCTTGCCAGTGCAACAACCGTATCTGGCTCTAAAGTCTGTTTCAGCCCGCAAATCCTAAGGTTCCATCCTTGCAGAAGGCTCTGTCTTGGAATAGAGAACAGCAGGCCCGAGGCTCCCCCCAGCTCCTGGCAAGGCCTCCAGGTATGGGGCTGCTGGTCTATCCCTTCTCAGGTGCTGGGGGTCAGGCCCTGCGTCTTCTCTCTCTGGGCCCAGATACAGCCTCCTCACCTGCCTCCTTGCCTCTAGTCGTCCCTCCTGCCTGATCTGTCCTCCACACGCAGCCAGAGGGGTCTCCGTGAAGCTCAAATCTGATTACTTTTCTCCTTGCATAGCCCTTCTCTGTCTCCCTTGTTACCTGGGGTAAAGGCCTCATGTTCAGCCTGGTGCTCAGATCCTTCGCCACCCCCTGCCTGCCTTCCAGCTTCCGCTCCTGCCACTTTCCACTTCAAACCCTCCACCACAGTAAGTCTTTCTGTTCCCAGGAGGCACCAGGGCCCTTCACATCTCTAAGCCCTTGTATTCACCGCAACCTGCATTTGCAATGCCTGAGAAAACTCCTACTCACCCTTCAACACCCAGCTCGGATGATGGCATTCCCCTAAGAGATGTCCTGACCCCGAGCCAGTCATTTATGCCTCCTCTGTGCTTGTCTACACTCTGCAACTTTGTTAGTGTCCTGTCTACAATCGGCTGAGACTGTCCATTGTTTGCTGGGGGGGTCTCCAGAGACAGAAGGCTCTCTAGGGGCCGGACTCTGTGAATAGTAACGATACCAACCACCACCACCGTTAGCGTTCATGAGGGATCAATAATAATAATTTCCAATATTTATTAAGCATTTTCTCAGTGCTAAGCACTATTCTAGGTGCTTTATATGTATTAGCATTCTGAATCTTTAAATACCCTAGGAAGTGGATAGTAGTAATAATATTTTTCCTCACCCCCATTTTACAGATGAGGAAACCAAAGCTCACAAAATGAGAGTAACTTGCTGCAGGTCACACTCCCGGAGCTGTACTTCCAGCTACTGCACCCCACCGTCTCTCCATGTCTCACTGGATATTCACCCCAGACCCAGAAGAACAGAACCCCATGCCTACTTTGTGAATGAGGAGACGGGGGCTCACGGAGAGAAAGGGAAGGGCTCAAAGCCCCACAGGAACTATGTGGAAAAACTGGGATTCAAACCCAGGTAAGGCTGGGCCTCCTGAGCCTGGGCCTCGACCCGCCACGCCCATCTCCATGGTCGGGGCGGGGGGGGGGGGTCCCAGGCCAGAGCGTGCAGCCGGTGCCTGGCCAGCACTGCCCCTTTGTGAGCCCCGGGTATGGTCCCTGAGAGAAAGGCCTCAGTTCCCACCAGCGGCCACCCACACACCTGCTTCCAAGACTAATGGAATCCGTGGCCAGACGCCTCCCAGCTCCAGATGGTGCTCCATGCCCCACTGCCCCGCCTCTGCCTGTCTGCTTCCCTCCCTCCCCTGACCTGCTGACTTTGCCCCCCCTTCCCCAAGGTCAGACTGCGCTGCTGCAATAGGGCAGAAGAAAGGAGGTGTCCCTCCGATGGCCTCATCTTTGTGTCCCCTCCATGGTGGCCTCCTTGGTGGCCGGCCAAATGAGCTGTCCTCCTACCCGCTCCCCCCCCCCCCCACCAAGCCTTTTCATCTTCTATCCCAGACAACAAAGCCACGGAGGCCAGGCGGAGGCCCCTCCTCCCTGCTCCAGCTGAGCTTGGTTTTTCAGTCTCCTTTTATGTGAATTTGAGCCCAGCCCCTGCCCAGGGGTATTGGCCTCAGGCTGCCTGCCCAGGTGTCCTGAAGGCCCAGCTGCCCCTCAGGGCAAAGCCAAGGCAGGCGCAGCAGGCAAATGGCTGAGACACCAGGGGCTTCAAGAGAAGGTGGAGATGCCCACAAACCCCCAGTCCCCGAGTCAAGGGCAGGTCCTCCAGGAGCACCACTCCTCTTGAAGCAGGATCTGTCCACTAGGCCACTCACTCAGGGCTCACCTTGTGCTGGAGTTCCATATGCCCACACCCTCCTCACCAAGACAGGTTTGGGGTCAGTGTCCACCTGCATGTTCAAGGGTCCATTCATTCGCCATCTTGTGAGCCCGGGGCTGGGTGCTGGCCTAAAGAAATGCCAACACGGGCTACCTTGGCGAGGGTGCAGAGTACCCCTAGCCACCCCAAGGCATTCAGCAACCTGGAAAAGCCAACTTTGAGACAAGCTTGTTCTGTGTCTAACCAGGCTTCCTCCTGGGGCCTCCACCATCCAGGGAGGCTCCAGCTGCCACAGGTGGCCTGTTTTTTGAGACAAGAAAAGGGATTTGGGCCACAAGCTCCAGAGAGAGGCAAAGGTGGGGGGCGTGTGTTGTTTAACACACATGGGCTATGCTCCTCCTTGATTCTCCTGTGAAGAGCTCAGTCCTAGAGTTTGATGGGGCTGGCTGTGGCTCCAGCAGGGAGTATGTGACCAAGGTTTCACCAATCAGAATATCAAATCGTCTTCACCCCCCTGATGTGTTCAGGGATGAACATGTGTCCAAGTTGGTTCAATAATTTCCAGTTCCAGGAATTCAGTGGGATGGCTCAGATGAGAGATGATCTTTCTACTGGACTTGAAGCTTTGAAGAGGTAAGCACCCCAAAGGCTACCAGGGGAGAGAACTTGCCTGAGAGCAAAGCAGAGCTTCTATATTCTGGTGACATTGTTTGAGTACCTGGATCCAGCCATGCCTGAAGCTGGCTGGCTACCCTTTCCAGGAGACACTTTCTTTTTTAACCCAAGTCAGTTAGAGGCAGGCTTTCAGGCACTCATCTAAGAGAGATGGCTAATAGAAAGAAAGAGAAAACAGAGAAGAGAAAGGTGGAGAGTGACTGGGTATAATTTGGGAGAAGTAACAGTAAAACACCCTTGTTAAATGTGGGGTCAAATGACATCTCATGAATCATGATGTCAAATATTCATATAAAACTATCATTGTAATGTAATCTGTACACTCCCCCCACCCTAAATCATCAGTAAGGTCTACTGTGCTCAAAAATATGTTGGGAGGAGAGACTATTTTGTGGGATTGGAAGAAGAATCTGAGTCTCTCCTCTGAGATGTGGTGTGACCAGCTGTGGGAAGTGAGAGCTTAGAGGCTGTGATGGAACAGGTAATCCTTCCTGGCTGATTGGGCTGGGTAGGTGAGCCCCTGGGTTTTGGCCTGAAGAGCGCTTTGGTTCCTGGAATACTTCTATATGATCTGGGACTCCCACAGCTGGGGCCCCTCTGCACCCAGCACATTTGTGTCCTAACATGCATGTTCATGACCTGCTCCCCTCAGGCCCCAGAAGAGCTTCTGAGGGCAATGGACACGTCTGTGCCATTCCTGGTTACCCGAGGCATCCACTTTCTCCATAGAAGCTGCATAGGAAATGTGGAACTAATAAGTGAGCATCCCCAATTGCTTAAATATTTACTCTCCATTCTCTTAGGTTCCTGGCCAGGATGGTGCATTGAGGTGCTAGGGGAGGTTCCCTTTCCGTGAACAAATACATAGAAGTACTGGATAAAATATAACCATTTAAAAGAATACAGAGCCAAGGGGTGCCTGGGCGGCTCAGCTGGTTAAGCATCTGCCTTCGGCTCAGGTCATGATCCCGGGGTCCTGGGATCGAGCCCCACATCGGGCTCCCTGCTCAGCAGGGAGTCTGCTTCTCCCTCTCCCGTTCCCCCTGTTTGTGCTCTCTCCTCTTACTCTCTTGCTTTCTCTCTCTCAAATAAATAAATAAAATCTTAAAAAAAAAAAAAAAAAAGAATGCAGAGGCAAGGTCAAGAACAAGGAGAGATCAGATCTCCAGCTTGCATGGGATGCAGAAGATGGACCTGAAATTCCCACAGAGGGGTCGGGACTGGGGTTCTAATGCCCAATGGGGAGAGCTACTGAAGGCCTCGCCTGATGAGTTCATACAAGGAGGCTCCTGCATGAAGCTAGGGGCCCTCCAGGGGCTGTCTCATCCAGGAGCAAAGGTGAGAAGAACCCTACTTACTGGCCTTGGGATGGTGTCCCCAGATATGGAGCTCAATTTCTCTCGACCTGTGCAGTTATGAAACTTCAAGCCAAGAAATGAAATTAGAAACTGGCCCAGAATCAGGCCCTGGTGGGACAGTTCTGGACGCAACTCCACAACCTTGGTGATGGGTGGATTCTCCAGGATCATGGCTTCTGCCAAAGAGGGGCTCACTGTCAACTATCACAATAGCACACCGAGAACTTGTCATTATCACAGCAAGAGCAGAGATAAAACACCAGGGAAAGCTCAGATGTTGTGGCAATCCCAAAGAGACTGGAAAAGAAGGATGTTTAAACGAGAAAGAGATGAAGGACTGGAGAGAACCCACAACACAAGGACTGAGCGGGATGGGAACGAATGTGCAGTTTTGAAAAAGAAATACATGGAAGTCCAGATGGTTACATGGATGTCATTTTAGGGCAACAGCAGAGAAGAGGAAAGGACATTTATTCAGAGTTGGGAGACTCACCAGGTGCTGAAACAGCCAAGTGTTGGTTAGGAGATCACCCCCATGGCTCTATTTCCTCATTTGAAAAAAGGTGGCATAATACCAGCCTCCAAGCGTTATGAGAAGATCAGAGTGGGTCATTTTCTGTGACAGCCCTGGAAAAGTGTGAGTCGGGTCATGCATGCTAACCAAATGGCTTCAAGGTGTCATTCCCAGGAGGGATTTCAGTCATTGCACTGTTTCCCCCCCCCCCCAGAGATACATCTGCAGAACACCTGGAGGCAGTCGAGAGTGACGTCACTTAAGAGGGGTGCTGGGGCTCTAGTCTTTGGGGTATGGTGCTCCTTCCATCCCCCAGCACCTCTACACTGCAGGCCCAATGGGTCTGGCCACGGAGGGAGGAGGTTCAGCTTAACAAGCAGGGGACATCTGAGTTCCAGCCCCCCTGCAGGCTATGAAAGGTCCTGCAGGTGTTTGGGGCGGGGCAGGGGGGTGGGGGGAGTCCAGGAGGACCTGTGCACGTTGCCAGGCTGGCCTGGGGTATGTGGCTTTGGGCTGTTCGGGCTGGGGTTTGGATCCTAGCTTGTCACTTGCTGTGCCACACCAGCAAGATGCTTCCTCTCTGGCCTCGGTCTTCTCATCTGTGAAGTGTAGATGATAATTAATACCTTTCTCTTAGGCCAGTTGAGGGGCTCATTTGAGCGAATGTGGGGCAAGTGTCCGGCATCACGCCTGGTACACAGGTGATGCTCAATGCATGTCCTTGGCAGTCCTATGCCCTCCCCTTTCCTTTCTTCAAAGGAGGAGAGCTTTGGGGCAAGTCAGCCCACAGACTCTGCCCATAGAAAGCAGGCAGAGGAGAGGTCGGCCTCCTGGGGCTGGGCATGGGTTAGGGGGCATGTTTGTATAGGGACAGGAAAACAAGCAGCAGAGCCATCTCCTAATCACCATGACCTCCACACCATGTCACTCGTTCTCTGGCCCTCAGTTTTCTCATTCACTCGACATCTCCTTGGAGACTGCAATAACTGCTCCTCTTTCTCCTCACCAAGAGAACCCAATTGTGTTTGGGGCATCAATATGGCCAGATCCTCCTGCAGATAGGAACAGCCATGTGACACGGTTCTGGCCCAGGAGATGGAGGTGCAAATTGTGATGGGGCGTAGGGGTATCTCTCCCTGAACACAAAGGCAAAGCCCACTTGAAGAAAATCTTCCCCACCCTCAACCTTGCCCGTCCTCGTCATGCCTGAATGGCAGACACGAGGCCTGCAGGTATGGCAGCCGTCTGGTAACTGTGCGTCAACAACAAAGGCTAAGGTGGAAAAAAAGAAAGGACACAGGCTGTGGGGGCAGGCCGACCTTACTCTTCCACTTCCTGGCTGTGTGGCCTCGGGTGTGTGACTTCACTTCTCAGAGCCTCACTTCCCACCGTCTGTCAAATGGGGATAATACCTCTACCTTGCACAGTTCTTGTGAGGATTAAATGGTGCCATGGATACAAATCCACCTTTTCTACTGTAAAGGGCAATCCAGATGTTCGTAGTGGCTCTTACATCATGCTATAGAGGACAGTTACTTTAGGGGAAAACAAAGAAGAGACCCTTTATTTCTCCTCTTGGAGAAGGCTCCAAGGCTGGACACGGGCCCCAAGCCAGCCAGCCCAGCCCTTGAGCCGATCAGCTATGCAAACAGGAAGTGGCTATCCAAACATTTGGAGCCGCAGGAGGCTGGCCCAGAATGGGCCTCTTCATGGAGGCCTCTCTCCACATTGTGCCTTCTCATCGCCCAGCCGTGAGCACCTCCAAAGTCAAGGAGGCGGTCCCCGCTCTCAGGGGCTGCGTTCAAAGCCTCCCCTTCTGGTTGCCCTGCCCACCAGCCTGGGCCAGGCCGCCTTCCTTTTCAGCTGGAGGAAGGCAACAGCCCCTCTGGGAGCTCCCCACCGTCTCTTGCTCTTCCCTCTCCTCCCACCTCTTTGTCACAACTGTAGCCAGGGTAATTTTTTTTGAAATGCAAATCAGTTCTTGTCACCCTCTTGCCAAAAACTTCTGTGTTCTCTTTGAGGGAAGGATTGAGGTTCCTGACAACCTGATGGCCCGGCCTCTGCCTGCCTCTCCAGTTTTCCTCCTCCAGCCAGCCTGGCCTCCTTTCGGTTTCTGGGATGTGCCACGGTCCCTGCTGTCTCAGGGCTTTGTCTGCAGTGGTCCCATTTTCTAGAACACTCTCACCTTCTCCCCTCCTCCTCTCCCTGGCCCGTCTTGCCACGTAACCACCTATTCTCAGCTCTCAGCCCAAGTGTCACTCAGGGTCTGGCTGAGGCTGCAGCAAGCATGACGAAGGTCCTGCTCTGCCCCCATCGCTTTCATCCAGCCTGTTGCCATTCATCTAGTCACATGCTGGTCTTACACGCTCAGTAGGGGCTACTCAGGGCAGGGATTTCGGGTTGCCGTGTTCCCAGTCACATCCCTGCTACCTGGCACGGCCTCTGTATGGAGCCGGTGCCCAGTAAATGTGGCAGTCAGGCAGGCAGGCGTGCTTTGTGATTCAAAACAGAGATGGAGCTGTTTACTGCGCACCTACTGTGTGCCAGGTGGGACCTCGCGGCCTCTTCACAGCTGTCCTGGCAGGCAGGGACTAGAGTCCCTGTGTTCTACCAAAAGGGGAAACAGAAGCTCCAAGAGGGGCAGTGACTTGCCCAAGGTCACACATCTGGCAGAGGCCCTGCTAGGATTTGACACTCCGTCCCACGCCCAGCTTCCTGCCTGGTGGAGCTAGCACCAGGGATCATTGCACATCTGTTTCCTCATCTGCAGAATGGGGATGAGGCGGGACCTACCTCACAGGGCTGTTGTGAGGATTCAGTCGGTTAGGCCACTCAAGAGCTTCGCTCAGAGCCTGGCACACATTAGGCGCTCAGTGACGGTGAGCTATCATCGCCATGGTTATCGTGTTGGTCAGAGAACAAATAAAAATAACTACATCCTCTTGGGACCCACGAAAGGGCCAGTGGAAGGTCTCTGTGGGTGAACAGGCACATGAATGGATGGGTGGGTGGAGAGCAAGCGAATGAGGGGATGAATGACTGAAGACATGGAAGAACAGCCGAGCCAACGGAGGGATGCACGCACGAACGTGTGAACGAACAGAGAAACACGAGAACGAGTGTATGTGCGGGGAGGTATGCACACCTGAGGTCTGGGAGACCCGGGGCTGACTTGGGGCACCCGGGCCGCATCCCGCCCCCCGCCCGGCTCACCTGTAGCGCCGCAGCTCGCCCTCCAGCCGCCGCACCCAGCGCTGCAGGCCGGGCACCTGTCGCGCCAGCGCCTCGAGCTCGCGCACGCGGCCCAGGCTGCGCAGCACCGCCTCCCGGGCCTCCTCGGCGCGCCGCCGCACCTCGGCCTGGCCCTGGCGCAGCCGCCCCGCGCGGGCCTCGGCTACCGCCAGAGCGCCCCGCGCCTGCCGCAGCTCCCGCGCCGCCGCCTCGGGCCCGTCGCGCCCCGACTCCTGCGCGCCCGCCTGGCTCTTCCAGAGGCCGACCTGCGGGGACAGGGCCGCGGCGACCGCGGTGAGCGCCTCGCGTCGGCCACCGGCCACGACCGCGGCCACCGTGCCCGCGCCCTCCCCCCGCCCCGAAGCTCCCACGGCGCACGTTTATTGCGCGCCCTGCCTACTGCTCCCAGGCTGGTCTGAACTCGTTTAATCCTCGCAACAACCCAAATGAGGCAGGAGCTCTAATTATCCCCTTTTTCCTGGGTTAGGGAAACTGAGCCACAGTGCCCAGTATTCCCATCTTTGCGCGGTACCAATAATTCCCGAACTTCACGACTCTTCTCTTCTTCTATGACTCCTCCGATCCCTAGACTCGAGGAACAATCTAAGCGTCTCAAAAAGGCGTTTCTGGACCTCCCTGTGTCTGGTCAATAGACTCTTCTTGAGGGTGGGGTTTTTGTCTGTCTTGTTTACCGCTGTGTCTCTGACGCCTTAACCAGGTCTGGCACACAGTAAGTGCTCAATATATACCTGGAGAATGAATGATCCTGGAACATCTTGCTCCGCACCCTGGGAGCCATTTCCCACTCCCACCCTTTGCTTCTCTTGTACTCCTAGGCCGCTAGCCCTTGCCTGTCCATAGCTGTGACCTCTGAAAGTGGCCCCCTGCCACCCCTCCGCATACACAGCCTGCCCTCTGCCGCTCAGGGCTGGTGACTGGGCAATGGGCAGAGTGGGGCTAATGCAAGTCAGCTCCCTCCTGATCTATGGTCCCTTGGGGCAGAGGCTCTTCTCTTCCTCCTCCCACCCCCATCGCCCTTGGCTGAGCACAGTGCTGAGCACAGTGCTGAAGTGTTTGTTGACTGAATCCCAGATGCTTGGGCTGGGTCCATATCTCACTCAGTGCTTCCTTCTCAACATCCCAGAGGTATGGCCCCGAACGGGTTCGGTGGCCAGTGACTGCCCGATGAACAGTGACACTATCTATTTAGCACCTGGGCCCTGGCCCTGAGGGAGGCCCATAAATACTTGCTGAATGACCCATAGAGCTGCCAGTCTACCCATTAGGCAGGAAGCTCCTTAAGGGTGGGGGCAGGGCCTTTTTCACCCCTTATCTCCTAAACCACCCTTCACCCCCCAGCCTGGCACCACAGAGAACTCAAGATGCCTGTTGAATGACTGAATGTGCCAGACGGCCCAGGTTTCCTGGGAGAGTTCAACTACCGGGTTAGAAGAGGCAAGACGACATAGTGAGGGTGGGGGGACGGCGTGGGATGGTGATCCGGGTGGGACAGGGGTTTTAGAGGTGGAATGGGTGGGGGGGGGCTGGAGTGGGTTGAATGCAATGGGGGTGGGATAGGGGGAGGACGCAAGTGAGCCGAAGTGGGGTGGGGCTGCCCTCTCTTCCCCCTTCCACTTCCTCAGCAGGTCCCGGGCTGCTCAAACGACCCCCGCCCGCCTCCAGTCACGCCGCCCGCCTCCAGTCACGCCGCCCCCCTCCCTCCGCGCCGGCGCGCACCTGCAGCGCTAGACAGCGCGCGTCGCTGCTCTGCAGCGCGGCCCGCAGGTCCTCCACCAGCTCGCGCAGGCTGCTGTTCTCCTCCTCCAACCGCGCCAGGCGCTCGCCGTCCCGGCCGCCCTCGGGGCCGCCGTCCGGGGCGGACGTGCGGGGCGGGCGGCGGCGGCGGCGCGGGCGGCGCAGGCGGATCTGCGTCTCGATGTGCTCGCTGAGAGCGCCGCGGGGCAGCCGGGGCCCCGCGCGGGTGCCGAAGTAGCCGCAGAGGCGCGCGTGGAACTGGCGGAAGGTGAGCTCGGGCGGCTCCGCGCGCAGCGCCAGGCGCGCCTCCTCTTCGGCATCCGCGTCCCTGTCGGTGGCCACCCCAGCGGCCGCGTCCCCGGCGGTCGCATCCCCCGGATTCGTGTCTCGGGCGGCCGCATCCCCGGAGGCCTCCCCGGCGGCGGCCCCCTCGGCGCGCAGCCCCAGCACGGCGCAGAGAGCGCGGAAGTCAGCGCGGGGCAGGCGGCCGGCGCCGCGGCAGTCCAGGTGATGGAAGACCTCTTGCAGGTACTGGTCCAGGCCGGTGGCCAGCACCACGATCTCGTTCTCCACGCCGCGGTCCAGCCCGTAGTGGTGCGCTAGGGCGCTCAGCAGCCACTGGGTGCGCCGCGCGGGTCGCCGGTACGGGTCACCCACCGCGCCCTCCATGCCGGCCTCCCGGAGGCCCGGGCCGCTCGCCTGCATCGCTGCGGCGCGTCTCTCCTCGGGTCCCTCCGCCCCGCCACTTCCAGGGGCGGCCCCAGAGTTCTTCGAAAGGAGGGGCTTAGCGGCCGCGGTCTGGTTGGAGCGGCGCGGAGGGCCGTGTCCAGCAGCTGCTCTGGCTTGGCCGGGCGTCTGTGTTTACTCGGGTTCGTTTGGAGGAGGCTGGGGTAGGGGGCCTGGTCCCTCTCTGTCTTGCTTCTCCGGGTGACCCCCGCTCTCTTCTCCCCTCATCACTCCAGGGGCGTCCCTGGCGTCTCCTTTTCCCTTCCCACTCCCGGCTCTGTGGGCTTTCAACTCCGGCACCCTCTGTCCCACCCACCGTGAGCTGAGAGTTGGCCCCGGGACCAGCGCGAGGCATGGGCGCAGGATAGGAAGCCGGGGAGAGAGGGAGGGTAGCTGCCTGGTCTTGTTGCTGGGGGTGTGTCCCCCAAGCCCACGTGTCATTCCACCCCTTCTCCAGAAAGTCTTCCGAGGGTAGCCCCGCGAGCTGGCTCTATCCGCCCTCTCTCCACGCAGGTGCGGAGAAGCCCCCTCCCCCTATATTCAGATACAGGGTTCCCAAACTCACGTGCCGCTCCACCATAGATGGTGCAGAGGCTCACGTGGTAACTAGAGCAGAGAGACAGGGTTGGAGAAGTAAGTGGACTGCTTTAGGGACATCCCGCTGGTAAGAAGTCGATCTGAGATGGACCCTCGTTCTCTAAGCTGTGTGTGTGTTTGATGGGGAGTTGGGAGGCGGGGATAGAAAAGTGGTTTCTAGCCCTCACCTTTGTGCCTGCGGATGCTGAGTTGGCGGTGCGATCTGAGTTCCGTCTCTGAGCTGGGGTTATGCTAACAGGGTTGTTGGGCCAACATTTTCTCTGGTGCCTTACAACGCATTTCTGGAAGGTGAAAGAAGATCTACCTTCTCAGGGGGAGACTTAGGCTGTTTTTCCTTTCTCTTTCACGAGATGTCATGCACCTGTTACCTGCACTGGGACCCGCTATCCAGCCACGTTGGAACAAGAGGCAGACTTTATTCAACTGTCCTTGGCTGTAAGATGGGCAGAATCTGGCTTTCTGTATAACTCTAGGAATTTAAATGCTAAATCTGAGGGGCGCCTGGGTGGCTCAGTTGGTTAAGCGACGGCCTTCGGCTCAGGTCATGATCCTGGAGTCCCTGGATCGAGTCCCTCATTGGGCTCCCTGCTCGGTGGGGAGTCTGCTTCACCCTCTGACCCTATCCCATCTCATGTGCTCTCTCTCTCTCTCATTCTCTCTCTCAAATAAATAAATAAAATCTTAAAAAAAAATAAATCCTGGAATTTGAAAAGGCACTAAAATTCTGTCTCCTGGGCTGCAGTATCCCAGAATCAGCACTTTTTGGGGGCAAATCCCTACTCATTCTTGAAGATTTAGCCCAAGGGATGGAGTTAGATGCTTCTCCCCAGCCATTTTGGACATAATTTTTTTTTTTAAATTATAAAAGTAATAGCATTTTGACAAAAAGTTTTTTTTATCAATTCCACTTCTTGAGCGCCTGGGTGGCTCAGTCGTTAGGCATCTGCCTTCGGCTTAGGTCATGATCCCAGGGTCCTGGGATTGAGCCCCGCATCGGGCTCCCTGCTCGGTGGGAAGCCTGCTTCTCCCTCTCGCACTCCCCCTGCTTGTGTTCCCTCTCTCGCTATCTCTGTCTCTGTCAAATAAATAAAATCTTCAAAACAAAACAAAACAAAACAAATTCCACTTCTTGGCTCCTGCCTTAGAAAAAGACACGTGCACAGGATGTTCACTGTATCATTGTTTATAGTATTGAGAAACTAGAGACAATCTGGTACTCATCAGCGCATCAGCCATGATGAATCACCAAAAAGGGTGAGTGAAATAAGCAAGTTGCGGCCTCTTATGTACAATGTTATGATTTCCATAACAATAACAAAACCACACCAAATGGTATTAAATATTTTCTATAAGGACATGTGTATGTAACTGCATAGAAAAAGATGGAAGTAGGGGCTCCTGGGTGGCTCAGTTGGTTAAGCCTCTGATTTGGCTCAGGTCATGATCTCAGGGTTCTGGGATCAAGTCCCACGTGGGGCTCCTTGCTCAGCGGGGAGTCTGCTTCTCCCTCTCCCTCCCCCCCATGTTCTCTCTCAAATAAATAAATAAAATCTTTAAAAAAATTAAAATAGAAAAAGATGGAAGGAGTCAAAACTGATGCAGTGCTTATTTCTGGGGAGCAAAGATGTTTTAGCCTTTGCTGTAACATTTCCCTTTTTGCCAAGACGATTTCTTTCTTTCTTTTGGGGAGGACACACCTTATTTGCCATTTACATACCATAAAATCCACCCACTGAAGGGTGTAAATAAGTGCTTTTATTTTTATTTTTTAAAAAAATTTATTTATTTATTTGACAGAGAGACACGGCGAGAGAGGGAACACAGCAGGGGGAGTGGGAGAGGGAGAAGCAGGCTTCCCGCCAAAAATAAATGCTTTTAGTACATTTGTAGAGTCTAGAGCCATCACAATCTAACTTCATAACATTCTCATCACTCATTTCCCAAAACCCTTGTACTGGTTAGCTCATTTTCTCCTTCACCTTCCACCCCCCCCACCTCCTGCACTAGACAACCACCATTTCCTGTTTCTATAGATTTGTCTATTCTGGACATTTCATATGAATGGAATCATACCGTATGTGACTGATTCCTTTTTGAAAACATGAACAGTCATGTTTTCAAGGTTCACCCACACTGTGGCATGTACCAGTATATCCTTCCTTTTTCTGGCACAGTAATATTCCATTGTGTGGCTAGACCATGTTTTTTGCTTCCCTGTTCATTGGTTGATGGACATTTGGGTTGTTCCCACCTTTTGGCTGTTCTAAATAGCGCTGCTGTGAACATTCATGTGCAAGTTTTTGCGTGGACATGTTTTCATTTGTCTTGTGTGTAGACCCAGGGGTGAGGCCTCTGCTTGGACGGTAGTTTTATGTTTAATTTGTGAGGAACTGCCAAACTGTTTTTCATGATGGCTGTACCATTTACCTTCCTAAAAGCCATGTTTTCGGGGGTTTCCTGACAGGTTAAGTAACACGGATGTTCTCAGTCCTCCATCTCACCACACGGGGCCCCAGGCCTTCCTCAGCAAGTTCCTGCCATCTTCCATTCCTCTCTGTGTTCACACCCTGCATCCAGTCTGTCAGGCTCTACCCTCACCACACATCCCGAATCCCGCTTCCTCGCCCCACTCCATGGGTACCACACAGAGCCAGCCCCCCAGCATCTCTCACCTGTATGCTTGCAGCAGGCTCCCCCGAGAACTGCCTGTGGACTCCTACAGTCTGTTCTCCAAGCCAGAGGATCCCCTTCTCTCTGCTCAGGAACCCCTACAGGGACTTAAGGCAAAGTGCTCACATTCCCCCTAGCCTCCCCCTCATCTCCTGCCATTGCCCTTCCCCCCTGACCTCCTTGCTGTTCTTCTAACTCACTTCAGGGTATTTGCAGCTGCTTCCCCCAGATGTTTACCTCCTCAGGCCATCACCTCCTCAGTGAGGCCTTTGGTGACCCTGAAGGCACTCTGCACCTCTGACAGACTCTGTCTCCCTGTGTTAAACTGTCAGTCAGCCATGAGGGTAGCAAAACACGTCTGTTCCCCTGGAACCGTGTCACTGAAAGGAGACAATCAGCCTCTAACTTCCTTCTCAGCTGCCTCCCTGGTTGCCCTCGGGAATGGTGGTGTGTATTGCCTTCCACATATTTTCTTTGCCTGTAGATGATATGTATATCTTTTATTTGTATTATTTATTATGTATATTTTTTCAAGGCAGCTATTACGCCGTGTTGCTGTTGATCTGTGGGCCTCACATGAGGTCTGAGCTTCAGGAAGCCAGGAACCTGGTGTCCCTCGTCCCAGCAGGGGCCTGGCACAGTGTAGGCACTGATAATGTCGGTTCGTATGAACACACATTTGTAGCAGTGAACGCACTGCATCATATGGGAAGACTGCCTCTGGTCGGCCTTGATGGGATTTGCTGTCCTTTGATCCAGCGATGTTGGAATCAGGGAGACTCCAGACGTTGGTAGTTGATTGGATCCCCAGCTGGACTGCAGAAGCTTCTAGGCCTGGAGCCCCATGGCCTGTGGGTTTGCCTTGTACATTTAGGACAGGACTCTGGAACTCGGCTCTGGACCTCTGAGTTGCATCTGTGCAGTTGAATCTGACTTGATTTCATGTTAGTGCTGAGAGCAGGCAATGAAGCAAGACTGCTGTGCTCCCCCCTGCCCCTGGCACTGCAGTGGGGGGCTGCTTTTGGCGAGGGAATCCTTTGAACAGTAACGTTCCTGGGCCAGTCAACATTGAAAAGAAAGCCTTTAAATATCTGGCCATGGAGCGGTGCCTGGGCCTCCGCCCCCCGCAGCTCAGCGGGGGCCAGGGAAGTCAGGGTTGATAATGGTGCACTGTCAGGCCTGTCTGTCTGCGGGGCAGTGTTACTAGGCGCCTCTGAAATCATTCCCGTCGGACCCACAAGGTTTTTGTTGAAGGTTTGAAGTGAGCAAACTCAGAGGTCTCCTGGGCTCTTTTGTCTGAGCTGGGGGATGGGTGTGTGTCTGCGTGGGGGAGCAGAGGCCCTGGCAAAGAGATGATTTTCTGAAGTCAGTTCACTATTGTTTGAGCCATTTCAAAAAGTATATTGTTTAAAGTGTCTTTAAACATCCCAGAAAAAATGCTTGTTAGCACAAATCACCACCAGAAGAGGGGATCCCAGATACTCTTAATGTATTTGTTTTGAGGCGTTTTCCATGCATTTGGGCATGAAAGAACTTCCCTGGGGTGGTTGTTACACGACTGTATACATCTGTCAAAGCCCTTAAAAAGGGTGAATTTTACAGGATGTGAACTGTAGCTCATTAAACTCAACATAAAGAAACACGGTTGAAATGCTGTTGCTGGGATCTTTGCACATCGACCATACTTCCCAAACAGCCTTGCCATCATTAATACTCCTTTGCAAATGTTCTCAAGCACCACTCATGTTCCCTCTCACGACTGAGCTGTGAGGTTCTCCATCGTCATCCCCCAGCGTTGCTCATCAAGGTGGTTTGCAGTTTTTCTCCATTAAAACCCTGTGAACTGTTGACTCTGTGTCCCGAGTGATTTACTACAGCGCCGGGGAGTTGGAACATTTTATGCGCTCTTGATACTGTCAAACCGTTTTTCAGAAAGCTTTTGTCATTCTGTGCAGCCCCCTGGAGTGTCTGGGAATGTCTGTGAGCCATCATTTTTAGTGACAAAGCTTTTATATTTTCAGGAGTCTTGGTTAGTAGATTTGCTTAGTGTTCAGACACCAAATTTTACTTCTACTAAAAATCGGACTGAATTAGGCAAAGATTTCTTAGATACAACACAAAGTGAATGGTCCAAAAATGAAAAAAAAATCAGTAAATTGGACCTCATCAAAATTCAAAACTTTTGCACTTCAAACAGTGGTGGTAAGGACGCCATTAAGAAAGAGAAAGGACAGGCAGGAGACCAGGAGAAAATATTTGCAAAACATAGATCCCATAAAGGACTTGTATTCAGACTCTACAAACAACTCCTGCAACTCAAGAAGAAGAACAACCCCATCAAAAAGGGGGCAAAAGACAGGAACAGACATTTTACCAAAGAGGATATATGGATGGCCAATAAGTCCATGAAAAGATCTCAGTATCATTAGTCATTAGGGAACTACAAAGTGAAACCACAGTGGAATCCTATTTCATACTCATGAGAATTCATAATTAGTTAGACTGACAATAAATGGTTTCTGGAGGGTGTGGAGAGATAGGAACGTTCATACTATGATGGCGGGAACGTGAAACGATGCAGCCACTTTGGTAAAAACAGTTTGGCAGTTTCCCAAAAAGAGAAAGCATGCAACTGCTGATGTGGAAATACTGGGGTTCGGGAGCGAATGGTCAGGAAAGAATTCTTGAGACATCTTTGGTGCAAAAAGGTGGTTTTATTAAAGCTCGGGGACAGGACCCAATGGCAGGAAGAGCTGCAACGGGGTCATGAGGAGCGGCCCATTATATACTTTCAAGTTGGGAGGGGGTTAGGGATAGCATAAGTCTCTAAGGAATTTTGGAAATAAGGTTTCCAGGACCTTGAGGGGCTAGCTGTTGGTAGGAAAAGGTCATTTATTACTGTCTAGTAAAACATTAGTCATGAGACCCTTCAGATATTTATCAGTGTGCCGTATGCTTGGGGGGTGATTGCCAACAGGTATCTTGGTTGGGGGAGGTAGAAATAAAGGAAGTTTCCAAAGGAATTTTTTAAATCTTTTTTAAAAATTAATATATATTGTATTATTTGTTTCAGGGGTACAGGTCTGTGATTCATCAGTCTTACACAACACCCAGCGCTCACCACAGCACATACCCTCCCCAGTGCCCATCACCCAGCCACCCCATCCCTCCCACCCCCCTCCCATCCCCAACCCTCGGTTGGTTTCCTATGATTAAGAGTCTCTTATGGTTTGTCTACCTCTCTGGTTTCAACTTGTTTCATTTTTTTCCTCTCTTCCTCTATGATCCTCTGTCTTGTTTCTCAAATTCCACATATCAGTGAGATCATACGATAATTGTCTTTCTCTGACTTATTTCGCTTAGCATAATACCCTCTAGTTCCACCCATGTCGTTGCAAATGGCAAGATTTCATTTTTTTGGTGGCTGCATTATATTTCATTGTGTGTATATATATATGTATATATATACACACACCACATCTTTATCCATTCATCTGTTGATGGACATCTGGGCTCTTTCCATAGTTTGGCTATTGTGGACATTGCTGCTATAAACATTGGGGTGCAGGTACCCCTTCGGATCACTACATTTTTATCTTTGTATCTACTATCCCTAGTAGTGCAATTGTTGGGTCATAGGGTAGCTCTACTTTCATTTTTTTAAAGATTTTATTTATTTACTTAATTGACAGAGAGAGAGAGAGACAGCAAGAGAGGGAACACAAGCAGGGGGAGGGTCAGAGGGAGAAGCAGGCTCCCTGCCAAGCAGGGAGCCCGATGCGGGGCTCGATCCCAGGACCCTGAGATCATGACCTGAGCTGAAGGCAGTTGCTTAACCAACTGAGCCACCCAGGCACCCCCTCTATTTTCAATTTTTTGAGGCATCTCCATACCGTTTTCCAGAGTGGCTGCACCAGTTTGCATGCCCACCAACAGTGTAGGAGGGTTCCCCTTTCTCCGCATCCTCGCCAACATCTGTTGTTTCCTGAGTTGTTAATTTTAACCATTCTGACCAGTGTGAGGTGGTATCTCATTGTGGTTTTGATTTGTATTTCCCTGATGCCAAGTGATGTTGAGCATTTTTTCATGTGTCTTTTGGCCATTTAGATGTCTTCTTTGTAGAAATGTCTGTTCATGTCTTCTGCCCATTTCTTGATTGGACTATTTGTTCCTCGGGTGTTGAATTTGGTAAGTTCTTTATGGATTTTGGATACTAGCCCTTTATGTGATAGGTCATTTGCAAATGTCTCCTCCCATTCTGTTGGTTGTCTTTTGGTTTTGTTGACTGCCAAAGGAATTTTTATATGTAAAACGAGAATTACAGGATCCTGGAGGTCTGGCCGATGTTAAGCTAAGGTTGCCTTTTGCCTCTAGCCAAGTATTAACAAGGAGGCAGTTGAGTTCCTAGAGGAAGGTCACTCTGCCTGTCTCAAGGACTTGTCAATGGGCTGTAAGTAGTAAGGGAATTTAATTCTTTTTCTTTTGCCTTTGTTCCCCACATCACTACCACATCACCCAACTATTTTACTCCAAGTGTCTACCCAAGAGAAATGGACACATCTGTCCACACAGAGAACTTTCATGGGTGTGTTCATGACAGCATTTTTCATAAATGTCTAAATGTTCAACCTCAATGTCTATTAACTGATGATCGGATGGAAAAAATGTAGTATATCGCACGATGGACCGTTATTCAGCCACAAAAAGGAATGAAGTATTGATTAATGCTACAGCGTGAATGAACTTAAAAAACATTCTGCTAAGCGAAAGAAGCCAGTCACAAAGCCGAGCCATGTATCATATGGCTCCATCTATACGAAATGTCCAGAAAGGTCACATTTTTTGAGATAGAAAGTAAATTAGTGGTGGCCTGGGCCTGGGGCTCAGAACAGAGATTAATCGTAAATGTGCGTGAAGGGTCTTATTAGGGAGATGAAAATGTTCTAACACTTATTTATGGTGATGATTTCATCACTTGGTAAAATTACTTAAAATCATTGAATTCTATACTTGAAACGGGTGAATTTTATGATAGAAAATATACCTCAACAGAGCTATTAAAAAGGGGGGCTAGAGATGGCAAGGAGAAGGTGGGTATAGCTGTTCCCCAAATATGCACCCAACTGCCGGAGGCTTGGGAGAACTCCAGAAAGCCCTCTGGGTGCCCATGGGAGCTCTGGGGTTTCTCTACCCTGAGAGGACAAAGGACGCAGTGAATGAATGCCTTCAAATTGCTCCCATCCAAGGGATGCCTCTCGGCACTGTGGCTTTGCCCTTCTTCCTATCCAGATGTGGAGTTAGTTCCTCATCCCCTTGAGTCTTGGCTGGTCCTTGTGACTTGCTCTGGTTAACGGATATGGCCGAAGTGACGCTGTGCCATTTTAAGCCTAGGTCTCAAGAGACCTTGTAGCTTGCACCTTTGCTTTCTTGGACCCCTGCCCTGAGAATGCCTTCTGAGGGAGGTAGTCCAGCCTGGTGGAGCATGAGGGGCCACATGGGGGGAAGAGGGGGAATTGAGGTCCCCCAGCCAAGGTCACCAACCGCCAGACATGTGAGGCCATCTTGGACCTTCCAGCCCTATTGATACAGATGATACAGCCCAGTGAGTGAGCCCCGGCCCCACCAGTGAAGAACCACCCAGCTGATCCAGAGAACTGTCACAAATAAAGGGCTGTTGTTTTATGCCATTAAGTTTTGGGATGCTTTCTTATGCAGCAATAGGCAACTGGGACACACACTTTGACTTTGCCTGTCCCGAAGCCATCTTTGTTGCGGTGAGGTTGTGGACCCACCTCTCACACCTGAGTACCAGGCGGCACACCTTTGCCCTCACTCCATCCCATGACCTCCGGGGCTTGACCTAGACACCATTTCTCTCAGGGCAGTGGTTATAAACCTTGGCTATGCAGTAGAATCTTCGGGGAGGTAACTTTTTAAAATTATGAGGTATGTTACAGTCATTTATTATTGTGCAATAAATCATCCTAAACCTCAGTGGCTTAAGACAACAATAATTTACTTTGGTCATAAATCTGCAATTTGGGGAGGGCCTGATGCTAACAGCTGGGTTCTGCTACATACAGTGTCAGTTGGGGTAGCTCAAAGGCTGGGAGCTGGGATCATCTGAAGCCTGGCACTCTTGCATGTCTGGTGGTTGAGGCTGGGAGTCAGCTGGGAACTGTTGGCCAGAACATCTACATGTGGACATAACATAGTGGCTGGATTCTTAGAATGAGCTCCCCAAGAGAACAAGGCAGACGTACATGGAGTTTGGATGAGCTGGCCTCAGAAGTCATAGCGTCACTTCTGCCATACTGTGTTGGCTGAGATGGTCACAGAGGTCTGTCTGGGTTCAAGGGGGAAGGGCCTAGACCCACCACTGGATGGGAGGAGTACCGACATCACTCTGTAAGAACTTCCGGAAGGAAATCTATTGAGGTGGCTAGCTTTGGAAAATACAATCTGTTTCTGGTTCCTAAGCCCCACCCTGGAGAATCAATGCTGAAGGTCTGGAGTGAAGCCTTAGGACTGCAGTTTTTACATGTTCCCAGGTGACTCTCTTGTATAACCAGGACCAGGCAATGGCCCTTTGTCTAAGACCCATGGCCCCTCAATCCTGAACTCAGAGCTGTCCCCACAGGAGGTGCAGCAGAGATTGGCTGCGGCCCGGCATGGTAGTGTGACCAAGGACCCTTTGGAGGGAAACCAGCCTCAGGCCAGCAGGGGCACCCAAGGAGCCAGAGGCCTGCTCTTGTGCAGGGGAGGGGGGTGTCCCTAACCGGCCCTTCTTGATGGAGGGGGGTGTCCCTAACCGGCCCTTCTTGACGGAGGGGGTGTCCCTAACCGGCCCTTCTTGACGGAGAGGGGTGTCCCTAACCGGCCCTTCTTGACGGAGGGGGTGTCCCTAACCGGCCCTTCTTGACGGAGGGGGGTGTCCCTAACCGGCCCTTCTTGACGGAGGGGGGTGTCCCTAACCGGCCCTTCTTGACAGAGGGGGGTGTCCCTAACCGGCCCTTCTTGACGGAGGGGGGTGTCCCTAACCGGCCCTTCTTGATGGAGGGGGGTGTCCCTAACCGGCCCTTATTGATGGAGGGGGGTGTCCCTAACCGGCCCTTCTTGATGGGACCTTTTGGGAGCCGGTGTATCCCAGTAGCCTTCTTCCGACCCCGTGTGTGTCTCACTGGCACTTCCTGGCTTGTAGACGGTAGTCTCCAGGCTGCTGGTGGTACAGTACGATAGGGTGGCAAGGCATTTGGTGGGCAGAGTTTCAGTCCTTCTCCCCAGGGTGCTCACTGCCATTTGGTGATTTCCCCTCACAGCTGTTCTCCAGCTTCAGTTTGTTTAGACTGATGCAAGCTGAGGAATGTTGGAGGACTGCAGTTGGTGGGCAGTATTCTAGGAGGGGCTGCCCGCAGCCCCTGGGGGTAGACTGGGAGGCAGGAGATGGGAGGAAGGGGACCTGGGTTTCAGCTCCAGCTCTGCTACAGTTTTGCTCTTTAGCCTTGGGTAGGTCATATCTCCCCTCAGAGCCTCAGTTTCCCCAACAGTCACATGTGGGGAGCCTCAGCTCCCGTTCTCTTAAATGACCTGTGTGGAGTGGAGCTGCACTCCCTTAACAGAAAACCTAATGTGGCTCCCCATTCCCTACAGTCTTGGAGCCCTGCCTGCCCTCCACACCTGTGTACCAGGGGCCCTGCCCACCACTCCAGCCTCATCATCCCTTCCCTGAACTTGCCATGCACCTTCACCCCTCTGGGCTTTTGTATATGTTGTTCCCTCTGCCTGGAATACTTTCTCTTGCTTTCACTGCCTGGCAAACCCCAAAGTTTGGCTTTTATCACCTCCTCCATGAAGCCTGCTCCCTCCTGCTAGTTACCTCTGTGGTGTGTCCCTGCACCCTACCCCTTGGTATTCTGTGATCTACATTGGGAGCAACAGCTAGCCTCCCAGCTGGGGGTGGGGCGCGGATTGAGAGAGGAGTGTTTGCAGACCAGCCCAGGCTTTGGAGTCAGTCTGGATTTCAGTCCAGCGCTGCTGCGACACACTCGCCTGTGTGACCTCAGGCAGGTCGCCCCACCAATCTAAGCCTCAGTTTCCCCATCCCTGAGTTGGGGCTCATTATCACTAAACAAAATTCTCATGATTTTTTAAGGACATCAGCGACAGAAGCAGAGAGTCTATGTGAAAGAGGTTTGGGGTGGGGTAGAGTTATCAGAGTTTTCAGAGCTCGTTGCTTCCCTTGCCTTTATCGAAGAATGTGGAGGTATAGGGGGAGCCGAGACCCCTGTTCCCTGTAGTGTAGGGAAGGGCGAGGCGTATAATAGGTGCTCACGTTCAGAGTAGGAATTCCTTAAAGATTGAATGAATGAGTGGATGAATGAATGAGTGAATGAAACGAGGCAACTAGTTTCTGAATTTGGATACACCTTTTTGCCAGACCTTGTCTGTGCACCTGGTCCGGGGACGGCGGCCGAGGCGGGAAGTCCCGCCCCCAGGAGCCCCGCCCCCGGAGGAGCCCCGCCCCGGGGCCGGAGCCCCGCCCGTCTCCTAGCAACTGTCAAACATAATTGCGCAGCGGCGTCCTGCTCCGGTGGGCAGATTGCGTCCTTGGAGCCTCCTCGCCTGGGGGCCGTGACGCCCAGGCTGTTAGCCAACGCCTTCCCTCGCAGGTACCGAAGGTCCCTCTCTACCTGCCGCTCCAGCTGGGCATCCCGTGCTAAACAAAACGTTAGCCCGGGTTCCTCCTCCATGGACCCTGAGCTTGTGCCCTGAACCCAGCACTCAGGGCCCATTCGTGCCTTGTCTCGCGGGGGGGGGGGGGGGGGGGGAGTGTCTCGCTCTCTTTGACCTCACCAGACTCTTGCACGTGCTGTCCCCTCGCCCGGTTCGCCTGTCCCCACATTGCAAACTCATCCTGGGCTTTGGCGCTGCCCTTACCCTGAGGCCTCCCCTAGTTGGAAGCACAGGGTTTTCTCCCAACTTTGCGGTTCTTGGGTAATTGCGCTTACCTGGAGCTGGCATTCCAGAGTGCCAATGATTGACTCGTGAAAGGAGGAGCAGCTGGGGCTGGGGGAGGATAGAGACTCAAGTTGGAGAAACGGGTTGCTTGTTATCATGATTACTGCAAGCCACCATTCTCTGTGGTTCATTGTTGAGTGCCTACTGCATGCCAGGCAGTGTCTGAGGCCTTGGCTGTTCAAACCAGGACGGGACAGGGGAAGGGAAGGAGGGGAAGGGTGGGTCATCCTGAAGGAGGCAGGGCTTACCTCTTGGGAACAGAGGCAGGTGACAGCAGCGCCTTTATTTTCTTGCAGCCAGGAGTGCCACGCCCGTGGGTGCTCTGCAGAATGTCGCTGCGTGCCTGGGAGTGGGAGGGTGAGGACAGGGTGAGCATGGGGCCCATGTCCTCCCTGGCCAGCTTTTACCAGTCTGGGAGTGAGTGTGATATGGAGGAGTACCTGAAGGTCAAAGCCCAAGCCCAGGAGTCAGACTCTAAGCACCCATGCAGCAGCGAGTCCTCATATGGGCCTGCCAGCACCTTCAACTCCGATGTGCCCCAGATTGTCCCCTGCAAATTCATCATCTCACTGGCCTTCCCAGTGAACACTGGTAAGTGCTGGAGCAGAATCCCAACACTCTCCGCAAAATGGGGTGCGCTAATGACCTTCTCCCAGAAGTTTGGGGCACCTGAGCTCCCTCCACTGGTTTCCCCAAGTGAGGTGGCCAGTGCTGGCAGCAGAGGTCAGGAAGGAAACTGCAATTTTAGGAAACTGCTACTGGGATACACCGGCTCCCAAAAGGTCCCATCAATAAGCGCCGGTTAGGGACACCCCCTCCCCTGCACAAGAGCAGGCCTCTGGCACCTTGGGTCCCCCTGCTGGCCTGAGGCTGGTTTCCCTCCAAAGGGTCCTTGGTCACACTACCATGCCGGGCAGTTTCCTTCTTTAAAATTTACAATTTTAGGCTCCAAAACTGCAAGGAAACCCCCACTGTGGGCCAAGCAAGGGAGTGATTAAATAGGCTTCACCTGCTTAATCCTCTCAACAACCCTAAAAAGCAGGTGGTATTATATCTGCTTTTTGTGGATGAGTAAATGAGAAAGAGGTTACAGCATGGGTTCTCATAATCTAGCTGTGCATCACCAAATTCCTTGTTTAAATTCTCAGATGTATTGAATGAAAATCTCTGAGTGTATAGGTATATCAATTACCTGTTGCCCCCCAAATTCTGTGTAACAAACCCAAACAGCTCCCCAAGTCAGGGGCTTCAAACTGGAATCCCTTGTTCTCCTGGATAAGCAGATCAGCGGCTCCAGGCTAGGGTCCCTGCGGTGGCTCTGCTCTGCTCCCCGTGTCCCTCATCCTCCTCCTGGACACGTGGGTCAGCCAGACACATTCTTGTTACAGAAAGGCAGAGACACATGAGAGGGCAAGCCCAGACAACGCAGAACTCTTCGAGTCTTTGGGCACCTCCCACCTGCTCACATTTTTTTGGCCAAAGGGAGTCACATGATTGAACCTCTAAGATTAGGGGCAGAGAAAAGAACTCCACTTTTGATATATATCTATTTTTGTCTACTTGCACTAACCCCCCTGAAGATTAATTTCAGCTTCTCCTTGTAGTTCTATCCATTCTTGCCTCAGATATTCTGGAGGCTCTTTGGTTAGATGTATATATACCATGTTTAGAATTAACCCGTCTTCTTGGTGACTTGAACTGTTTTTACCGCCAAGACCACGGGGAGGCAGGTGAAGCGCCACAGGTGAAAAATGTAAGGAGGCGCTCCCTCTCAGCATCATGCAGTGAATTTCTGCACCCTGTTACTCCACTGGCTAGGGGGCCTGGACCTGCATCTCAGCCCCAAGTGGGGCAGACAGCATGGGGGTGGGCGGCCTCCCACAGCATCAGGCTCTTTTTTGGTTCCAGGGAACTGTGGAGACGGGTGTGCTTTCCCATGCGAGACTCAAACAAGACTCATTAAATCCATGTCTTCTAGGTTATAAAGGAAAATATACAATTCTGATGGAAAAATATAGGAAACACCCTAAAATGGACAAACCTGCTGCAAAGGTTCGCCGTTACTACCACATTGAGTATTTCCTTCTGCCCGATGATGCGGAGCCTAAAAAAGTTGACATGGTGGTGTTTCCAATGGTGGCCAAAGTGTTCCTGGATTCAGGAGTAAAGGTGTGTGTGTGTGTGTGTACACCTCACATGCAGTCTAATACTACAGAAAGTGTGCTTGCTTCCCTTGGAGCTTGTTACCAAAGGGGTGTGTGTGTGTGTGTGTGTGTGTGTGTACGTGTGTACATACACCTCACATACAGTCTAATACTACAGAAAGTGTGCTTGCTTCCCTTGGAGCTTGTTACCAAAGGTGTGTGTGTGTGTGTGTGTGTGTGTGTGTGTGTGTGTGTGTGTACATACACCTCACATACAGTCTAATACTACAGAAAGTGTGCTTGCTTCCCTTGGAGCTTGTTACCAAAGGGGTGTGTGTGTGTGTGTGTGTGTGTGTGTGTGTGTGTATATGTATGTGTACATACACCTCACATACAGTCTAATACTACAGAAAGTGTGCTTGCTTCCCTTGGAGCTTGCTAGAAATGCAGGGTATTGGGTTCCACCCCAGACCTACCGAATGAGAATCCACACTGACCTCATAATACCCATTACCAGACTATATATCTTTATCTAGTCATTTCTTTGGTGTTTCAAAAGTTTTTGCCACTCTTGTGATTTCCTTCTTTGTGTGAGTACTTGTGTGTGTCCATGTGTGTGCACACCTGCCTGCCTGCACACACACCCACCCTCCTGCCTGTGGCCTGACTCTGGGTCAGTGCTTGGAAGTTACTGGAAAGGGCACGATTGGCAGGTAATTGCTTTGACTCTGTCTTTTCCGATGAACCCAGACATGTGACGGGGCCCCGGCCAGGACACCCATTTCCTGATGTGAGGTGGGGGCTGGGGGCGCGCCAGGCAGAGAAGGCAGACAGGTGGAGAGCAGCACCCTGGAGGACGAGGCTGGCGGGCGGAACCTCAGGCTGCTAAGCCTCCCAGGCCTGCACTTAGAGCCTCTTGGTGTTCTTTTACACAGACAGTGAGGCCATGGCACGAAGGGGACAAAGTCTGGGTGTCATGGACCCAAAATTTTAACATCAACGTGACGAAGGAATTACTAAAGAAAATTAATTTTCACAAAATAACCTTGAAGGTCTGGGACACTAAGGACAAGGTTTCGAGAAAAGTCAGGTATTATCGGTTAAAGAATACTGGGTATTCGGAAGATACAGGATCTTTCGGTAAGTCACGTATTTGTGTTTTGTTTGAAACGTTTCTCGAGGCGTGTGACTTCTCACCGCTAACAGAATCAAAACCAGTGTCCCCTCCTTTACTTCATCTCACTTTCCCAGGGCGCATGTGGCTTTGGGTGTCAGTGGTGCGTCATCCCTCCAGGACAAGCTTGAGCATCAGGAAGTACTGCCCCCTGGAGTTGTGTCTGAGGGTGGGCAGTGTCTGTGTGCATGTGCATTGGTCACCACCTCTACCTCCATCACATTTCTGGACTTCCTGTCCCCAGGCAGCACCCACATGTGCATTCCCCACCGGCCTGTCTCCTGGCTGAGTATTGGGTGTTCACTGACAAAAAAACACCAGGAAACAAGAGAAAACTTAGGAATCTCATGACCCTGAGACCACCATATGAGTCTTTTCATATAGATCCTCTAGATTCTTATTCTCACAAACGGGGGTTAGGGGCAGAGGGAGAGGGAGAAGCAGGTTCCCCACTGAGCAGGGAGCCCGACGCAGGGCTCTATCCCAGGACCCTGAGGCCATGACCAGAGCTGAAGGCAGATGCCAACTGACTGAACCACCCAGGCGCCCCTGGGTAAATATTTTATCAATGCCAGAAAGTCTCCTTTTGAGCTCACCTCCAAGGAGAGAGCTAGTAGGACTGGAAAGATCCAGGCTTTGAAGTCAGCCAGCTCAATTCAAACTGTCTCCTGTCTTGAACTAGCCAATGACCTTGGGCACCTTCCCACTTCCTCTGCTTATATGCCCCGAGGCAGGGTGATGGGAGTGCACCGCCCCCCCCCCTAGCAATAAAGAGAGTGTGTGTTGTCTATATTTAAAAACTAAAATGCTGCCAATTAAACTATGCTGTGGGGTTAATTGTAAGATGCATCCAGTTTTTTGAGATGTCAAAATGTCATGGGGATGTGCATCCGAGAATGGAAGGAGTATGTACTATTGTCACTGTTGTTGGTGGCTCCAGATAAGTATAGTTACCCCCATTTTACAGTGAGCAAAGGAGACTGACCACCTGCTTCAAGTGTGTGACAGCGCCAGAATCAGAACCCATTTTTTGGTGACTAGAAACCCTCTGCTTTCTCTGGCTTTCTAGCCTGCCTTCTTGGGGAGCCTTTCTGGCACCGGGGACTTGGCACTTCTGACTGTTCATCTTTCACTTACATCTGGGGTTTCTTAACCTAGGTGCTGTTGGCATTTTGGATCAGATCATTTCTTTTTGTGGGAGCTGTCCTGGGCACTGTAGGATGCTCAGCAGCATCCATGACCTCCACCTGCTGGATGCCTGTAGTAGCCTCCCAGTTGTGACAACCAAAATTTTCTTCAGACATTGCCAAAGGTCTCTTGGGGAGGGGAGCAGAATCACCCCTGGCTGAGAATCATTGATTTATATCTAAACTACTCATTGTAGGGTTTCTGTGTAAGAAAATGGGGTTCAAGGTGACTTTTCTTGCTTGGACCAAATGAAAGACCCACATCTTCAAAGCATGGGGTTCAAAACCACCTGCGTTAGATGCATTTGGAGGGCTGCCCAAATGCAGATTCCAGGGCCTGCCCCAGAGCTGTTGAGCCAGAATTTCTGGTAAACATCTGCCCTGAAGTGAGCTCGCATTGGAGCAGGGGTGCTGGGGCAGGTGTAGCAGGAAGGATTCCTGGAGAAGGGGCCATGGGAGGCAAGTGTGGAAGGGTAAATGGAGTCAGCTGGCCAGAAAAGGGAGGAGGAAGGGTGTTCTAGACCCTGCAGGGAGGGCCATGGGCCTTTGTGAGTGTTCTTGAAATGATAGCACTTGCCCCTCCCCAAGCCCCATCTCACGCCTGACATCACTGCCTCTTATGTTAAATCATTTCTTTCCATAAGCAGTGTATGTTCACTATGTAAAACAATTTAGAAATTAACTAGCATATGGGCACCTGGGTGGCTCAGTCGGTTGGGTGTCCAACTCGTGATTTCTGCTCCGGTCGGGATCTTGGAGTCGTGGGATGATGGTCTCAGTTGGGCAGTTGGCTTTTCTCCCTCTGCCCCTCCCCACGCACGTTCTCTCTCTCCTTCTGACATAAATAATCTAAAAAAAAAAATTGACTGGGACAAGGGAGAAAGAAATAAGATCACATGATGCTTGACCAGAGGTAGTCATTGCTATCATTTCCCTGTGCATTTTACATGTAAGTAGAAAGAATATTTTAATGAAAATGCATCTGGTGTACATGTTGTCTTAAGTCCTGCCTTTTTTCACCTTAAAAGCTATCTTCTTGAAACTCTTGTCTGTGGGAGGGCAGAAACAGCATGAGAGGTTTGGCTCATGTTCCAAAGAGGATGGGAAATGTATTTGGGTGAACCATAGGTCCCATGCCCAGAACTGGTTAGTTTTCAGCCTGCTGGTCTTGAATGGAACATCCCATCAAAAGTCAGCATTTTTCCTCTATTAAATCTGCTCGGCTTCTTGGTTTCTCAGTTACTGGACAAAGACTGCACCATTCATGAAGCCCTAAGTCATATGTGACCCCGGCTATGCCCTTAGCATAGCAACCAACACCTGGTTGGTGTCCCTGCCTGTGTGGTGTCCTTTGGGACTCTCTGCCCCTCAGCTGGCTCTTCCCTCTGCATCCAGGTCTCTTCCCCATCTCCTCTCTCCTACCACTGTTCCCTGACTGGTCTATAGCCCTGCTTTGACCTTGGCACTTCATTGCTCTGAACCTTTTTATGGCTGCCCAGCGGCTTAGGGAACCAGGTCCATTTTCTGAGTCTGGTCTTGAAGGCATCCTCTAATTTGTTCCCCAAGCCTCTTTTCTCACTGCTATTCTCACCTTCACTCCTGGTCCCTGAAAACACTAGGGTTTTCCCCATTGTGAGACCTGCCTTCAGCTATGGGGCCATACCTCGTGGGCCCTTAGCCTCATCTCTTTCTCCACAAATGGTACCTCTCCTTCAACGGTGAATCCAATTGCATCTCTTCTTTTCTTCACCTCTTTCTTGTAGCTTCCATTATCTGCATTCATTATTCCTCACATGTTGGTTGCTGCCACAAGCATACAGAGTCCCGTATTGATAGAAGTGAAAGATAGAGGGCTCATCTCCCTAGCTGGCTGCAAGGAGCCCTGGGGGGTGGTTCTGGCTTAATAAGTACCAGCTCTCTGACCACAGGAAAGTTATGTGTCATACTCCCCATCTGTAAACTAGGGGAAGTGGGAGTGCCTTCCTTCAAGTGAAGTGCGATGATTAAATGGAAGGACGCATGTCAAGTACGTAATGGTCTTAATCTGGAAGTAGCCATTGCCAGTTGAGGTTTGGATTTCCTGATATTTTGAAGCAGTGCCTAGACAACTGCTCCTGGAGGGCAGGGGCCCTGCCTGTCTTATCCACCTGCTCCATCTACAGCACTAGGAGAGTGCCGTACACATAGAAGGTGTTTGGTAAACATTTCTGATTGAGTCAATGGTTCTCCTACATTCTAGAGGAAGTGAAAAATTTGGTTTTAAATCAGAGAAGGTTATCTGCACAGGCCCCACACATCAAAGAGGAGTGGAACCAGGAGGATGCGCAAGAAAAAGCAGGAAAACACATCAAGTCTTTGCATGGTGAGTGGACATGACTTTGTGGACAAGCTGGGGGAAGTCAATGGCAGGGAAGGGGATGGATGGGTGTTGCTGGCATCGTGCATGGACACTGGGATCCTTTCTGTGTATCAGCAACTCCTGCTGGTGCCGGTTCACTCTAGAAGCCAGTGCTGTTTCAGTGCGGGAATCACTTTTTGTTGTTGATCCCTTTTTTTTGTTTAATTTTTATTTCATGATTTACAAAACTTTTCTAACTATAGAAGTTATATATGTGTGTTTTTTTTTTTTTTTTTAGAAAAGTCAGTGAATATAGAAAGTATAAAACAAGCAGGGAAATCGGTCTGTAGTTCTATCACCAGGAACAAGCATTGTAATTTTTTGGTTATCATGGCAAATTCCTTTGTTGTAAGATTTTTTTTTTTTTTTACATAGATAGGGTTGTTCTGGATACATAATTTTGTATTCTGAGATTAACGTGTCCCTACATGCACTTTCCTATTTACTTAAGAACTTTGCATAAACTCCATTTGTGGTGACTACATAAATTTTCATCTGCTGGTAGCACTGTAATGTTCCCTGTAGGTGGGGAATGTAAGGATCTTGGGAGTGTTACCAGTATCCTCTAAAGTAAACAGTGTTGAATTGGACAACTGAATAGATAATAGACTTTTTTTTCCCCTCTGTGGGATATTATATAAGAAATTGGAGGCTCCCTCTTGTCTCCATTTGTCCAAATAATCCTAATTAGTCTGTATATTCATTCATTTACTCGTTTATTATTAACCAGCCTTTTTTTTTTAAAGATTTTATTTATTTATTTGAGAGAGAGAATGAGATAGAGAGAGCATGAGAGGGGGGAGGGTCCGAGGGAGAAACAGGCTCCTCGCCGAGCAGGGAGCCCGATGCGGGACTCGATCATGGGACTCCAGGATCATGACCTGAGCCGAAGGCAGTCGCTTAACCAACTGAGCCACTCAGGCGCCCCATATTAACCAGCCTCTTTATGCTCACCACACACCCATCCCTCTGCTTGGTGACTGCCATTACAAAATGGGTAAAGGGCCCTCGTTTCTTAATGAACTAGAATGGAACAGGAAGTCCATTTGCTAATAAATATTATCAGATTCTCACCCAGCAGAGTCTGAAACTTTGCCCAAGATCTCCGAGGAATATGAAAAGATACCCAGAATGGAAGATCTTGCCACAGTTCGGTAAGGACGGACCCATGTTATTTTAGGGAGTGGGAGTGGAACCCCCTCTTGTACAAGCCGTACAGACTCACCAGGAGTCATGTGGATTTTTAGTAACTTAGAGCTCATGCAATCCAGGTGAAATTAAAGGATAGAGAAAGGAATGCTGTGTTTATGAGGGCAAACATGCACTGTGCTTTTGCACTTGTTGGTTTATCTCAATCCTCATCATGGTCAGTCTGTGAGGTGGTATTACTATCTGTTTTCTTCACAACATAACAGAGTGGTTAGTGATTTGCTCAAAGTTTTAAAATTGGAATTCTTGGGAATCTTGGGAGTGTTGGTAAAGCCAGGACTCCAGCCCATATCTTCAGATCACTGAGTCCACAGCATTTCCTGCTGTGAGTGCAGTTACTCTTAGAGCCTAAGAAGGGTCTGGAGATTCCTTGGATGCTGTGGGGACCTGAGGTAGAATGGAGACCCAGCTGGTGGCTTGGGAGAAGGGAGAATGGGATGGGGAGAACAAAGGGACCTATGTCATTAAAAAATCTTGACTTTTAAAAAATTTTTTGTGTTGAATTTATGCACTAATTTGAGAAGAATTGTCATTTTTACATTGTGAGCCTCTCGCATCCATGATTATGGTATATCTTTTCATCTAATTCAGCTCCTTTATGATTTTTAATAGAGTTAATTTTTTTTTCTTCCTATAGATGTTGGATAATTCCTGTAAATGAACTCCTGGATATTTTAGAGTTTTGACTGCTTTCATAAAAATATATTATTTTCCATAATATTTCTAGTCAGTTAGAAATTGATAGTAAAAATGTGGTTTGCCGAGCAACAGCATTGGCATTACTGGGAACTTGTTAGAAATGTGGAACATCAGATCCACCCCAGGCTTACTGAACCATACCTGCATTTTATTTAACAGCATTTCCAGGTGATTCATATGCACATTGAAATTTAAGAAGCATTGGTTAGAGGAATGCAATGTCATTTTTTTTTTTAAGATTTTATTTATTTATTTGAGACAGAGAGAATGCGAGAGAGAGAGAGAGAGCACATGAGAGGGGGGAGGGTCAGAGGGAGAAGCAGACTCCCCGCCGAGCAGGGAGCCCGATACGGGACTCGATCCCGGGACTCCAGGATCATGACCTGAGCCGAAGGCAGTCGCCCAACCAACTGAGCCACCCAGGCGCCCTGCAATGTCATTTTTAAAAAATCTGCTCACAGGACGCCTGAGTGGCACAAATCGGTTAAGCGTCTGCCTTCGGCTCAAGGCATGATCCCAGGGTCCTGGGATCGAGCCCCACATCAGGCTTCTTGCTCAGCGGGGAGTCTGCTTCTCCCTTTGCCTGTCATTCCCCCTGCTTGTGCTCTTTCTCTCTGACAAATAAATAAATAAAATCTAAAATAAATAAAAATCTCACATTTGGTGCAGTAAATAGATTCTTAGATTTGGTCCCCGATTTTTTTTCACCTTCATTTATTTTTCTCTCTGTGTATTTTCTAGATGGAGTATTTCAAGAGAAACAGCTCTTTCTTTGGGAGCAGCATCTGGGATAGGGATGAAGGAATTAACTGAGAGATCATCATTTAACAGCTTAACAAACATGTTAGAAAAGCAAAAATTTCAAAGTAAGTTAGGATGGGATTTTGGAATTTTATACTATAACTAGACTCAGAAGAATTATGAAATATTTCAAATTCAGAATACTTCAGAAAGATTCTTTGATATCTGGCCAAATGTTACTTGAAAGTAAAAGAACACTACATACACTTTCAGCTTACCCCTTCTGTCTCGCCTCACCCAGCTGTTCCATCCCACCTCATCCCATTCACTTACCCGCATCATCCCACCCATCCGCACAACATCCCTTCCCACTCCACCAGTGTTTCCGTGCTCCTGACTCACGATGTCGTGAACATGGGGGGCATGAAAATCCCTAATGTTGACTATAGACTTTCAAATAAATAACTACATTCCTATGTGATAGATGCTGTGGTAGGGTAGGTAGGTATGTTGGGGAAGCACAAAAGAGTCGGGTTTATGGAAGGACCCTCGGAAGATAAGAAGTTATTTGCTTCTCATGGTGGAATGGGGGAAATAGCATCCCAGGTCGCAGGAACCACTCATGCGGAAGCTTGTAGTCTTAGGGACAGACCGAGAGGCAAGGGTCCTCAGAAGCCACTACATTGACCTCTTCATTCTTGACCTTGTTCTCCTCACCAGTTTTTCAGCAAGCAGTTAGGTTTCCAGTATGAGGTGGAATATTCTAGAGCCCTTGCACTTGCTGCCTCCTGGGATGGTCCACTTCCTGTTTGTACAGCTGTAACTGCTACAAATCATTTCCTTAACTCTCTATCAGTTAATCTGCTTTTCCTGGTTCGAGTTCAACACTCCAAAGCTGCAGAGAGAAATGACTGCTTGAGGCGGGCTCTCTGCCAGGCGTCGGAAACACAGTTGCTCACATTCCTTTTTTAAGGCCCTAAAAGACTAGTCCACACTTTCATATCTGAACACCATCGACTTTTTCTGAGTTTTCTCTTTTCCAGATTAAATAGCCTCGCTTTTCAGAAATAGTCTTTAAGCATTTTAATGAGATTTTCAAACCATCTTTTTTATTTTGAAAAAAAAATAGAAGAGTACACACAAAAAATAAACAGTGTATGTACAATTTAGGTGTTAATATTTTGCCACATTTCCTTCATTTCTTTCTTGCTCTTTCCTTCTTTTTCCTTGCTCTGTCCTCTCCTTTCTTTCTTCCTTTCTTCCTTTGTTTCTTTCCCTCCTTCCTTCATCCCTCCCTCCCTCCATCCCTCTCATCCTCCCTTCTTTCTTTTTGAAAAGAAAAGCTTACATGGCGCCTGGGTGGCTCAGTTGGTTAAGTGACTGCCTTCGGCTCAGGTCATGATCCTAGAGTCCCAGGATCGAGTCCCACATCGGGCTCCCTGCTCAGCGGGGAGTCTGCTTCTCCAAACTCTGACCCTCTTCCCTCTTGTGCTCTCTATCTCTCATTCTCTCTCTCTCTCTCAAATAAATAAAATCTTTTAAAAAAAAAGAAGTTTACAGATACAGGGTGTCTCTTTTGCACACTGTGCTTTTAAGAAGCATACCCTAGGGGCGCCTGGGTGGCTCAGTCAGTTAAGCATCTGCCTTTGGTTCAGGTCAAGATCCCAGGGTCCTGGGATTGAGCCCCGAATCGGGCTCCCTGCTTAGGCCAAAATCTGCTTCTTCCTCCCCCCTACTTGTGTTCTCTCTCTTTTTCTCTCAAATAAATAAATCTTAAAAAAAAAAAAGCATACCCTATCCTACATAGAAATTGGTGTGACCCTTCCCTGCCATCCCGTTCTTTCTGACACATTCATACGATGTCATGTTGATTTTTGTTTTTATGAGTTACAGAAATGATTTCATACTGTACATATCTTCCTGCAACTTGCTCTTTGCATTCAGCTTGATTTTTAAAGTTCATTTGTGTCCATATATGTAAGTCCAGCTCCTTCCTTGTAACATAGCCCCATCAGATGGCTATGCCATCCTTCACCCGTGGACTCCCCACCGAGGGACATTTGAGTTGTCTCCAATTTCCCACTGTCACCAACACTGTGATAGCAAGCATTCTTGTGCAGGTCTCTGTGTGCCTGTGCCAGAGAGTCTAGGGCATTTGCCCAGTGGGGTCATAGGGCATGCGAAATGCACCTTGACCCCTCAGGAGGTATTGCTGGTTTTTACTCTCTGGATTGTACCTCTTTGCCCTCCTGACAGAAGTCCTGAGAATTCCAGCTTTTCCACATTATCAGCCATGCTTGACATGGTCAGGGGCTTACTTCCTAATTCCTCATGGGGTTGATATCGTCTCATATGCTTATTTGGTCACAGTCTTATCTGATTTACTTATTCCTGTTTCTTTGCTTATTTTTCTGTTGGGTCTTACGCTTTTTTTTATTTTTTTATTTTTTGAAAGATTTTACTTGTCAGAGAGAGAAACAGGGAGAGAGCGCAAGCAGGGGGAGCGGCAGGCAGAGGGAGCCCTATGCGGAACTAGGTCCCAGGACCCCGGGATCATGACCTGAGCTGAAGGCAGATGCTTAACCGACTAAGCCACCCAGGCACCCCTGAGTTTTACATTTTTTCTTACTGATCCATAAGCTTTATTCTTTAAATCTTCTGGATAATTATCATGGTTACTTACATGCACTGCAAACATCACAGGCCAGGGTCTGTAACTTACCCTTTTACTTTATTTGTGCTGTCTTGTTTTGCATACCAGTTATGTAACTATTCCTTTCTAGTTTGTATTTTTGGTAATGTTTAAGAAATCCTCCTCATCCGGACATCAGTAGAGTCTCCTATACTTCAATTATTTTGAAGTTTTTTTGTTTTGCACCATTAGTCTGCCTTCCGCTTTGCATATGGCACGAGGTACCCAATAATTTCATTTGCCTCCAAATGGATAGTCAGTATAATTAATTGACTAGTCCATCCTTTCCCACTGATCTGAGATGCCTGATATCTGTTAAGTCCCCTTATACATACAGTGTATTTCTGGGCTTTCTATAGTCTGTTCCATTGGTCTTTGTATCACAGAACAAATAGTTCATGGCTTCAATTACGTTAGATATATATGTCTCCTCTTTCCGCCCCCCTGGATCTGAGCTCAGCACAGAGCTGAATATTTTATGTACCTTTGCTCATTTACTCTTCTCAACACCCTACAAGGAAGGTGCTACTGCCCCCATTCTACAGATGAAGTGATTGAGGCTCAGGATGGTTAAGGATGGGGGAGACCTGGTTCTGGAACCTTGGTGGTTCAACTCCAAAGCCCAAACCTCAGCCCTACACTGTGGTTAAGAGCTGACTTGGGGGAGAAATTTGGTATGTGGCGGTGCTGATCATCATCCAACCTCAGCCCCCTCTGCCCGTGTTCTCGGGTCGGACTGGGTGGGGGATCAGGACGGCCCTCACGTTCTTCCTGCATGTAACTGACAGTCGGTCTGCTCTCTACACATCGACACATTTTCTGGTTGCAGGGGAAGGGCGGCAGCACAAAGGACAACCTCTGCCTTCAAGGATTTTCCAGAATCTTGTATGTATGCATGTATGCTTTCACATATGGTAGCTTGGATATGAGCTCCTTTGAACGCTTATGTCCTTCCTTTGATTTCACAGTTAAACAGAAAGACTCAGAGGGGAGAAAGAAGAGCCAGAAGAAAAGGAAGAAGTCTCGAGCAGAAGAGGAAACTGACCTCAAGGTGGAAGGAAATTGGAAGCATGGTACCTTCTCCACTGAGCTGGTGGTGACACCGCTCCTTGCAGGTGGCTATCCCTGGTCCCAACAGGTTCTGGTTGTCTTGTCCTATGTGGCTTGAATGTCCATAAACAGGATGCTCGCATTGACCAAGCCTCTGTTCTGCCACCGAGCTTCACACTCACAGTCACTTCAGCAAAAGTGCCGGTAAGCCTCTCTGTTGTACGGAGGAGGAGAAGGAGGCACAGGGAGCTCAGATGTATTGTTCCAGATCACACAGCAAGTAAGGGCGAGGCCAGGGTTTGAACTCGGGCCTGATTCCAAAGAAACCTGTGAGAATAGTTGTGCTGATTTTGTTTGCTAAATAAGATGCTGCTTTTTAGAAACCCCGTCCTACAGATTTTTACGAAAACATCTAGTAGAGGAAATGAGGGAAGGAGCCGGTATTTCTGTCCCGTCCTTTATTGCTCATGGCAAACTCTGAGCCTCCCATTGAGCTTGGAGGGGGGCTGAGGGGCGCCTGTCCTATGTCCTGTGAGGAATCAAAACTCGGAGAAGGCATAGCAACTCACTTGAGGTCACATAGCTCAGGGGCAGAACAGGGGTTTCATTCTCTTGCTTTGTAAGATCTATCACACTTTGGAAACTAGATTTTCTACGGTTTGACAAATAAGAAGGTATGCATGTTATATCCCTAGGTTTTGACAAGGGAAAGCTCAGAATGTATTTTGGGTAAAATTATATGACTTCATTTTTAAAATAGTAACATGGAGGGGAAACCCTCTTTCTTTTCAGAGAAAATCATTTCAAGCCTATTTCATTGTAGGCGGTTTTTTTTTTGCCATCAGGGTGAATGTGCGCCCTCTACTGGCCAATCTGCAGAAATCTAGGCTACGATCTTGAGCTGAAACGAGCCCTTGCAGCGGCTTGAGGTTTTACCCCAGGAAAGTCAGCATCAAGTTCCACAGGTGCCAGGAAAATCGAATTCTCACAAGCTCTTGTGTTGATGTTGATACATTCTGAGGAAATACTATTAATTTTTTAGTTTTCACTTTCTTTTTTTTTTTTTTTTTTTCAAGAATTTATTTATTTGACAGAGAGACACAGCGAGAGAGGGAACGCAAGCAGGCGGAGTGGGAGAGGGAGAAGCAGGCTTCCCGCGGAGCGGGGAGCCCGATGCGGGGCTCGATCCCAGGACCCTGAGATCATGACCTGAGCCAAAGGCAGATGCCTAATGACTGAGCCACCCAGGTGCCCCTAGTTTTCACTTTTAAATGGATTTTTGAAAACCCGCTCTCACCTAAAGTTGGGCCTTTCAGGCTGTCTTAGCTTTCCTGCGGCATTGGAGTCTTTTCTAGAAAAATGAATTTTCAGAGACGCATACCCACTCTCAGGCTGTGCTCCAGGAGGACCCAGCCTCCGCACAGCAGTTGCACACTCCTGCTCGGGGCACACATCTCTGGGGAACACCTTGTGGGCTGAATCCCCAAGAGAAACCTGGGCCTGTAGGTGGGTGAGCTCCGGGTGATCCGCTGACTTTGGGTCGAGGTTGATTTTGCTGCTTAATTTTGCTGTGGGAGGAAGGAAAAGCTCAGATGGTCTCAACCATCTCGACGTGACTTTTTCCAGCAGGGTGAAGCCCAGAAGTGTCTGGGTTTCCCCTCTCTCTAACCTGCACTGTCACGGCCCTGTAAGGAGACAGTGATTCCAAGAGCACCAGTGACAAACAGACTTTGAATCTTGGCTCAGCCACTGCCCAGCAAGTTGCCCACGTTCTCCAGGTCCTTCGACTCCATGTCCTCATCTGTAGAAGAGGGGTGAGAATTTTCACCCCGGGGGGGCTGCAGGAAGGATCACATGAGATAATGTGTACAAACTTGTACACAGTAGGACTCAGAGAGGTTACTGGTATGGAGGTGGCAGCTGCTTCTTCAGAACATTTGGGTGGGCTGGGTGCAGGGTGCTGGGCCTCTAGCAAGGAAGGTAGAAAGGTAAACCTCCTCCCTTACACCGATAGCATGGTTTAGGGTCCTAAGCTAAGAAGGGTCTTGGCAGGCCAGCTGGATGTTTGTTTTTGCCATAGAATAACACATAAGATCATTCCCAAAACCAGCACGATAATTTTTGGTAATCATCTTCGATTTCAAATTAGGCCCTAGGCTTTGCATCCCCTAGTGGTGAATATTTGTTGGCCAGTAACCCATTAAGGGTTTCGAAAGACTCTGGAATGAACTCTTATTTTTTGTTGCGTAGTGGAGGGGCCAAGTGTCACCAGGCAGGCCTGGTTTGGACATGGGTCCCACCACTTATTGGCCGAGAGACCTTGGATGACTTCTGAACATTTCCGACTTCAGTTTCTCTGTCTACGAAGCAGAGATGGTAGCAGCCACACAGGGCTGTTTTGAGGATCAAATGACGTTAAGGCAAGCTCAAGTCTGGCTGTTGGAGATGCACGCACCTTGTGGGGTCTGTTTCCGGGCGCCTTTTCTCTTACTCTGGAGCTGGGCTCCTCAGCCTGGGCACTTGTGCCCCTAGGGGGACATTGGGTCATATGAGGAGGTAGTTTTGGTTGTCACGGGTGGGGGCAGAGGGATGCTGCTGTCCCATGATGCACAGGACAGTCCCCGCAGCCGAGAATCTCTGTTCTCAAGTGTCTGTGGTTTTGAGATTGTGAAACCCTACCCTGGAATTATGGCTGATGCCTCCCTAAATTTCTGAATGATGATTTGAGTGCACGTTTGCCCTGGAGATTTCTTCTAAACGGGGCAGTCTTTTCCATGAAAAGGTTTACAGAGTTCTAGAATACAAATCATGATTAGTTATGGCCTTAACGAGTGAGCTTTGTTGAAGAGAAAGTCGTGGGAGCCCTGGGGGCTGCCCCCAGGGGCTGCACGTGGTCCCATGCTCAGGCCTGTGCACTCAGCTGCACACCCCGGGCCTGTGACTTGTTTTGGAAGGGAAGCTCATTCTGAGCATGAGTGACTGGGCCTTCGTGTGCACTATAAATACATTTACAAGCCTTGTGAAAGGAGCAGAGCTGATCTTTTTGAGCACCTGCTATGTGCTGGGCAGTGTTCCCAGCAACTTCTCCTACCGTAAACCCTCTTAATCCTTTACCCTAAGCATGGTGGGATCTCTGCCCATTTTGCACAGGAGGAAATTAAGCCCCACAGAGCCTCTAACTTGTGGTAGGCCACGTGATTACTAAGATAAGAGAGCCAGGATATGAGCCTAGGCCTCTCTGTACAACTGGAGGATTTGTTCTTCCCCCCAGTCCCCACACCAATATGTCTCCACCTGGTAAAATGTATGGACCCCTTTCATGAGAAAAATATTGTCCCAGCTATGTGTGTGCCACGCAGTGGCCTCCATTCACCCACCCTTTTCCCTACTTGCGCTATTGCAACACCGTCCTAGCCGGAGGTGGGCCATGTTTGATTTGGCTCCGATGTACCAGTTCTGTTCGGTATCAGTACCTATGCTTTTCTCATTGGACCACGCCTCTTAAAGCAGCACCACTGGCTGCCATAACAGAGACCCTGGCATTATGTGTTCTTGAATGTGTTCTGTTCTAAAGTAATTGCCTGGAGCAGCACTCTCCAAGAGAACTTTCTGCAGTGATGGAAATGTTCCAGATCTGTGCTGTCTGGTCCAGCAGCTCATAGCTATGCATGGCTATGGAGCATTTGAAATGTGACTCGTGTGATGAAGGAACTGCATTTTAAATTGTATTTAATTTTATTTATTTATTTATAATTTTTTTAAATTTATTTGTCAGAGAGAGAGTACAAGCTGAGGAAGAAGGCTCCCCACTGAGCAGGGAGTCTGATGCAGGACTCGATCCCAGGACCCTGGGATCCGAAGGCAGATGCTTAACCAACTGAGCCACACAGGCATCCCTAAATTGTATTTAATTTTAATTTAAATTTAAGTAACCACAAATGGCCAGTAGTTACTATACTAGAACGGTGGTTCTGAATCACCTGGGGAGCTTTTATAATGTTTTTTAAAAAAGATTTTATTTATTTGTTTGAGAGAGAGTGAGAAAGCACAAGCTTGGGGGAGAGGCAGAGGCAGAGGGAGAGGGAGAAACAGACTTCCCACTGAGCAGGGAGGCCAACGTGGGACCTGATCCCAGTACTCTGGGATCATGACTTGAGCAGAAGGCAGACACCCAACCGACTAAGCCACCCAGGCATCTCACCTGGGGAGCTTTTAAAAACCCTAGCATGGGGACGCCTGGGTGCTTCAGTCGGTTGGGCGTCTACCTTTGGCTCGGGCCATGATCGGGCTCCTTGCTCGGCAGGGAGTCTGCTTCTCCCTCTGCCTGCCTCTCTCCCTGCTTGTGCTCTCTCTCTGACAAATAAATAAATAAAATCTTAAAAAAAAAAAAAAAAAAACCTTAGCATGGAGGCTACATCTCAGACCAAGTAAATCAGACTGCTTGAGGGTACCACCTAAGCATCGATATCCCTATAGATGATTCAGGAAATGCTTATATTACAAGATGATCATCAAGATTAAATCACAATAATTAAATTCTCTTAGGGAACTTATGGGACCTCAGTTTGAGAAACTGGCATATAATATGCTGCCAGTAGGTGTTTGCCAATTCTTTTTTTTTTTTTTTAAGTTTTCTTCTTTTGGTTATAATTTAACATTGGCTTTTCTCAGGTTGCTTGAACCCTTTGTACTCGTGTTGGGCTGTCATGAGTAACGGTCTAATGCTGTGCGTATTTCCCTCCCTAACCCCCAGGATGGCAAACTGTTGTGAGTCGTGGCAGGGGGAAGTCTGCCAGCATTTTAGATTGTTTTTTGACTTTAGAAACAGAAGTTCCTATCATGACTGAGGAGCAAAAACAGGACTTAAATCCCCTGACCATAAAGATCAAGTGTGTTTCCTGCCTTCCATCACAACCTGTTCCCCTCCATGAACTAGAGGTAAGAATGAGCCAGAAAAACTGATTGGAGAGCTCTTTTTCCCATCCGGTTGCCCATTACATGTCATCTCTAATTCCCCCCCAGTGGCCTTCTGTGAGATGTATCATCATCCCCATTTCACCATTTAGGATCTCACAGCAAGACATGAGAGATTGGTTTCCTGGGTTTAGGAGCTACCAACTCTTGATGTCTCCCCACTACACCAAAGGTGTCCTTCAGATGCAGATAGTGATCCTCCCTTCAGAAGGAGCCCCCAGGCTTCATGGATACAGCAGCAATGCTCACATAGATGCCACTCATTTTGAACCAACTAGGTTTAGTACTGATGTTAATCCTGGGAGTTCCCTTTTTCCTATTGTAGTATCCTTGTTTCCTGGATTCTGTCTTCCTCTTGCTTGTTTGCTCTCTGGTTTTGCTGGAACACATCTTCCTGTAGCTTCTTGAGAAAAGGTTAATGAGAGATACTTGTTTTGAGGTCTCATGTGTTTGAAAATATCTTTAATTCTACCCTTACACTTGACTGATATTTTAGCTGGGTATAGAATTCTCATTTTCCTTCAGTTTTGAAGGCATTGTTCTATCCTCTTTTATGTTCCATATTGAACCTTTGTATTTGCTTTTTTTCTTCTCTCAAAGCTGTAGGATCTTTTTGTTTTCTGAAACTGCTTGATTATGTGTCTTGGTGTGGGCATACCATATATTATACTTCCATTTTGAAATAAAAATTCAGAGGAAGTTGCAAAGGTAGAGAGATCCTATGTACACTTTGCACAGTTTTTTTCAGTAGTTATGTCTTATATAACAATATATATAATATATTGTATATTATATATATTATATATATATATATGTATATATATACAATATATATATATATTATATATATATATTGTATATATATACATATATATATATATGTATAATATATTGTATAATATCAAAATCAGGTTATTGATAAATGTGTGTGTAGTTCTCTGCCATTTTATCACATGCATGGATTTATGTAACTGTCACTGTACTTAAGATACAGAACTATTCCACCACCACAAAGTTCTCTCATGCTACCCTTTTATAGTCACAACCACTACCTAACCTTGAACCATCCCTAACCACTAATATGTTTTCCATCTGTATAATTTTGTCAATTTGAGAATATTATTATTGTGGGTTGAATTGTGTTCCCTCAAAAAGGTATGTTGAACACTTAACTGCCAGCAACTCAGAATGTGACTTTATTTAGAAATTGGGTCTTTGCAGAGTTAATCAAGTTAAAATGAGGTCATCAGGGTAGGCCTTAATCCAATATGACTGATGTCCTTATGAAAAAGGGAAATTTGGATGTAGAGACCGACATAGACAGAAGGAAGAATATATGAAGAGATGTAGGGAGAATGCCATGTAGTGAGTAGTTATGTTGTCACAAGCCAGGAAATGTCTGGGGCTACCAGAAGCTGGAAGAGGCAAGGAAGGATGCTCCTTTAGCAAGTTCAGAGGGAGCATGGCCTTGCTGACACCATGATTTTGCACTTTTAGCCTCCCAGAACTGTGAGACAATGAAATTCTGTTGTACTAAGCCACCCAGTTTGTGGTAATTTATTATGGCAGTCCTAGGAAATGAACAGTTATATAAATGGAAACATCCAGTATGTGACCTTTTCAGATTGGCTCCCCTGCCCCATTCAGCATAATGCCCTTGCATTTAGCTGAGTCATTTTTTATTTACTTTTAATTGTTTTTAAGACCATTTACATTTAGTGTAATTATTTTTTTTTAAGATTTATTTATTTATTTTGAGAGAGTGAGAATGAGAGAGAGAGAGTACATGAGAGGTGGGAGGGTTAGAGGGAGAAGCAGGCTCCTCACTGAGCAGAGAGCCCGATGCGGGACTCGATCCCGGGACTCCAGGATCATGACCTGAGCCGAAGGTAGTCGCTTACCCAACTGAGCCACCCAGGCGCCCCATTTAGTGTAATTATTGATATTTTAGAGCTTAAGTCTGCCATTTCAATATTTTCTGTTTTCTCTGTTTTTTTGTTTCTTTGTTTTCTTTTTCCTGCCTTCCTGTGGGTTATTTGAAAACTTTTTAGAATTTTATTTTGATTTATCTATATTATTTTTATTTTTGAATGTATAGGTTTTTAGTGGTTACTCCAGAAATTACATTGTGCATACATAACTTATCACAGTCTACTGGTGTCAACATCTTTCCAGTTTGAGTGAAGTATAGAAATCTTACCTTCCTTCAAATCTGTTTACCCTATCTCATTTATAATTGTCTTAAATATTTCCTCTATATAGACTGAGAACCACATCAGATGATGTTATACTTTTTGCTTCGACTGTCAACTGTAATTTAGAAAACTCAAGAGGAGAAGAAAAGTGTATTGTATTTACCTATACATTTGCTCTTTCTAATGTTCATTTTTTCTTTCTGATGTTCCAAGATTTTGCTTTTTCTTTTTAAATTATTTCTGTTTCAAGAACTTCCTTTAGTCATTCTTTTAGGGTAGATGTGCTGACAACAAATTCTCTTAGTTTTTCTTTGTCTGAGGACGTCTTTATTTCTCCTCTATTCCTGAAGGCTAGCTTCATTTGATTTAGAATTTGGGGTTGACATTTCTTTTTATTCAGCATTTGAAAAAAGTTATGCCACTTCCTTTTGACCTCTATGGTTTTTTGATGAGAAATCAACTGTCATTTGTGTTGTTCTTTCCCAATACGCTGGGTGGCACTTACCTTTTGAAGCTTTCAAGTTTTTTTTCTCTTTGTCTCTGGTTTTCAGAAGTTTGTGATGTCTCAGTATAGATTTTTTGGGGGGTTTATCCTGTTGGGTTCACTCAGTTTTCTGAGACTTAGGCTTATGTCTTTTGACATAAAATCCCAAATTTGGGATATTTCAGCCATTCTTTTTAAAAAATATTTATTTTGAAGAAGGGGGGGCAGAGGAAGAGAAAGAGGGAGGGAAGCAGACTCCTCGCTGAGCATGGAGCCTGACGTAGGGCTTGATCACAGGACCCCAAGATCATGATCTGAGCCAAAATCAAGAGTCAGATACTTAACTGACTGAGCCACCCAGGCATCCCAGCCATTATTTCTTTAAATACCTTTTAGCACTACCTTTTTTCTGCTCTCCTTCCGGGACTCCAATGTCATGACTATTAGTTCATTTATTATAGTCTCACAGGTCCCTGAAGTTTTGTTCATTTGTCTTTAGTCTGTTTTCCTCTGTGTTCTTCAGATTGGATAATTTATATTGTTTTATCTTCAAGTTCACCAAGTCTTTTCTCTGTCCCTTGCATTGTTATTGAGCCCATCCACTGGGTGTTAAATTTTTAGTTATTGTATCTTTCAATTCTAAAATTTCCATTTGGTTCTTTATATCTTCTATTTCTTTGATAGGACTTTTAAGTTTTTTCATTTGATTCAATCATGTTCACACTTGCTTTAAAATTCCTGTCAGATAATTCCAAGGTGTATCATTTTGGTGTTAGCATCTGTTGATTGTCATTTCTTGTTTAAGATGGGATTTCCCTGGATCTTGGTATGATAAATGATTTTTAAATTGTATCTTCGACATATTAAATATTAAGTTATGAGACTCTGGATCCTATTTAAATCTTCTGTTTTAAATATTCTGCCAGTGGAAGAAGGGGAATGCTGTCTTATTTCTGTCAGGTGGAGGTGGCAGTCCAGGTTCCCCACTCAGCAACCATGCCCTAGGAGCAGGGATGCCTTGCTACTACATGCTTCCCACATGATCTTCACTAACCACCACAGTGGTGGGGAGGCCACATTACTGCTGGATGGTGGGGAAAGATTTTGGCTTCCACTCTGCCTCCCTCAATGCCTTGTTACTGCTGGGCAGGGATGAAAACCTTGACTCCCCACTTGATCTTTTCTCATGGCACTCAAGTGAGGGGAATTGTTACAGTCAGACAAGGGTGGAAATCTGGGTTTCCCATTTGACTTTTGCTTATGGGAGTGGGGTGGGCCTGGTTTTCTTCATGGTCCTTGCCTGGGGTAGGGCAGTTACTAGCCTAGAAGTTTTCTGGCTCGCTAAGCTGCCCCATTCTTGTTTCTTTGGCTGGAGAGAGAAGACTTTCGGATTTTTCCTACCTACTCCCATTAGCATTTCTGAATTTCTGTCTTCTCCAGCACCTAGTCTAGAATATGTGAGGCCAGTAGAAACCCCAGAGAACTCATCACTTGTTGTTCCTCAGGTCCCACAGTCCTTAACTTTCTTCTCTCCATCCTTCTGAGTCTCCTTATGTTTGTTTTACATATAAAGCCCCGAGTTTAAAGAATCTGTACTTAGCAGGAGAAATAGGAAAAAGTGTGTCTATTTCACTGTGGTCCAGAACAGGAAGCCTGTGGGTATAGAGATATAGATATACATTTAAGATTTTTAAAAAGATTTTGTTTTTAAGTAATTTCTACACCTAATGTGGAGCTTGAACTTACAACCCCAAGATTAAGAGTTGCATGCTCCACCTGAGCCAGCCAGGTGCCCCTAGAGATAGATATTTTTTGTTTTTATTTTAATCACCTGGTGCTCATCATGTCACATGCACTCCTTAATTCCCATTACCTATTTTCACCCATCTTCCTCACCTCCCCTTTAGGAACCATCAGTTTGTTCTTGGAAGTTAAGAGTGTTTCTTGCATTGTCTTTCTTTCTCTTTTTCCCTTTGCTCGTTTGTTTTGTTTCTTAAATTCCACATATGAGTGAAATCATATAGTATTTATCTTTCTCTCACTGACTTATTTCGCTTAGCATTATACTCTCTAGTCCTATCCATGTTGTTGCAAATGGCAAGATTTCATTTTTTATGGCTGAATAATATTCCATTGTATATATATACCACATCTTCTTTACCCATCCATCTATCAGTGGACACTTGGGCTGCTTCCATAATTTGGCTATTGTAGATAATGCTTCTATAAACATCAGAGTGTGTGTATCCCTTTGAATTAGGTTTGTTTTTTTTTTTTAATTCTTTGGATAATACCTAGTAGTGCGCTTGCTGGATCATAGGGTAGTTCTATTTTTAACTTTTTGAGGGAACTCTATGCTGTTTTCCAGAATGGCTGCACCAGTTTGCAAATTCTACCCACAGTGCAAGAGGGTTCTTCTTTCTCCACATCTTCACGTTATAACCCCTGTTCTTTCTTGTGTTTTTTATTTTAGTCATTCTTTTTCTGGGGGGGGGGGAGTGTGCGAGCATGGGGGGAAGGGCAGAGGGAGAGGGAGAGAGAATCTTAAGCAGAGTTCATGTTCAAGGTGGAGCCTGACATGGGATTCAATCTCACAACCCTGAGATCATGACCTGAACCGAAATCAAGAGTCAGACACTCAACTGACTGAGGCACCCAGGCGCCCCTGATTTTAGCGATTCTGACAGGTGGGAAGTGATATCTCATTGTAGTTTTGATTTGCATTTCACCAATGATAGGTGGTGATGAGCATCTTTTCTGTATCTGTTGGCTATCTGTATGTCTTCTTTGGAAAAATGTCTGTTCATGTCTTCTGCCCATTTTTAAACTGGATTATTTGGGGGGGGTTGTTGAGTTGTATAAGTTCTTTATATATTTTGGATAATTTTATCAGTTATATCATTTGCAAATATCTTCTCCCATTCCACAGGTTGCCTTTTAGTTTTGTTGATTGTTTTCCTTCGTCATGCAGAAGTTTTTTTTTTATGTAGTCCCAATAGTTAATTTTTGCTTTTGTTTCCCTTGCCTCAGGAGACATATCTAGAAAAAAGTTGCTACAACGAATGTTAAAAAAGTTACTGCCTTGTTCTCATCTAAGATTTTTATGGTTTCAACACTCACATTTAGGTCTTTAATCCATTTTGGATTTGTTTTTGTGGGTGGTGTAAGGAAGTGATCCAGTTTCATTCTTTTGCATGTAGCTGTCCAGTTTTCCCAACACCATTGGTTGAAGAGACTGTCTTTTTCCCATTGGATATTCTTTCATGTTTTGTCAGAGATTGACCATAAAATTGTAGGTTTACCTCTGGGTTTTCTCTCCTGTTCTATTGATCTGTCGTTCTATTTTTGTGCCAGTACCATACTGTTTTGATTACTACAGCTTTGTACCATAACTTGAAGTCTGGAATTGTGATTTTGGTGTTAGCATCTGTTGATTGTCATTTCTTGTTTAAGATGGGATTTCCCTGGATCTTGGTATGATAAATGATTTTTAAATTGTATCTTCGACATACTAAATATTAAGTTATGAGACTCGATCCTATTTAAATCTTCTGTTTTAAAGAAGATTTGCTTTTCTTTCTCAAGATTGCTTTGGCTATTTGGGGTCTTTTCTGGTTCCATACAAATTTTCGGATTGTTTGTTCTAGTTATGTGAAAAATGCTGTTGGTATTTTGATAGGGATTGCATTAAATGTGTGGATTCCTTTGGATAGTATAAACATTTTAACAGTATTTGTTCTTCCAATCCATGAGCATAGAATGTCTTTCCATGTCTTTGGGTCATCTTATCTTGAATTTCTTTCATCAATGTTTTTATAGTTTTCAGAGTACAAGTCTTTCATCTCTTTGGTTAAGTTTATTCTTAGATATTTTATTTTTGGTGTAATTGTAAATGGGATTGTTTTTTAATTTCACTTTCTGCTGCTTCATTATTAGTGTATGGAAATGCAATGGATTTCTTTACATTGGTTTTGTATCCTTTGTCTTTATCGAATTTGTTTATCAGTTCTAGCAGGGTTTTTTTGGTGGAGTCTTTCAGGTTCTCTATATATTGCATCATGTCATCTGCAGATAGTGAAAGTTTTACTTCTTCCTTATGGATTTCAATGCTTTTTATTTCTTTTTGTTGTCTGCTTGCTTAGCTAGGACTTCCAGGACTATGTTGAATAAAAGTGGTGAGAGTGGACATATTTGTCTCTTCCTGACCTTAGGGGAAAGACTCTCAGGTTTTCACCACTGAGAATGATATTAGCCATGGGTTTTTCATATTAAGGCCTTTATTATGTTGAGATATGTCCCCTGTAAACCTACTTCGTGGAGGATTTTTTTCGTGAATAATGTACTTTGTTAAATGATTTTTCTGTACTGAAATGATCATATGGTTCTTATCATTTCTCTTATTGTTGTGATGCATCACATTGATTGGTTTGCAAATACTGAACCACCCTTGCAACCCAGGAATAAATCCCACTTGATTGTGGTGAATGATTTTTTTAATGTATTGTTGGATTCAGTTTGCTATTTTTTTTTTTGAGGGATTTTGCATTCTATGTTCATCAGAGATAATGCCCTATAGTTCTCTTTTTCTCTGGTATCTTTATTGGGTTTTGGTATAAGGGTAATGCTGGCCTCATAGAACAAATTTGGAAGTTTCCCTTTCTTTTCCATTCTTTGAAATGGTTTGAGAAGAATAGGTATTAACTCTTCTTTAAATGTCTGGTAGAATTTTCCTGTGAAGCAAATGGTCCTGGACTTTTGTTTGTTGGGAGTTTTGTGATTACTGACTCAGTTTCTTTGCTGGTAACTGGTCTGTTCAAATTTTCGATTTCTTCTTGATTCAGTTTTGGTAGGTTATATGTTTCTAGGAATTTATCCGTTTCTTCTAGGTTGTCCAATTTGTTGGCATATAGTTTTCATAATATTCTCTTATACTTGTTTGTATTTCTGTGGTATTGGTTGTTATCTCCCCTCTCTTATATATGACTTTATTTAATTAGTCCTCTCTCTCTCTTTTTTGTTGAGAAGTCTGGCTAGGGGTTTATCAATTTTATTGATTATTTTTGATGAACTGGTTTCATTGATCTGTTTTATTGTTTTGTTTTTTGGGTTTTTTTTTTTTAGTTTCTATGTCATTTTTTTTCTCTGCTCTAATCTTTATCATATCCTTCCTTCTGGTGGCTTTAGGTTTTGTTTGTTGTTCTTTTTCTAGCTCCTTTAGGTGTAAGGTTAGGTTGTTTAGTTGAGATTTTTCTCACTTCTTCAGGTAGGTCTGTATTGCTATAAACATCCTCCCTAGAATAATTTTTGCTGTGTCACAAAGGCTTTGAACTTTGCGTTTTTGTTTTCATTTGTTTCCATGTTCTTTTTTATTTCTTCTTTTATTTCCCGGTTGACTCATTCATGTTTAGTAGCATGTTATTTAACCTCCATGTATTTGTGGTCTTTCCAGGTTTCTTCTTGTAATTGACTTCTAGTTTCTTAGCATTGTGTTCAGAAAAGATGCATGGTATGATTTCGATGTTCTTGAATTTGTTGAGTCTTATTTTGTGGCCTAATATGTGATCTATTCTAGAGAATGTTTCATGTGCACTTGAAAAAAATGTGTATTCTGTTTTAGAATGGAATGTTCTTTTTTTTTTTTTAAGATTTTATTTATCCATTTGAGAGAGAGAGCACAAGCTGGAGTTGAGGGGCAGAAGGAGAGGGAGAAGCATGCTCCCCACTGAGCAGAGAGCCCAATATAGGGCTCGATCCCAGGACCCTAGATCATGATCTGAGCTGAAGGCAGACACTTAACTGACTGAGCCACCCAGGTGCCCCTAGTATGGAATGTTCTAAATGTATCTGTTAGATCCATCTGGTACAATGTGTCATTCAAAGCCATTGTTTCCTTGTTGACTTTCTGTTTAGATGATCTCTACATTGATGTAAGTGGAAGTGTTAAAGCCCCCTACTATTAATTCATTATTATCAATTAGTTCCTTTATGCTTGTTATTAACTATTTTATGTGTTTGGGTGCTCTTATGTTAGGTGCATAAATATTTACAGCTGTTAGGTCTTCTTGTTGGGTTGTCTCCTTTATGATTATATAGTGCCCTTCTTTGTCTCTTGTTACAGTCTTTGTTTTAAAGTCTATTTTATCCGATGTAAATACTGCTACTTCAGCTTTCTTTTGACATCCATTTGCACGATAGATGTTTCTCCACCCCCTTACTTTTGATCTGTTGGTGCCTTTAGGTCTATAATGAGTCTTTTGTATTGATAGTTCTGTATTTATTGCTATTTTATTACTTGTTTTATGGTTGTTTCTGAAGATTTTCTCTGATTCTTTCTTGTCTTTCTCTCTTTCATGGTTTGATGATTTTCTTTAGTGATATATTTGGGTTTCTTTCTCTTTATTCTTTGCATATTTATTAATGGTTTTGATTTGTGCTTACCATTATGTTTGTATAGCAGTTTTGATGGTTGCTTAAGTTTGAACCCATTTTTTACTCCACTCCCCTCCATGTTTTAGTGCCCTATGATGTCATATTTTACATCCTTTTATTTTATAAAATCCCTTGACTGATATTTACAGAAATGCTTATTTTTAATCCTCTGGGTTTTTTTGTTTGTTTTTTACTCTTCATACTCACTTGTGTTGTTTCCATTCAAAGAGTTCCTTTTATTATTTTTTGCAGGGCTTATTCAGTGGTCATGAACTCCTTTAGTTTTTGTTTGAGAAACTCTATTTGTCCTTCTATTCTGAATGATAGCCTTGCTGGACAGAGTATTCTTGGCTGTAGACTTTTCCCTTTCAGCACTTTGAAGATATCTTGCTAGTCCCTTCTGGCCTGCAAAATTTCTGCTGAAAAATTTGCTGATAGCCTTGTGGAGTTTCCCTTGTATGTAACTGTCTCTTGCTGCTTTAAAAATTTTTTTCTTTATTGCTAATTTTTGCCATTTTAATTACTATGTGTCTTTGTATGGACCTCCTTGGGTTGATTTTTTTGGGGTGACTCTGTGCCTCCTGGATCTGGACATCTGTTTCCTTCTCCAGATTAGGGAAGTTTTTAGCTATTATTTCTTTTTTTTTTTTTTTTTAAAGATTTTATTTATTTATTTGAGAGAGAGAGAGCACGAGAGGGAAGAGTTAGCTATTATTTCTTCAAATAAATTTTCTGACCCCTTTTCTCTCTTCTTCTGGGATCCCTATAATGCGAATATTATTATGGAGTCACTGAGTTCCCTGAGACTATTCTCAATTTGCATATTTTTCATCTCATTTGCTCATCTTGGTTACTTTCGATTACTGTCTTCCAGGTCATGAATTCATTCCTCTGCTTCATCTAGTGTTTTATTTATTCCGTCAAATGTATTTTAAATTTATTGTGTTCTTCATCTCTGATTGATTCTTTTTTATCTCATTGTTAAGGATTTCACTGATGTCCTCCACTATTTTCTCAAATCCAGTGAGTATCTTTATGATCATTACTTTAAATTCTCTGTCAGGCATATTACTTTTGTCTGTTTCGCTTAGGTCTCTTGCTGTGGTTTGGTCCTATTCTTTAATTTGGACATATTTCTTGTCTCCTTATTTTGTCTAACTCTCTGTGTCTGTTTCTGTGTGTGAGGAAAGTCAGCTACTTCTGCTCTTGAAGGTCACGGCCTTATGAAGAAGAGGTCCTGTAGTGCCCTGCAGTGCAGTGTCCCCTGTTGCCCAGGACCTGGCACTTCCAGGGACTGTCTCCTGTGTGTGCTGCCTATGCCTTGCTGTTGAGTCCTGCCCCCCCACCTTTTTTTGCAGTCCAGTTGTCTGCAGAGGCTCTCTTTGCCTGTTATGGGCAGTATTTGGTCCCCAGCAAGGGTGCAGCGCATTTTAACTAGGTGTACACTGGCTGTTTCTGAAATGAGACCTGCCGACACAGCTGCTGCCACTGGAACTGAGGTCACGAGGTGAGGTGTTGGTGGAGTTTGCGCCCATTTTCTGGGGGAGGGGCCCTGCAGTGTGGGTGCTGAGGCAAGCATGAGTGGGAAGGGTGGACCTGCCGAAGTGCGGGGGGTGGGGCAGAGGGCTTGGTGTAAGCAAGTTAGATAGTGAGTGTCAGTGGTGCACTGGTTCCCACAGATGGCCTTGTGTTTATGCTGGGGGGCAGGGGGAGGAAATAGCACCTGCCAACTCCTTTGTTCCTGGAAGGGTCTCCCAGTGATCCCTGCCTCTCTGGGCCATGCTCTGAGATGAGTAAATTGCTCTGACTCTCATCTGTGCACCACCCCCCCGCCATGGCATTTTTTTTAAACTGCTGCTTCTAGGCTGTATCTGCATGAGTTGTTTGTCATGCTGTCTCTTTAAGGGCAAGGACTCTCCTTCCTAATGCCTTCCAGGCTCCCCCAGGACTGAGATTGCTGATTTTTAAAATTCCAGGCTTTAAGTCTCACTGGTTGTAAGAACTCATGAAATTCGGCCCCTCTTGCTTTCAGTGTCAAATGTTATGGGGATTTGTCTTCCCCTTGTGGGCTCCCCAATATGCAAGTCCATTTTTTACTCTTCTCTGCACCACTGGCTCCTTCCGCACCACAGATGGCCACAGTCCGTCTCGCTCCCAACTCTGTCTTTCTCCTTCTTACCTTCTTTGATGTGGTCTCTTCTCTACCTTTAGTTTTGGAGTTCTGTCCGTCTTCAGATCATTTTCTGGGCTATTTACACTGAAGTGAGTGTTATCTAGTTGTATCCACGGGAAGAGGCACACTTAGGGTCCTCCTATTCTGCCCCCTTCCCAGCCTCCTCAAATATCTTTTCTACACATTTCTTTTCTTCTGGAACTCTGATGATACAAATATTAGACCTTTTGATATTGTCCCATAGGTCCCTGAGGCTCAGCTTACTTTTACTTTTCAATCTTTTTTCTCTCTGTGTTCAGATTGCATACTTTCTTTTAAAAAAAAGATTGATTTATTTATTTTAGAGAGAGAGGTAGAGAGTGTGTGTGAGTTGGGGGGTGGAGGTAAAGGCAGAGGGAGAGAGTGTCCCTAGCAGACTCCGTGCTGAGCACAGAGCCTGACATGGGGCTCGATCTCATGACCCTGACATCATGACCTGAGCTGAAACCGAGAGTCAGACACTTAACCAACGGTGCTACCCAGGAGTCACTCAGATTGCATACTTTACATTGATCTATACTCAATTTCACTACTTATTCATTCCTCTGCCATCTCCATTTTGTTCTTTGGATCATCCAGCGAATTTTTAATTTTAGGTATTATATTTTTCAGTTATAGAATTTCCCTTTGGTTCTTATAGTTTCCATTTGCTGAGACTGGCTACCTTCCATTTGTTTCAAGAATGTTTGCAGTTACTTGGAGAATGTTTATAATTGTCTTGAAGTTTTCATCAGATAATTCCAGTATTCAAGTCATCTCAGAGTTCGCATCTGTTTGTTGTCTCTTCCCTTGATAATTGGTCAGCATTCCAGCTTCTTTGTATGTCAAGTAATTTTGAGTTATATGTTAGACATTTTAAATACTAGGTTGTGAGACCCTGGGTCTTGTTTAAATCCTATGGAGAATGTTGGCTTTTTGTTTTATTAGACAGTAACCTTAGGGTCAAGCTGTAATTTCCAATTTACCCTCTGTGGCTGTGGTTTTAAGGCCAGTTCAGTTTTCAAAGATTTTGTAGTGAAATCCAAGTCTGTCCTGCATGTGCGGTATTCAGGGGCCAGTCAGACCTGTGCCATGGTTTCTATGGTTCTCAAAACCCCGGGTATGCTGCTTAAGGCCAGATCCACACATGCACAGTTCAGGGATAAGCCCAAGTTTACACATAACTTTATGGGACCCCTTTCTTGATTTCCCCCCCTTTCTACACTCTCCAGGTCCTAATGAGTCCTCTTCCTGGTCTGCTGGCTTGAAAGGTGTACCTTTAGTGTTTCCACTCTGACATGCCCTTCCTTGGACCCAGTCTGCCTCTGAGGACAGGTGGTGGGAAGATACATAGAGTAAAGACAATACTGAGGGTTTACCACATACTTTTTGTATCACAGTTCCTCTGGTCAAAAAGGATTTCCCTCTCTCAGATTTTCAGGTCCCTGCCCAGCTGCTGCCACTGCCATCAGATTGTAGCTTTGGAACTTGAGCTTGCATGAGGGCAGGACCCGGAGAGAAAAACAACATAGATCCCTCCAAACTCCCACTCTTTCTATCCCATGGGGGTCCTTCCTCCCATTCCTTAGAACAGAAAGAGCTCCGACTGTCCATGCCTGGTGCACAATTCTGGGATTCAGGCTTCCTTCTGAGTCCAGTCTGTGACATACAGGAGGAAAATAAACCCAGGAAATTCATAGCCTCGTTGGTTGTACTTTGAGTTTGGTTTCCATTCCCAATTTGCCCATTACCTTTTACTTTTCAGGGGCCTCTGACAGCTGCTCCACACATTCTCTCTATGGTTTCTGGTTGCATTCACTGGGAGATTCAGGGTGGGGTGTGCTTATTCCACTTAACCAAATTTTAAAGTTCATCTTTTACCATTCTTAATTTTTTCTCTTTTACTATTGTTTTGTAGTTGTTCTTTTTATATTCTGTATACAAGTCCTTTGTTAGATATATGTATATATATATATACAGTACATATTTTATGCCAGTCTAGGGCTTGACTTTATTTGATAAAGTCCATTTTATCAGCTTTGGCTGTTATAATTAGTGTTTTTTGTGTCCTGTCAAAGAAGCATTTTCCCATGTTCATGAAGATTCTCTCCTATGTCGTCTTCTTGAAGATGTATAATCTTAGCTTTATATTTAGGTCTATGATTCATCTAGAATTAATTGCATTTTCCTATCCATGAAAATTTATATTTCTCTATTTAGATTTTCTTTAATATCTCTCTGCACTATTTTGTTCTTTTCAGTGTGCAGGTCTTACACATTTTTCATTGCATTTCTTTCAGGCATTTTGTTTTTATGCTATTGTAGGTGATATTTTAAAATTATTCATTGCTAGTAAATAGAAATACAGTAGATTTGACCTTGATGATATTCCTTTTTATACACATAACTAAACAAATATATTTATTTTATGTATCTGATCATTCTAATATGTTATGGCATTGTGCAACCAGTTTTACTAGTAGTACCTTTTACCTTAGGTATTTTGTAATTTTTACTGTGGTTTCACATTTAATTGAACTTTCTCCATGGGGATTCTTTGAAGCCTAGGTTGAAAGTAGATTTCTCTAGAAGGTTTTTTTTTTTAAAGATTTTATTTATTTATTTATTTATTTATTTATTTGACAGAGAGAGAGATAGCAAGAGAGGGAACACAAGCAGGGGGAGTGGGAGAGGGGGAGAGACAGGCTTCCCGCTGAGCAGAGAGCCCGATGCGGGGCTCCATCCCAGGACCCCGGGATCATGACCTGAGCCGAAGGCAGACGCTTAACAACTGAGCCACCCAGGCGCCCCTCTAGAAGGTTTTTTGATAACTTCACCAGGTACCTGGGAGCATATCAACCCAGGATTATTTAAAAGTTTCAGTGTAAAATAAATAGTACACTTGGAGTATGAATTCAGATCACAAACTTGCATAGGGGTGAACTTTTGATTACAAAATCTTAGCATCAAGGTTAAAATATGCAAGATACCCTATTTTCTGCCCCTCCTTTGTGTCTCATTTTCCATGCCCTGTTAAACCCCAGACCTCTGAGCCCTTCTTCACCTTGTTGTAGCTTTCCGCTTGGATACCTATTAATATGCCAGAGGTGAGCTTATGCCAATCCTCCAGATGTCTGGGAAATATGGATTACCTTTTCTAAAAACCACTTATCTCCACCTTTTCTGCACCTAGCCTTGGGCTTGGAGGTAAAAATACAGATGTGCAAAATGCACATGGCCTGTCTTCATGGCACTCAGTTTGGGAGGAGGCAATAGTGACTTAATACTTATTAAGCCCCTGTCTTGTGTCAGCCACCATCTTGGTGCTTTCATGTATGTCACTTAATCCTGGGGATGACCTAGCAGAGCAGGCTCTTTCATTGGTACTTTTGCGGGTGAGAAAATCCAGGCCACAGGGGCTGCAGGTGGCAAATGTGGCACTAGGATTTGAGCCCCCTGTGGGAGCCTGCCTTTAAAGGGGAGGCAGAGTGACCACAATTGCAGCCTGTTGATCTGTTGTCACTTCATTCTCTCCTAGAGGCTGTGCATCCCTGTGTACTGCAAGTACCAGTTCTTTAAGACTCCAGTTCACAGAACAGAGGGGCGGCCCCATGGAATCCACATCTACTTCCAGGACATCAATGTCATCTTTCTCGGGGCGATGCAGCCCAGTGACCTGAGGGAATATCTGGAGGGGCCCCCCATGGTGGTGCAAGTTCATGACAGGGACCGCAAGTTAGAGGAGTATTCCCGGAAGCCCACCTTGTTTGGGGATGACCCCTTGGATGCATACGTCAACCTCCAGTCCCTCATCTCTCCGGAAGAGACAGAGAGCAACCCCTTTGAATCCCACAACAAAATATGGGACCCTTATGGGGTTGCCCAGGTCAGTTTTGCCGACCTTCTCCTTGGCCACAAGTACTTGAACTTGGTCGTCCCCATCCACAGCTGTGAGCCCAAGCCCACACACCGTGGCCAGAATGGCAGGAGCAGGAAGGTTGTGGGGTTTCGGGTCCCCACAGATGGCTTCCAGCACAACTCAATGCCGATGGGTAATTACCTCGAGGCCAACTCTGTGCTCAAGCTGCGGGTGGACATCGCTGTGCCACTGCGGGCCAGGGCTGAAGCCCCTGACCCAGAATTTACAGGTGCCCAGTTTGGCCGCATCGTTTTCGTGTTTGACTCCAAGAAGATCTCCCTCCTCCATGACCTGCTGCAGGACATCACCATGATCAATGCCAAGGCCCTTGAATTGGAGGCGTACCCTGTCAGGAACATTCAGCAGATCCTGTCGGCCTTTAAGGTGCGGATGAAGATCCAGGAAAGGCAGGACCTGGATGTGCTCACTGGCTTCCACCTGCTGGATGGGAAGATCCACCTTCTCATTCTGGAGGGTTTAGCTGACCAAGGCTTGAAGCGGCTATGGGACAGCCATCAAAGCCGGTGGGTGCGTGGTTTTTTGTGTTTTATGTAAAAGTCATGATGCCGGGATGCTGAGTGTGTGGAGTGGGGAAATCTTTTGAAGCCAGGCTCAGGTTTAGTGTCCTCATCTTAAGGATGAGAGAAAGATACGTTGATCCAGTTCCTCTCGGGGTTTATTATAGAGCACTTCACAGGGCTCCATCATTGGCCTTGATCCCAGGAGGAATTGCTTGCCTTTAGATGAAGGGAAGACTTTAGGGGCATGTAGAAGAGAGGGTGGTTCAGGAAAATGGGCCCTCCCTTCAGACTTCTGAGGGGCCTACTTGGCTAACCGGGAGAAGAAAGTTCTGTATGGCCCTAAGATGGACACCACAGAGGAATAGATTTCCACCCAGTCTAAGGAGACCTATCTGATGATTTTGAGGCTGGAGAAGCTGCCTAGGCTGCAGAAAGTTCCCCTTCCCTGATGACCTTCAGGTGCACCTGATGATTGCTCAATGGGAATATTGTAGAGACGATTAAAGTTTCAGATTCTGGGCTGGAGCAGGTGGCCCCTTATGGTCCTTCCATTCTTTAGTTTTGGCTTCATGACAATTCTCTTTTCCTTTCGTTATTTGCAAGTATCCTAGTTTGGATTTAAAGGACCTCTTTTCTTTATTTTTATTTTTTAGATTTTATTTATTTGAGAGAGAGTGAAAGAATGAGGTGGGGGGGGAGGAGCAGAGGGAGAGGGAGAAACAGACTCCCCGCTGAGTGCAGAGCCAAACATGGGGCTCAGTCCCAGGACCCTGAGATCATGACCTGAGCCAAAGTCAGACGCTTAAACGACTGAACCACCCAGGCGCCCCAGGACCTCCCTTCTTTAGTCTGGGAACTCCCCCTCTCTGTCTTCGAAGTTCAGGTGCCTCAGGACCCAGATGTTGAAAACAGCAGGCAGTCCTGAGGTTGAGTCCATTCATCCAGGAGGGGAGAGCAGCCCTGTGGGGACCTGTCTTGATGTGTTGGTAAGCTGAGAGGCACGGTGCAGAAGCTGACACTGTGTCTAGTTACCTGCCTAAGAGAACTGAAAACAGGTCCACACAAAAAACTTGTATGTGAATGTTCACAGCAGCATTATTGATAATAGTCAAAAAAGTGGAAACAACTCAAATGTCCATTAATCAATGAACAAAATATATGTCCATATAATAGAATAATATTCAGCCCTGAAAAAGGAATGAAGTACTGATATACACACTTCAACATGGATGAACCTTGGAAACATACTGAGTAAAAGATGCCAGACATAAAAAGCCACGTGTTGTATGATTCTGTTTATGTGAAATGTCTAGAATAGTCAACTCTACAGAGATAGAAGATTAGTGGTTCCCAAGGTCTCAGGGGAGGGACGAAGAAGTTAATGGGTACAGTTTCTTCTTGGGATGATGAAAATTGTCTAGAATTGGTATTTATGATTGCACAACATTGTTAATATATTAAGAACCACTGAATTGTAAATTAAAAAGGGTGAATTACAACTAAAAAGAGTGTGCAGTGAAGAATCTGGCCTTGCCCCAAAAGGTCTGGCCTTTGCTTTTGGCTTCTGGGAGGTGATATGTCATACCTAATAGGAGTGTCTTTGCTTAGGTTGGGGGATGACTACACCAGAACTTAGGATAGGATGGGACCACCGCACCTGACAGTCATAGGATAGAGGTTGGCCATGCCAGAAAGACCACCAGTGTGATTTTGGGTTAGGGCTTTGTTCTTGCAGTGTCAGTTGATCTGGAGATTGGGATTGCCATGTGGGCAATCAAGCAATTAATCAGTCATGCCTCTGTAATGGAGCCCAAATAAGAACTCTATATACCAAGGCTCAGGGGAACTTCTCTGTGCATATTGTCCCTCAGCAATGTTACAAGGGCAACGCATCCTGATTCCATGAAGAAAGAGCAATGGAAACTTGGAGTTCAGAACCATCCTAGACTCTGCCCTATGTGTCTCTTCCTCTGGCTGATTTTAATCTGTATCCTTTCCCTGTAATAAGCTGTGAGTGTGAGTATAACAGCTTTCAATGAATTCTGTGAGTTCTTGTAGGAAATTGATGAGCCTGAGGGTGGTATTAGGAACACCTTGAACTTCAGTTGGTATCAGAAGTCAGGGCAGTTTGGGGAACTATGACCTAAACTTGGCAGTTTGGCTAAGTCAGGGGGTGTGGTATGTGAATGATATCTCAATGAACAATTTTGTCCCAGTGGAAGAAATAATATAAAATATGTTCACTGGCCCCAGTTCAGTTAAACTACAAATAAAAAATCATTAACCAGGAAAGAATTTCACATGCTTGGAAATTAACAAATACCTCCAAATAAGCCATGGGTCAAAAGTGAAACTGTAATAGAAATTAGACATTATTGAATTGAACAATAATGAAAATAGTATAATATCTAAATTTGTGGGGTGATGTTAAAATGTTAGAGAAAACTTTATAGACTCAAATGCTCATATTAGAAAAAAGGCTGAAAATTAATGATAGATGTTACATTGAAATAATTGTTTTATTATTTTTTTTAAGATTTTATTTATTTGAGAGAGAGAGAATGAGAGATAGAAAGCACGAGAGGGAAGAGGGTCAGAGGGAGAAGCAGACTCCCTGCTGAGCAGGAAGCCCAATGTGGGACTCGATCCCAGGACTCCAGGATCATGACCTGAGCCGAAGGCAGTCGCTTAACTAACTGAGCCACCCAGGCGCCCCGTGAAATAATTGTTTTAAACTGTCAATAAGTTTAAATATGTATAAGAAATTCCAAGAATATAAAAAACATTTTCAGATAAGATAGTTTAATGAGGTTTCTGGATACAAACATTAATGTAAAAATCTCTCGAATTTCTGAATACCATATACATACAAAAAATCATTTTTAAAAAAGTTAATGCTTTTAAAGAATTATAAACATATGAAATTCACATGAATAAATTCAAAAAAAAAAGGATTAGAACATCTCTATCATGCATATTATAGAACTTTTAGAAACATTAAAGAAACCTAAATAAGTGAAGAGACCTACCATGTTCGTGGATTGGAACACTCAGTATTATAGAGGTGTCAATTATCTGCAAACCAGATATATCGATTCAAAGCAATCCCAGTTTTAAAAGTATGGAGCTTGAAAAACTGATTTAAAAATTTACATCGTCATGTAAAAAAAAAAACACACTCTTGAATAACAACAAGATGGGAGAACTTGTTCTACAAGATATCAAGGCTTCTTATAAAACTCTAGTGATTAAGACAATTTGGATCAAGGATAGACAAGCAGACATATGGAATATAATAGAAAATCCAAATACAGACCTACATGTAAGCAGTCACTTGACATATGACGTGTGACATTGCAAGATCAGCAGCAAATGAATATACTAAAACCATTGAATTGTACACATTAAAAGGGTGAATTTAGATAATTTGATACCACTTCACACAGACCAGTTTGGCTGGAATTAAACATGTCAGATAATAGCAAATGTTGACAAGGATGTGGAGAAATCAGAATTGTCATTCACTGCTGGTAAGAATTAGATGAATTAGATGGTAAAGTCACTTTGGAAAACAGTCTGGCAGTTCCTCAAATGACTAGAAAGAGTTACCGTATGACCCAGCAGTCCCACTTCTAGGTAAATGCCCAAGATAACTGAGAACATATGTCCACACTAAGTAGTATATAACTGTTTATGAGAGCACTATAAGAGCCATTAGATGGAAACAATCCAAATGTCCATTAACTGCTGAATGGCTAAACAAAATGTGACATAGAAATACAATGAACTATTATTTGGACATAAAAAGTAATGAAATACTGACTCACACTACAGCATGGATAACCCTTGAAAACATTAAGTGAAGTGAAAGGAGCCAGTCACAGAAGACCACATATTGGACGAGTCATTTATATGAAATGTCCAAAATAGGCAAACCCTATAGAGATGGAAGGTCAGTGAATACTTAGGGCTGTGGGTCAGGGGGTGAGAGTATTAGGGGGTGATAGGTTTCCTTTTTAGGTGATAAGAAAGCTTGAAAATTGATTGTGAAGACGGTTGCATGTATCTGTGAATAGACTAAAAATGATTGAATTATACACATTAAATGGATGAATTATAGGGCACCTGAATTAAATCTCAATTGGAAAAATACCTCTGGCAGACAAAAAAAAAAAAAAATCTGTGAGGAAAGGAGAAACTTTTCGAAAAATGGTGTTGGCAAAATTGTTTGTCCATAAGAAAAAAGGAAAATAATTTCCTACATCAAACCATTCACAAAAGTCACTTCCAGCTGCATTAAAAATCTGTGTACATTTTCAACTTTTGAAAGAATTATAGACTCACGGGAAGTTTAAAGACTGTTGCAGAGATCCCACACACCATTTCCCCACACTGGTTACAACTTACTTATAACTATAGTGCCGGATCTAAGCCAGGAGACCAATGCCAGTACAATGTGCGGGTTGTTTGTGCCAGTTTATCGCATACAAATCTGTGTGACCACTACTCTAATGAAGACCTTGAACTAGTTATACCACCGCAGAGAACCCCCTCATGCTGTGTGTTCATAGCCATGCCCACCCTCTTTAACTGTCTTGTTTTCCATCTCCATAATTTTTTCATCTGTATGTGATCTTACATATTAGTGGAATCATATAGTGGATGACCTTAGGAGATTGTTTTTTCCCACTCAGCATAAAGTGCTAGAGGTCCACCTTCTTGCATGTATCCATAGTTTGCTCCCCTTTGTTGCTGGGTAGTGCTTCATGGAACGGATGTGCCACAGTTTCACCATCTACCTGTTGAGGGACGTTTTGTTTAGATTATTACAAATGAAGCTGCTGTGAACAATAATTTACAGGTTTTTTGGGTGGGCATGTTTTCTTTTCTTTTTAATTGGATTATAATTGACTTACAATATTCTATTAGTTTCAGGTGTACAAGACAGTGATTTGATACTCTTATACATTGCAAAATGATCACCATGGTAAATCCAGTTACCATCTGTCACTATACAAAGTTATTATAATATTGACTCTATTCCCTATGCTGCACATTACATCCCTGTGACTTATTTATTTTAAAACTGGAAGTTTGTACCTCTTAATCCCCATCAGCTGTTTCACCCATTCCTCCCCCACTCCCAGCCCCAGCAGCTACCAATTTGATCTCTATACCTGTGGAATGTTTTGTTTTGTTTGTTTGTGCTGGTTTTTAGATTTCACATGTAAGTGAAATCATACAGTATTTGTCTATCTCTGTCTGACTTATTTCACTGAGCATAACACCCTTTAGGTTCATTCATGTTGCAAATGGCAAGATCTCATTCTTTTATGTGGCTGAGTAATATTCCATCACACACGCACACCCCCCACATCTTTATCCATTCACCTATCCGTGGACACTTAGATTGCTTCTATATCCTGGTTATTGCAATAATGCTGCAATGAACATAGTGGTGCACAAATCTTTTTGAATTAGTGTTTTCATTTGCTTTTGGCCGAATAGCCAGTAGCGATTTGCTGGATGATAAAGTAGTTCTGTTTTTAAATTTTGAGGACTCTCTATGCTGTTTTCCACAGTGGCTGCACCAGTTTGCATTCCCACCCATAGTGCACAAGGGTTCCCTTTTCTCCACATCCTCCATCACCAACACTTGTTATTTCTTGTGCTTTTGATAATAGTCATCTGACAGGTGGGAGGTGGTATCCCATTGCGGTTGTGATTTGCATTTCCCTGATGTTCAGGGATGTTGAGGTCTTTTCATTGTGTCTGTTGGCCATCAGCTTCTGTTTAGCTGCTCTGCCCATTTTTTGATTGGGTTGTTTGTTTTTTTGTTGTTGTTTTTGAGTCATATGAGTTCTTTATGTATTGTGGATATCAATCCCTTAGTGGGTATATTGTTTGCGAGTAGCTTCTCCCATTCAATAGGTCACCTATTCTTTTTGTTCGTTTCCTTCACTGTGCAAAAGCTTTTTAGTTTGATGTAGTTCCATTTGTTTATTTTTGCTTTTGTTGCCCTCGCCTGAGGAGACATAACCAAAAAAATATTACTTAGACCAATGTCAAAGAGCTTATGGCCTGCGTTTTCTTCTAGAAGTTTTTTGGTTTTATTTAGGTCTTTAATCCATTTGAGTTGGTGTTTGGTGTAAGCAAGTGGTTCAGTTTCATTCTGTGCATGTAGCCGTCCAGTTTGCCCAGCACCAGTTGTTGAAGAGACTGTTTTCCCATTGAATGTTCTCTCCTCCTTTGTCATGCATTAATTGACATCTGAATCCTAAGTTTATTTCTGGGCTCCTTATTGTGTTCCGTCGATCTGCGTGTCTGTTTTTGTGCCACTGCCCTACTATTTTGATGACTACAGCTTTGTAGTATAACTTGAAATCTGGAATTGTGAGACCTCCAGTTTTGTTTTTCTTTTCAAGATGGGTGGTTCCATACAAATTTTAGGATTGTTCTAGCTCTGTGAAAAATGCTATTGGCATTTTGATAGGGATTGCATTGAATGTGTGGATTGCTTTGGGTAGTATAGACATTTTAACAATATTTGTTCTTCCAGTCCATGAGCATGGAGTGTCTTTCCATTTGTTTGTGTCATCTTCAGTGTCTTCCTTTCCAATCTGTATTTCCTTTGTGTGATGGAGAGGACCTGCAGTCCTGTTATACATATAAGAGTGGTGACATCCTTGCCTTGTTTCTGATCTTTGATGGAAGACATTAGTCTTTGCACATCACAAATATGATGTTAGGTGGGTGCCTAGGTGGCTCAGTTGGCTAAGCAACTGCCTTCGGCTCAGGTCATGATCCTGGAGTCCCGGGATCGAGTCTCGCATCAGGCTCCCTGCTCAGCAGGGAGTCTGCTTCTCCCTCTGACCCTCCCCCCTCTCAGGTGCTCTCTCTCTCTCATTCTCTCTCTCAAATAAATAAATAAAATCTTTAAAAAAATATGTTAGGTGTAGGTTTTTTGTAGATGTCCTTTATCTTTGAGGAGTTCCACTCTGTTCCTAATTCACTAAGAGTTTCCTAATTCGCTGGTTCACACAATTCACAAAAATAAATTCCAGATAGATTAAAACCCATTTGGAATAATTATAGATTCACAATCAGTTGCAAAAATGATACAGGGTAGTTCCATGCACCCACTACCTAATTTCCTCCAATGGTGACATCTGACAAAAATAGAATGCCTTATTGATGGACACAGTGCAGTCAACTAGACCACAATTACCTGATCTTATTCAGAGTTCGCCAGAAAAGAAAAATCCATTTCCGAAAAGCAAAATGAGAAAGCGTTTAGATGAGTAGGATAAAGAAAGATTTCTTGAACAAGACAGAAATACACAGGATAAAGGAAAAAGATGCTGGATCCAGCTACATTAAAGTGAATAACTTCTGTTCATTCAAAGATATCATAAAAATTATGAAAAGACAGACTGAGAAAAAAATTATTTGCAGTGTGTGGAGCTGGTATCCTGAATATGTAAAAACACCCATGAATCAATAAGAAAATGAAAACAGGCCAAGGGAAGAGTGGGCAAAAGACTTGAAGAGGTACTTCACCAAAGAGGAAACCCCATGACCAAACACAGAGTCACCGAGGGGATAGGCAGGGTCTCTGCTGCCTTCCCTCAGTTTCCACGAGGTGCAGGAGCGACATGTACCAACACAGGGGAGTGGCGTAGTGGGGTGGGCTTAGAAACTCTGCCAGGCTGGGAGTGCCAGCGAGCCAAGCGTGAGCAGGGACAGAGAATGGGAGCGGGGGCAGAGCAAGAGGAAAATGAGGCAGTGTTCAGGATTCTCACTGCCAAGCTTTGGAAAGATCATCTATCAGCTGTTTTACTATTTTTTTCGGATGATTTATTATTAATGCATTCCTTTTTTTTCGTGTGTTTTTAAACAAGCAAAAAGAGAAAGAAAAAGGAAAAGAAAAAAGTTCTGCCACAGGGCAAAACCGCAGAGCATTCCAGGAGCCCGCAGAGCAGTGCTAAAGCCCTGCCCCGTGGCCTCCTTGCAGAATCACCAAAGCGGAACAGGGCAAATACAAGGTGCTCTACAACTCCGCGCTGCGGTTCCGCCACCGCCTCTATGCCGACCTGGAGACCATCCTGTACCAAGTGCACCTCTTCAAGCCGCTGTCACAGCTCATGAAGCACTCGGCGCTCTACATCCGCAACAGCGTTCTACAGAAGGCCTTCCAGGCCCTGACCAGGTGCGCCAGGCTGCCACGGGGGTGAAGGCCACCTCCCTGGGGGTGCCCATGGGGGGGGTGCACCGGGGCGTGCAGGGGTGCCACCCGTGGTGGTGCAGGAGCCCCTCCAGGGGCCAGGGGCAGAGGCAGAGGGAGAAGCAGGCTCCCTGCTGAGCAGGCAGCCCGATGCCGGGCTCGATCCCAGGACCCCGGGATCATGACCTGAGCCGAAGGCAGACGTTTAACGACTGAGCCACCCAGGCGCCCCAGTTTTTATTATTCTTTATGCCCAAAGGAGCCGAGCCAGGAGTGGACCCCGAGCCTGTGTCATTCCCAGTGACACACGCTCTCCCAGGGGGGTTTTGGAAACACTGGGGAAAGAAGGGCAATTTACTCCAACACAGGTCACACGAAGTTATCTGCTGTTCTTGGGGAATAGCCTAGAACAGCCTGAGCAGTGAGTGATGAGGACCAGAACCAGATCCACCAGGCCTGCCACAGTTTTCTCTACCAACTGAATGTTTGCTTTTGTTTGCTTCTCCCCTAACCTCCTGTGCAGAAAGGCATCCCCCACAGATCTAGATCCTCCACTATGTGCATGCCTTTACCTGTGCTGTTCCTGTGCTGGGCACCACCCATCCCGCCCTGCCCCCAGGCCTTCTGCTGGTGACCCTGCGAAGCTGTGAGCTCCTCCCGCTGGATTGAGCGTGGCTCATTGTCTGGGAGGGCCTTCTCCATTCATGTAGGGAGCAGGAGGGCTGAGCGAGGCACCCCCAGTTTGGAGTGGAGATTGACAAAGCGTAGTGCACTGGGGTCCCTGGGACCATGGCCAGCCTGTGCTGGGCTTTGTGGGGGCAGCGAAGGACAGTGACTGGTTCTTTTAGGAAGTCACGAAGGGCTGACCTTGAGCGGCAGTGAGCAGGCCTTCATCAGGTAGACAGTCCACTCACTGTAGCCTGGGGCTGAGGGGGCAAACCATCTCTCTTTAGGCTTTAAAACCAGCAACAGCCCTGGTTGGGAGTTGGCTCCCAGCTTATCAAATGTGTTAATAAAGGAGAGGGTGGAGCCAGGAGGGAGAGGAAGGGAGAGAGCCCAGCGACGCGGAGGGGACTTAGTCCCATTATCCTGCAGCTCTGCCTGAGGGGCTAGGCAGGTGTGGGTTGGGAACCCCACAACAGTAGGCCGAAGCTGCAAGTCAAGAAGGGTGGACGGTGCAGTGGGCCTCAGCAGGTTCGTGTTGGGGAAGTGCTGGAGCATTTGGGTGTCCAGAGCCTGGGCGGTCAGTGAGGGGACGCTGGGCCCTGCCCTGCCTTAGGGAAAGAGAAGAAAACTGCTATTTATTAAGCATTCACAGCATCCCGGGCAGCTGCACATTCATCATGGCTTTATTCACATCTGAAAGGCCAAGGGGTGGGCCAGGGACCTCAGCTGGTGAAAGGCAGAGACGGTCCTCAGGCATATGCGCCTCACACTGGACCTCAGAAGTGCCAGAGACACTGAGCAGCGAATAACAACTCCTGACACGGATTCTGCAGAGCGTCAGCGTGAACCGAGTGCCCACAGCACAGCGGGCCCCTGGGAGAGGGCTCAGTCCTTGAGCTTTGCTGAGATACAAGGCTGAGTGTGAGGTGCCCTCTTCCTGTGGCGGGAGATCTACAGCCCCGATGGCTAGCTGGCTGGGCTGCTCCCTGGTGGGCTGTGGGGTTGGTGACAGGCATGGAATAAGGCCACAGTAGCAGAAAAATAATCAGAGTGGATTGTGGGAAGCCTTTAACTTCTGGGGGCTGGGAGGAGAGCAAAAAGGAGGCATTCTCTTTTGTGGGCTCGTCCAGGTGGAATCGAAGCTTTGCATCTCTGAGTTCTGTGACCTGGGATGAGCTAAACAACTCCTGAGCTTCATGTTCTCTTGAAAAATGGGACTGGTTTGATGGATCTTGAAAGGTAGGTGAGGCCATGTGGGTGGCCCTCTGCCTTGCAGGATCTACTGCATCTGCCATCACAGCACCAAGCTCAGGGAGGTGATCACCAGAGACCTGCTGCCATCCTCCGCCATGGTCAAAGACTTGAGCCAAGAGCTGGGGCTGCCCATTTCACAAGACGATCTCACAGATGGAAAAGTGATGGTCTTGCCATCTCAGCCGGCCCCCTGTCTTGAGCGCTTCCTAAGTCGGAAATCCACTCTCGCTTATGAGATCCAAGCCCACAGGGACAAGTACCTGCAGTGGCGGAACACCATGGTGCTAACTAACAAAGGCCGGGAGCCCAGCCTGATGCAGGTGGGTGCTCTCTCCTCCCCAGGTCAGGGGTCCCAGGCCTTGGCTCCACTTGGGGCTGTCCAGTCACCTGCAGGGAGATGCAGGCTAGATGACCCGTGCCTGTATCTGCTCTCCTGGGATCCTGGGCGGGGTGGGCAGGGAGTATAGGCCGCGGGGCTGAACCGGGCCCTCAGGGGAAAAGAAAGCTCTTTACCTTGGCCCTAGAGTTCATCTTAAGAACTGGTGTGTGTGTGTGTGTGTGTCTCTCTCTCTCTCTCTCTCTCTCTCTCTCTCTCTCTGGTGTGTTAAATGTGTTAGAAGAACAGAATAGGAGCTAAGGAGCTGCCGAGGTGTAAGAAGGCTGGGTGTGCTGTGGCTGAATGGCCAGGGAGAGCCTCCCTCATTCCACACCAACCAAAAAGCTGCGACTTGAAGTTGTCCATCCAGGGGCTCTGTGCAGTACCCCCACCCCAATCTCTAGGAAAAAGAAAGTCTCTCAGAAGTTTGTAAGCTTTCAAAGTGTATATTGTTTATGAAAACCAGTGAAGAGGCTTTTTCCCCATTAGTGTTCAGGTTTTTACGAAAGAACCAGTTCTTGGATCTGTCAATCTGCTTTTTCTGTTTTTCTATTTTCTAATTAACTTTAGCTTTTATTTTTTATAATATTTTAAAACTATTTTTTCCTTTTTTCTAGTTTCTTTAAATTTTTTTTATTATTGAAGTATAATTGGCATATAATGTTATGTTAGTTTCAGGTGTGCAACATAGTGATTAGATGATTCTATACATTACTCAGTGCTTATCACAATAAGTGTAGTCACCATACAACATTATTACAATATTGTTGACCATATTGAATCCCTGTGACTTATTTTGTAACTGGACGTTTGTACCTGTTAATGCCCTTTATCTATCTCACCCATCCCCCCACCCACTTCCCTTTGGCAACTATAAGTTCTCTGTATTTAAGAGTCTATTTGTTTTTGTTGTTCATTTTTATTTTTTAGATCCCACATATAAGTGAAATCATATGGTATTTGTCTTTCTCTGACTAATTTCACTTAGCATAACACCCTCTAGGTCCGTGCACCTTATTGCAAATGGCAAGATCTCATTCTTTTTTAAGGCTGAGTAATATTCCACACACACACACACACACACACACACACACACACACACACACACACACACACACACCACGTTTCCTTTATCCTTTCATCAGTCGATGGACACTTGGGCTGCTTCCATATCTTGGCTGTTGTAAATAATGCTGCTATAAACATAGAAGTGCATATTACCTTCTCAAATTAGTGTTTTCATTTTCTTTTTTTTTTTTAAGATTTTATTTATTTATTTGACAGAGACACAGCGAGAGAGGGAACACAAGCAGGAGGAATGGGAGAGGGAAACGCAGGCTTCCCGCTGAGCAGGGAACCTGACGTGGGGCTCGATCCCAGGACCCTGGGATCATGACCTGAGCTGAAGGCAGACGCTTACCGACTGAGCCACGCAGGCGTCCCTAGTGTTTTCATTTTCTTTGAGTAAATACCCAGTAGTGGAATTACTAGATCGTATGGTAGTTCTATTTTTAATTTTTTGAGGTACTTCCATATTGTCTTCCACAGTGGCTGCACCTTTCTAGCTTCTCTTTTTTAAAAAGATTTTATTTGTTTGAGAGAGACCATGAGCAGGGGCGGGGGTGGGGGCAGAGGCAGAGGCAGAGGAAGAAGCACATTCCCTACTGAGCAGGGAGCCCGATGTGGGGCTCTATCCCAGGACTATTTCATTCATTTTTATCTTTTCTTGTTTAATAAGAAAGGCTACAAATTTCCTCTGTATACATCCTTGGAGATATTCTGTAAAGTGTAATATGTACTGTATGTTCTGATTGTTATTTGCCTTAAATTCCTTATAAGTTACAAAACAAGACCAAGGTACAGGCTTGTAAAAAAGTCAAACAACTGAGAGTATTAGTAATCTTCCCTTACTCCCTTATTCTACCTTCTCAGTGTACTTACATATGTACACACACGGGCACACACACACAAGTACGTGAATATATCACATCCATATATGGATTAATACTGTTCTGCTCATGTTATTTAACAAAGGGTCTTGAAGATTTTACAATAATAGGGCTGTACAAAATGTTATAATATGTACAATTTACTTAATAGTTTCATATCACCTATATTTTGTTGAAACCACTTGGAAATAGTGTTCCAGAGTTTTGAAAAATTGTTTCTGTTGTTTTAGTTATTGCTAATTTCAAATGACCTTATCCATACTATAAGCAATAATTGAAACCCAACCATCATTTAATTTTGTTCTATTTTTACTCTGAGATGTAATTTACATACAATAAAATTTAATCATTGTAAGTATATATAAATCAATAATTTTTTTTAGAAATTTATTTTGGTTTGGCAGTTTAAGATTTTTTAAATTTACTTGTCAGAGAGAGGGAAGGAGCACAAGCAGGGGGAGCTGCAGGCAGAGGAGAAGCAGACTCCCCACTGAGCAGGGAGCCCAACGCAGTACTCAATCCCAGGACCCTGGGATCATGACCTGAGTCGAAGGCAGACGCTCAACCAACTCAACCATCCAGGCGTCCCTAAATCAATAATTTTTAAGTAAATTTACGGAATTGTACAACCATCACAATCCAGTTTTAGAACATTTCTATCCCCATAAAGTTTTTCCTTATGCCTGTTTGAAGTCAATCCCTGCACCCACCTCCAGCCACAGGTAACTACTGATCTGTTTTTTGTCTCTACAGATTTGCCATTCCTAGACATTTCATGTAAATATATGACCTTTTGTGTCTGACTTTTTTCACTGAGCATCACTTGAGGTTCATCCATGTTGCAGGATGTATCGATAGTTCCTTTTTAAAATTGCTGAATTTCCATTGATTGAATGTACCACATTTTTAATTTACTCATTCCCCACATGGTGAAATTTGTATTGTTTCTAGTTTGGGACTATTATGAATATCGCTGCTATGAACATTTGCAAACAGATCATTACAAGAAAATGTTTTCATTTCTCTTGGATACAAACCCAGCTATAGAATTGCTGGGTCCTGTGGTAAATTTAACATTTTAAGGAATTTTCAAGCAGTTTTACAATGAAGTTTACTGCATCATTTTACACCTCAGAATGCAGCACATGAGGGTTTTGGTTTCTCCACATCCTCACCAACGCTTGTTATTGCCAGTCTTTTTGATTAGAGCCATTCTATTGGGTGTGTGTAATGGTACCTGATTGTGGTTTTAACTTGCATGTTATAATTATTAATGATTTTGGATAGCTCTTAATGTACTTATTAATGATTTATCTCTGATAACTTCATATATTTACATGCATTTTAAAATCAGGTTGTCTTCTTGTTGAGTTGCAAGAGTTTTTTATTCTGGATATATTTGCTTAACCAGAACTATGATTTGCAAATATTTTCTCTGTAAGGAAAAACTCTTGAAGTGTGAAGGCTTTTAATTTTGATGAATTCCAGTTTATCAGTGTTTTACTCTTATTGATCATGCTTTTGGTGACATAGCTAGAGCTCTGCCTAACCCAAGGTCAGAAAGATTTTCTCCTATGCCTTCTTCATGGCGATTTAAAGTTAGCTTACATTTAGGCCTTTGAACCATTTTGATCAATTGTGTGTGTGTGTGTGTGTGTGTGTGTGTGTATGATGCAAGATAGGGGTCTAAATTCATCTTTTTGCATGTGGATAGCACCCCTTTTTTTAAAGATTTATTTATTTATTTGAGAGAGAGAGAGCATGCATGCATGGGAGGGGCAGAAGAAGAGGGAGAGAGAATCTCAGGCAGACTCCTTGCTGAGCACAGAGCCTGATGTGGGTCTTGATCCCACGACCCTGAGATCATGACCTGATCTGAAACCAAGAGTTGGACTCTTAACCAACTGTGCCACCCAGGTGCCCCTCTAGCACCATTTTTCAAAAAGATTATACCCCCCATTGAATTGCCTTGGCACCTGTGTCAAGAGTCAGTTAACCATAAATACAAGAGTTTATTTCTAGGCTCTGTTATTACATTCCATCGACTTAGATGTCTATCTTTATACTAGCCCCACATCATCTGGATTACTATAGCTTTACAGGCAGTTTTGAAATTGGGTTGTGTAAGTCCTTTAACTTCTTTTTCAAAATTGTTCAACTGTTTTGGGTCCTTCACATTTCTGTATAATTTGCCAATTTCTACAAAAAAAAACTAACAGGGATTTTCATAAGGCTTGTGTTGATTCTATAGATCAATTTTAGGGAGAATTGCCATACTGTCAATTTTGAAGCTGTTAATCCATAAACATGGACTATTTATACTTTTATTTGGGTCTTCTTTAGTATCCTTCAGTAAGTTTTGCAGTTGTCACGTACAAGTCTTAACACCTCATGAAATTAATGCTGTTATGAATGGAATCATTTAATTCTTAAATTGTTGTAAGAATATAGGAATCCAATTGGTTTTTGTATATTGCTTTCATATCCTGAAATTTTTTGAAGTTGGATCATGTCATCCGTGGGTAAAGACCGTTTTACTTCTTCCTTCCCAATCTGGATACTCTTCCTTCCTTCCTGAATTAGTCTGTGCAGATTGCCATACAGAACTTACCACAGGTTGGGTGGCTTAAACATCAAAATTATTTTTCTCACAGTTCTGGAGGTTGGGAAGTCAGGGTCAACATGCTGGTAGAGTTGGTCTCATTCTGATGCCTCTTCTCTTGGCTTGTAGGTAGCTGGATCTCGCTGTGTGCTCCTTGTGTGCAGGTGTGGGGAGAAAGACAGTTGGCTGCCTGGTTCCTCTTCTTATAAGGACATTAATCCTATTGGATCAGAGGCCCATCCCCCACACTCTTATGACTCATCTAACCTTAATTACTTTCTTATCCAAATACAGCCGCATTGGAGATTAGGGATTCAATGTATGAATAGGGTTGGGGAGCATTCATTCCATACCTCCCCCTTTTACTGTTAGAGCCTCTAGTATAAAGTACAGTGTCAAATAGGAAGTGGTAAGAGCAGACGTGCTTGTTTTCTTTCTGATCTTGAGGGGAAAGCAATCTTTGACCATTAAGTTGGATATTAACTGCCGGTTTGGGGTGCACTTTATCAAGTAGAGGAAGTTTCCTTGTAGTCTTAGTGTGTTGAGTTTTTATCATGAGTAAATGCTGGATTTTGTCAAATGCTTTTTTTCTCTGCATATATTGAGGTTCTCTCCTTTATTTATACAGTGTATTACATACGTGATGTTTGGATGTTAACACAATCTTGCATTCCTGGGATAATCCCACTTGGTCATGCACATGATCTTTTATCTGTATATTTCTGAATTTAGTTTGCTAATATTTTGTATTTTTCTTGTGATAGCTTTATCTGACCTTGGTACCCATGTAATATTGGCCCTGTAAAATGAGTTGGTGTGATACTCTGGTTTCTCTTCAGATCGCATAAACCTTTTGCCTTTTACTAAAATGAGTTAGTGTTTCCTCCCCTTCTATTTTCTGGAAATATGTGAAATGTTGGCATTCATTCTCTCAGTATTTGGTAGAACTAACCAGTGAAGCTATCTAAGCCTCAGCTTTTCTTGGTGGGTAAATTTTAAATGACTCATTTGATCTCTTTACTTGTTATAAGTCTATTCAGGTATCTCTTTCTTAAGACAGGTTTGATCATTTGTGTCTTTCTAGGAATTTGTCCATTTCATCTAAGTCACCTAGTTTGCTGACATATGGTTGTTTGTAGAATTCTCTTATAATCTTTTAATATCCATAAAGTCAGTAGAGTGTCTCCTCTTTCACTCCTGATTTTACTAATTTGTATCTTTTCTCTTTCTTTCTTGGTCAGTCTAGCTAAAGATTTGCCAATCTTGGTCTTTTTGAAGAACCGTTTTTGAAGTTTGTTCATTTTCTCTATGTTTCTATTTCATGTTTTTCTACTCTAAACTGTATTATAACAACTTCTTTCTGCTTATTTGGGTTCAATTTGTGACTCTAGTTTCCTAAGGAATGAAGTTAAGTTTTTGATTTGGATCTTTTTTTATACATGTATTTACAGCTACAAATTTCCCCCTAAACACTACTTTAGATGCATCCCATAAACTTGGTTTGTTGTATTTTCATTTTCACCCACCATAAAATATTTAATAATTTCCATTGTGGCTTTTAGAAATTTAGAATTTAATTTTGTTGTGATTGGAGAACATAATTTGTATGATTTCTGTCCTATGAAATTTATTACAATTTGTTTTATGGCCTAGATCCATCCTTAGGCTTGAAAGGAATATATATTCTTCCGACACTGGGAGGAATGTTATATAATGGCATGTAATATTCAGGTCTTCTGTGTCATTGATCTTCCTTCCAGTTCTATCAATTGTTGGGATTGAGGTATTAAAGTCTCTATTCATGGTTGAATGATCTATTTCTCCTTTCAATCCTGTCGATTTTTGCTTATTTTGGGCCTCTGTTAGGTATGTTTGTGTTTATAATTATATCTTCCTGATGAACTGACACTTTAAATCATTATGAAATGTCCCTTTTTGTTTCTAGTAACATTTCTTAAAAACCATTTTGTTTTATGTTAGTCTGCTCCCACCAGCTCTCTTTCAGTTTGCATACTACATATTTTTTTCACCCCTTCTTTGACCTTCAAACTGTTTGTGGCTTTGCATCTAATATGTGTCTACTTTAAACAGCAGATAACTGGATCTTTAAAAAAAAAAATCCAGCCTGACAATCTTTGCTATTTGACTGTCCATCTATGCATAATATAATTGATAAGGTTGGATTTATGTCTTCTGTTTTCTTAATATATTTAATATTTTGATCCTTTGTTCCTTTACTGCCTCCTTTTGTGAACAGATACTTTTAGTGCACCGTTTTAATTCCTTCATTGAATTTTTTCCTTAAAAAAGTTATTTCTTAGTGGTTTCTCTAGGAGTCTTCTGTAATATGCATCTTAATCACAATCTACTTTAGATTATTACTAGCTTTATTAGGGTAAAATGTAGAAACTTCTATAATATAATTCCATTTCCTCCCCCTCCTTTATGCTGTTGTTATATATATGTATATATATATATAAAAAACACATATACATTATTATGTTACTATATGTGTATATATATATATAAAACAATCCCCAAATACAGTGTAGTTATTGTTTTATGCAACCATGTCTTTTAAATTAGAAATTGAGAGGAAAAATATATTTATATAATATTTTGTATTTACCACATATTTATCTTTTCCAGTGATTTTGTTAATGTCTATTTTAGTTATCATCTGGTGTCATTTATTCTCAGCTTTAAAAGACCTCCTTTAGGGGCGCCTGGGTGGCTCAGTTGGTTAAGCGACTGCCTTCGGCTCAGGTCATGATCCTGGAGTCCCTGGATCGAGTCCCGCATTGGGCTCCCTGCTCAGCGGGGAGTCTGCTTCTCCCTCTGACCCTCCCCCCTCTCATGTGCTCTCTCTCTCTCATTCTCTCTGTCTCAAATAAATAAATAAAATCTTTAAAAAAAAAAAAGACCTCCTTTAGTGTATCTGTTAAAGCCGTTCACTACCAACAAATTCTACCTTTATCAGAGAATATTTCACTATCATTTTTGAAAGATATTTTTTGCTGGACATAGAATACTTGGTGTTTACTGAGAATTTTTTTTCTTTCAGCACTTTGAAAATATTATTACATTGTTTTTCTGTTGTTTCTGATGAATATTAAGTCATTAATCATATTGTTTCCTGATACATGATGAGTCATTTTTTTTTCTTGCTGTTTCCAAGATTTTCTCATTTTTACCCTACTTGGGGGTTCCTATATTTACCCTATATTTACCCTACTTGGGGTTCATTGAGCTTCCCTAGATCCATAGGTTAATGTTTTGGGCCTTAATTTCTTCAATACTTTTTTCTGCTCCTTCCTCCCTCCCCCTTCTCAGACCTCCATTATGTGCATGTTGGTTCACCAGGTCTTGAGGCACTATTAATATAAAAAAATTCTTCTGTTTCCAATCCTCAGACTGGATAATCTCTATCTTTAGGTTCAGATTCTTTGTCAGCTTAAATCTGTTATGTCCCCCTAGTGCATTTTTCATTTCAGTTACTGTACTTTACAACTTCAGAGTCTTCATTTAGCTTTTTTTGAAAATATCTCTTATTCAGGTTGTCTATTTCTTGAGTCATTGTATATTTCCTTAAATTTCTGAAATAATTTTCTTTAGTTTGTTTTTGTTTTCTTAAAGATTTTATTTATTTATTTGACAGAGAGAGACAGATAGAGAGGGAACACAAGCAGGGGGGGTGGGAGAGGGAGAAGCAGGCTTCCTGCCGAGTAGGGAACTCACTGCGGGGCTCGATCCCAGGACCCTGGGGCCACGATCAGAGCCGAAGGCAGACGCTTAACAACTGAGCCACCCAGGTGTCCTAGTTTGTTCGTTTTTATAACAGCTGCATTGAGGCCTTTTTTCTGTTAAGTCAACCAGCTGAATCCATTGGACAGTTTCTAATGACTGCTTTATCTTCCTGAATAAGGTTTACATCTTACTATTTCTTTTTGTGTCTCCTAATTTTTGATTGAGAACTGGACATTTAAAATGTATTGCAGCAACTCTGGATTCTGCTTTTTCTCCCTAGGGGTGGTGGTGGTGGCTGTCATTTAATAACTTGCCTGCACAAAATCTGGAATCTGTCTCCTCAGTGGTCTATAGCAAGCTCTGATATCTTTGCTGGTTTTGTTTTTATTTATTTTTATTTTTTAAGATTTTATTTATTTATCAGAGAGAGCACAAGCAGGGGGAGCAGCAGGCGGAGGGAGAAGCAGGCTCCCCACTGAGCAAGGACCCTGATGTGGGACTCAATCCCAGGACCCTGGGATCATTACCTGAGCCCGAGGCAGACGCTTAATAGACTGAGCCACCCAAGTGCCCCTGTTTTGTTTTTAGAGAGAGAGTGCATGCACATGAGTGTCCGGGGGAGGGGGACAGGGAGAGGGAGAGAGAGAATCTTAAGCAGGCTCCACACCATGGGGCTCGATCTCATGACCCAAACCGAAAGCAAGAGTCTGTCGTTTAACTGAGCTACCCAGGCACCCTTCTTTGCTGGTCTTTAAATTGTTTTTATTTTAAGCCTGGCTTCCTTGGGGACACCCCTGTGTCTGCATCAATCAGTCATCAGCCAGTAAATGGTTAGAAGTTTGCGCACCTCTAGCCAGCCAGGTTTCCAGTCTTTATCAGTGGATCTGTGTGTGGGTAGGGGCATGCATTTCAAAGCTGGCTCTGGCTTTGACTTTTCACTGGGCCCTCTCAGGTCTCCTCTGCATGTGCACGCAGGCAGTCAGCAAGGGATGTATGAAGAGCATGTCAAGGTCCTTTGTGGCTGTCTCATTTCCTGTATCTCCCTTTTGAATTTTGATTAATTTGCTTGCCTGTTGCTTGCCCCGTATAGAATTGCAACCTCAGGCCTGCTGAGCAGCTGGTCTGCTCTGTTTGTTTGCCGCTGAGATTGCTATTGTTGCTTATAATTAGCCAAGCACGTGGGGTTTTTCAAGCTGCAGTTCAAGTCAAGTAAATCTGCATTCAAGTGAGCAGGGCAGCCCCTGATTTTCCTGACTTGCACATTGTAGTAGAACTACTGCTGTAAATGCCCCGGGGTGGCAAGAATGACACCAACTCTTAGTGTTCTTTCCTGAAGTTCAGCACATTTTTATGAGTAAACACATCTAAGTTTTTTGTATGTCTTTGGACAATTTCCAGTTGTTGCTTTTGACAATTTTGTCCAGTTTTATTGTTTTTTGAGGAGAGGATTGAGCTCCTTACTCCACCATAATAGAAGTCCTATCTTCCTCCTTACTACCATTTTACTTATTTCTATTTGCTATAATGTGTGTGTGTGTTTGGGGGGGTGGGGTGGGGGGTTGTGTCTACTTCATCCTTTGTTTTATTTTTTTTAGATTTTTATTTGGGGGGGGCAGAGAGAGCACAGCAGGGGGAGCAGCAGAGGGAGAGGAAGAAGCAGGTTCCCTGCTGAGGAGGGAGCCCAGTGTGGGACTCGATCCCAGGACTCTGGGATCACGACCTGAGCCGAAGGCAGATGCTTAATCGACGGAGCCACCCAGGTGCCCCTGCTTTACAATTTCCTTTTTCTTTTAGGAAGTTTTTGTGGGAAATAAACTTTCAGGTGCTTGCAGGTGCATGGTTATCATTGTATCTTTGCTCTTGAATAGCAGCTGAGCTGTTTTTAAGATTATATTTTCAAACCCCTGCACACAACTCTCCTTACAACCCCCACCAAATCCATCGCTTTCTAAAATCAGTAATTACAGGTAGGTCTGATGCCCATCTGATCCCTTTTCCTTTTTATTTTTTATTTTTTTTTAAAGATTTTATTTATTTGTTTGAGAGAGAGAAAGAGAGAGAGAGCATGAGAGGGGGGAGGGTCAGAGGGAGAAGCAGACTCCCTGCTGAGCAGGGAGCCCGATGCGGGACTCGATCCGGGGACTCGATCCCGGGACTCCGGGATCATGACCTGAGCCGAAGGCAGTTGCTTAACCAACTGAGCCACCCAGGCGTCCTCCCTTTTCCTTTTTAAACTATCACTTCCTCTGGAGTCTTTTACAACTTTCTCTTAATCCTTAGTGTTCACTCTAGATGTCCAGGTGGCAGCTCGTTTTTCACCGAAACTTAAAGAGCTTTCCTCCATTTTGTTTTCCCTTTTAATTTGTACTTGGTATCTTACATTGAATTCTGCTCTACCTTCCAATTCTCTAATTTGATCTTCCCCTGTGACATCTATGTTAATTTATAATTTTAAATTGCCTCAGTCATGTTTTTACTTTACAGAAATTCTCATGAGTTCCTGTTTTATTTTCATGACCAAGTTAACTTTTATTAAATATACACATAAGAGCATATGTGTGTGTACTGTTAAAAATAATAAACCCATTATCCAGCTCAAGAAATCAAACATTATCAATACTTGTATAGTTTTTTGTGTGCACTTTCTTATCTCAGCACTTACCCAGAAGTTACCATTATCCTAAATTTCATCTTTCACTTGCTTTTCTCTTGAGGCCTACTGCCTATGTTTATGTTTTTGTGTGCTCATTTTTTTATTGCAGTATAGTTGAGACTGCATGCATATACATCCATAAACATTTTTAGATTTGCATTCTTTGAATGCTAAAAAATGGAATGATACTGGATATAATCTTACACAGTTTTAATTTTTGCTATTAATCAGATTCAACCACGTTTATGTGTCTAAGTGTAGGAATATACCACAATTTATTAATGGGCATTTGTATTCTTATGTTTTGTTATTTAAACATATTTTTAACATAGATATGCAAGACTTTTTTGAGATGTATACTTAGGATTAGAATTGCTAAGTTGTACTTCTGCTTGCCTGGGTAATACTTTATTTTCCAAAATGCTTATACCATTATATACCTGCCAACCATGCATGACTTTCTATTTTCCTACTTCCATGCTCACATCTCTTATAGTCAGACTTAAATTATTGTTAGTCTCTAATGCATAATAGTATCTATGAAGGTTTTAATTTGCATTTCATTGTTTACTAGTGCATATTTATGTTTTCATAAATTTGGTAATTTATTTATAAATGTGTTCCTTTGAACTTTAGGTGGTTTTATTTTAATGTTCTCAGTGTTCACAATGGCATTTTATAAACATTGCAAATCTCTTTTGGTGCTTGACTTCACTCTTACTGGTGTCTTTTAATGGACAAAAGTTATTTTGTAAAATTTCCATTTTTTCTTTTATGACTTAAATTTTTTGCCTTATTTAAAATTGTTTCCTATCCCAAAGTCATATGATTCTGTTTCCTTCTAAAAAGATTTAAATTTTTGTTCATCGTATTTAAATTTTATCTGGAATTCAGTTTTCTTTAAAGATTTGAGATAGAGTGAGAGTGAGCAAGAGAGACAGCATGAGCTGGGGGAGGAGGGCCACAGAGGGAGAGGGAGAAGCAGGCTCTCCACTGAGCGGGGAGCCCGACGAGGGCACTATCCCAGGACCCTGAGATCATGACCTGAGCCAAAGGCAGACTGAGCCACCTAGGCACCCCTGGAATTTACTTTTCGTATGAAGGTAGGAATCTAATTTCATTTCTTCCACATGATCAATGGTACCAGCCCTTTGCTTAAAAGCCCATCCCTTCCCCAATGATATATACTGCCAATTCGGTCAGATCAAGTTGTTCTTTATACATGAGTTTATGGGTATTTGAGATCTTTATTGAAATTGCACTTACAAATGCATTATTTTCTTTGAAAAATCAGTATCTCTGTTGCTTTATTGAATATTGTACACTTATTTTCTACTTAATTGATTTCTACTCTTATTCCTTCCTACTTTTGTTGGCTCAAATTTGCTCTGCCTTTTCTAATTTCTTCAGATGGATGTTTAGATAATTTTCAGACATGGATCATTTTATTTAACATATTCATTTTGGCTAAAAACTTCTTATGAACATTAAGTGCATCCTCCAAGTATCTTTTTTTTAAGATTTTATTTATTTATTTGACGGAGAGATAGGGAGAGCAGGAACACAAGCAGGGGGAGTGGGAGAGGGAGAAGCAGCCTTCCTGCTGAGCAGGGAGCCTGATGTGGGGCTCGATGCGGGGCTCAACCCCAGGACCCTGGAATCATGACCTGAGCTGAAGGCAGACACTTAATGACTGAGCCACACAGGTGCCCCAGTGCATCCCCCAAGTTTTTATACATCATATTTTCATGATGACTCAGTTAAAAATACTTTGTTTTCCATTTTCATTTGTTCTTCGATCCATAGGTTAGTTAATAGTATACAAAATTTCCAAATATTTTAGGATTTTTGTTACTTTTATTCAGTTCTACCTTGACTGCATCATCAGAGAATATATTCTGTATAATTTCTATCCTTTGTTGATATCTGATTTATGGTCCAAAATAGGTTAGTCCTAGAAAGTGTTCCAGAGTACTTGAAAAACAAAATATATCTTGTAGTTGTTGATAGTGTTCCAAATACATCAACTTTGGTGGTTTTTTTCCCCCCAAATCTATATCCTTATTTTTAAATTCTGTCTCTTCTCTCAGTTACTAGGGGAAGTCTGTTAAAATCTCCAAATATGATTACAGATTTCTTTATCCTTTACTGTTTTTGCTTTATATCTGTCAAGCTTATGTTGTAAGTATACACAAATTTCGGACTGCTTTATCCTGTTGATTTCTTTTATAAATATAGGTCTTTTTGTCTCTGGTACTACTTTTTAGATGTATACATTAAATACAGTAAAATTAATAAATCTTAGGTATACAGTCTCAATTCATTTTTATCTATGTACATATCTATGAAACCATCACACAGATCAGGGCATAGATTCTATCAATCCAGAAAGTACGATGCTTCTGACCAATTAACTCTTGAGACCTACTTTCTTAGCAAACTCCAAATATACAATACAGCACTATTAACTAGTTACCATGCTATACATGACATCCCTGTGATTTACTTATTGTATATCTGGGAGTTTGTCTCTTTTGACCACATTTATCCATCTCACCCACTCCCTACCTCCACCAATCTGTTGTGTATCTGAGTTCATAGTTTTTAGATTCCACGAGTTCACTCAGTATTTGTCTTATTTTAGCATAATGCCCTCAAGGCCCATCTATATTGTCACAGAAGGCAAGATTTCCTTCTGTTTTATGGCTGAGTAATATCGCATTGGGTATACACACATGCACGTTCTCTCTCTCTCTCTCTCTCCATCTTCTTTGTCCATTCACCCATTGATAGACACTTAGGTTTCTTCCATGTCTCGGCTGTTGTAAATAATGCTGCAATGAAGATGGGGGTGCATTTATCTTTTTGAGTTAGTGTTTTTGTTTCCTTCAGATAAATAACCAGAAGTGGAATTGCTGAATCACATGGTATTTCTAATTTTGAGGACCCTTCATACTATTTCCATAGTGGCTGCACCAATTTACATTCCTATCAGTGTTCCATTTTCTCCACATCCTTGTCAACACCTATTATTTCTTGTCTTTTTTTTTTAATTTTTTATTGTTATGTTTGTCACCATATATTACATCATTTGTTTTGGTGTAGTGTTCCATGATTCATTGTTTGTTCATAACACCCAGTGCTCCATGCAGAATGTGCCCTCTTTAATACCCATCACCAGGCTAACCCATCCCCCTACCCTCCTCCCCTATAGAAACCTCAGTTTGTTTTTCAGAGTCCATCATCTCTCCTGGTTCGTCTCCCCCTCTGACTTATTCCCCTTCATTCTTCCTCTCCTGCTATCTTCTTCTTTTTCTTTTTTCTTAAAATATGTTGTGTTATTAGTTTCAGAAGTACAGATCTGTGATTCAACAGTCTTACACAATTCACAGCGCTCACCGTGGCACATACCCTCCCCAATGTCTATCACCCAGCCACCCCATCCCTCCCACCCCCCACCACTCCAGCAACCCTCAGTTTGTTCCTGAGATTAAGAATTCCTCATATCAGTGAGGTCATATGATACATGTCTTCCTCTGATTATTTCACTAAGCATAACACCCTCCAGTTCCATCCACGTCGTTGCAAATGGCAAGATCTCATTCCTTTTGATGGCTGCATAATATTCCATTGTGTATATATACCACCTCTTCTTTATCCACTCATCTGTCGATGGGCATCTTGGCTCTTTCCACAGTTTGGCTATTGTGGACATTGCTGCTATAAACATTGGGGTGCACGTACCCCTTCGGGTCCCTACATTTGTATCTTTGGGGTAAATACCCAGTAGTGCAATTGCTGGATCGAATGGTAGCTCTAATTTCAACTGTTTGAGGAACCTCCATACTGTTTTCCAGAGGGGTTGCACCAGCTTGCATCCCCACCAACAGTGTAGGAGGGTTCCCCTTTCTCCACATCCCCGCCAACATCTGTCGTTCCCTGACTTGTTAATTTTAGCCATTCTGACGGGTGTGAGGTGGTATCTCATTGAGGTTTTGATTTGGATTTCCCTGATGCCAAGCGATGTTGAGCACTTTTTCAAGTGCTTGTTGGCCATTTGGATGTCTTCTTTGGAAAAATGTCTGTTCATGTCTTCTGCCCATTTCTTGATTGGATTATTTGTTCTTTGGGTGTTGAGTTTGATAAGTTCTTTATAGATTTTGGATACTAGCCCTTTATCTGATATGTCATTTGCAAATATTTTCTCCCATTCTGTCGGTTGTCTTTTGGTTTTGTGGACTGTTTCTTTTGCTGTGCAAAAACTTTTTATCTTGATGAAATCCCAATAGTTCATTTTTGCCCTGGCTTCCCGTGCCTTTGGTGATGTTTCTAGGAAGAAGTTGCTGTGGCTGAGGTCGAAGAGGTTGCTGCCTCTGTTCTCCTTTAGAATTTTGATGGACTCCTGTCTCACGTTTAGGTCTTTCAACCATTTGGAGTCTATTTTTGTGTGTGGTGTAAGGAAATGGTCCAGTTTCATTCTTCTGCATGTGGCTGTCCAATTTTCCCAACACCATTTGTTGAAGAGACTGTCTTTTTTCCTTTGGACATTCTTTCCTGCTTTGTCAAAGATAAGTTGACCATAGAGTTGAGGGTCCATTTCTGGGCTCTCGATTCTGTTCCATTGATCTATGTGTCTGTTTTTGTGCCAGTACCATACTGTCTTGATGATGACAGCTTTGTAATAGAGCTGGAAGTCTGGAATTGTGATGCCGCCAGCTTTGCTTTTCTTTTTCAATATTCCTCTGGCTATTCGGGGTCTCTTCTGGTTCCATACAAATTTTAGGATTATTTGTTCCATTTCTTTGAAAAAAGTGGATGGTATTTTGATGGGGATTGCATTGAATGTGTAGATTGCTCTAGGTAGCATTGACATCTTCACAATGTTGGTTCTCCCAATCCATGAGCATGGAACGTTTTTCCATTTCTTTGTGTCTTCTTCAATTTCTTTCCTGAGTATTTTATAGTTTTCTGAGTACAGATCCTTTGCCTCTTTGGTTAAATTTATTCCTAGGTATCTTATGGTTTTGGGTGCAATTGTGAATGGGATCGACTCCTTGATTTGTCTCTCTTCTGTCTTGTTGTTGGTGTATAGGAATGCCACTGATTTCTGTGCATTGATTTTATAGCCTGCTACTTGACTGAATTCCTGTATGAGTTCTAGCAGTTTTGGGGTGGAGTCTTTTGGGTTTTCCACATAAAGTATCATATCATCTGCAAAGAGTGAGAGTTTGACTTCCTCTTTGCCGATTTGGATGCCTTTGATTTCTTTTTGTTGTCTGATTGCTGTGGCTAGGACTTCTAATACTATGTTGAATAGCAGTGGTGAGAGTGGACATCCCTGCCGCGTTCTTGACCTTAGGGGAAAAGCTCTCAGCTTTTCCCCGTTGAGAATGATATTCGCTGTAGGTTTTTCGTAGATGGCTTTTATGATATTGAGGTATGTACCCTCTATCCCTATACTCTGAAGAGTTTTGATCAAGAAAGGATGCTGTACTTTGTCAAATGCTTTTTCTGCATCTATTGAGAGGATCATATGATTCTTGTTCTTTCTTTCGTTAATGTATTGTATCACGTTGATTGATTTGCGGATGTTGAACCAGCCTTGCAGCCCAGGGATAAATCCCACTTGGTCATGGTGAATAATCCTTTTAATGTACTGTTGGATCCTATTGGCTAGTATTTTGGTGAGAATTTTTGCATCCATGTTCATCAAAGATATTGGTCTGTAATTCTCCTTTTTGATGGGATTTTTGTCTGGTTTTGGGATCAAGGTAATGGTGGCCTCATAAAATGAATTTGGAAGTTTTCCTTCCATTTCTATTTTTTGGAACAGTTTCAGGAGAATAGGTATTAATTCTTCTTTAAATGTCTGATAGAATTCCCCTGGGAAGCCATCTGGCCCTGGGCTTTTGTTTGTTGGGAGATTTTTGATGACTGCTTCAATTTCCTTAGTGATTATAGGTCTGTTCAGGTTTTCTATTTCTTCCTGGTTGATACATCTCTAGGAATGCACCCATTTCTTCCAGGTTATCTAATTTGCTGGCATAGAGTTGCTCATAATATGTTCTTATAATTGTTTGTATTTCTTTGGTGTTGGTTGTGATCTCTCCTCTTTCATTCATGATTTTGTTGATTTGGGTCATTTCTCTTTTCTTTTTGATCAGTCTGGCCAGGGGTTTATCAATCTTGTTAATTCTTTCAAAGAACCAGCTCCTAGTTTCGTTGATCTGTTCTACTGTTCTTTTGGTTTCTATTTCATTGATTTCTGCTCTGATCTTTATTATTTCTCTTCTCCTGCTGGGTTTAGGCTTTATTTGCTGTTCTTTCTCCAGCTCCTTTAGGTGTAGGGTTAGGTTGTATTTGAGACCTTTCTTGTTTCTTGAGAAAGGCTTGTATTGCTATATACTTTCCTCTCAGGACTGCCTTTGCTGTATCCCAAAGATTTTGGACAGTTGTATTTTCATTTTCATTGGTTTCCATGAATTTTTTTAATTCTTCTTTAATTTCCTGGTTGACCCATTCATTCTTTAGTAGGATGCTCTTTAGCCTCCATGTATTTGAGTTCTTTCCGATTTTCCTCTTGTGATTGAGTTCTAGTTTCAAAGCATTGTGGTCTGAAAATATGCAGGGAATGATCCCAATCTTTTGGTACCGGTTGAGACCTGATTAGTGACCTAGGATGTGATCAATTCTGGAGAATGTTCCATGGGCACTAGAGAAGAATGTGTATTCCGTTGCTTTGGGATGGAATGTTCTGAATATGTCTGTGAAGTCCATTTGGTCCAGTGTGTCATTTAAAGTCTTTATTTCCTTGTTGATCTTTTGCTTAGATGATCTGTCCATTTCAGTCAGGGGTTTGTTAAAGTCCCCCACTATTATTGTATTGTTGTCAATGTGTTTCTTTGCTTTTGTTATTAATTGCCTTATATAATTGGCTGCTCCCATGTTCGGGGCATAGATATTTACAATTGTTAGATCTTCTTGTTGGATAGACCCTTTAAGTAGGATATAGTGTCCTTCCTCATCTCTTATTACAGTCTTTGTTTTAAAATCTAGTTTGTCTGATATAAGGATTGCCACCCCAGCTTTCTTTTGGTGTCCATTAGCATGGTAAATGGTTTTCCACCCCCTCACTTTCAACCTGGGGGTGTCTTTGGGTCTAAAATGAGTCTCTTGCAGACAGCATATTGATGGGTCTTGTTTTTTAATCCAATCTGATAGCCTGTGTCTTTTGATTGGGGCATTTAGCCCATTTACATTCAGGGTAACTATTGAAAGGTATGAATTTAGTGCCATTGTATTGCCTGTAAGGTGACTGTTACTGTATGTTGTCTGTGTTCCTTTCTGATCTTTGCTGCTTTTAGGCTCTCTCTTTGCTTAGAGGATCCCTTTCAATATTTCTTGGAGGGCTGGTTTCGTGTTTGCAAATTCCTTTAGTTTTTGTTTGTTCTGGAAGGTTTTTCTCTCTCCTTCTATTTTCAATGACAGCCTAGCTGGATATAGTATTCTTGGCTGCATATTTTTCTCGTTTAGTGCTCTGAAGATATCTTGCCAGTCCTTTCTGGCCTGCCAGGTCTCTGTGGATAGGTCTGTTGCCAATCTAATATTTTTACCATTGTAGGTTACGTATCTCTTCTCTTGAGCTGCTTTCAGGATTTCCTCTTTGTCTCTGAGACTCGTAAGTTTTACTATTAGATGTCGGGGTGTTGACCTATTATTATTGATTTTGAGAGGGGTTCTCTGTGCCTCCTGGATTTTGATGCCTGTTTCCTTCCTCACATTAGGGAAGTTCTCTGCTATTATTTGCTCCAATATACCTTCTGCCCCTCTCTCTCTTTCTTCTTCTTCTGGGATCCCAATTATTCTAATGTTGTTTTGTCTTATCGTATCGCTTATCTCTCGAATTCTGCCCTCGTGATCCTGTAGTTGTTTCTCCCTCTTTTTCTCAGCCTCTTTATTTTCCATCATTTGGTCTTCTATATCACTGATTCTCTCTTCTGCCTCATTTATCCTAGCAGTTAGTGCCCCCATTTTTGATTGCACCTCATCAATAGCCTTTTTGATTTCTACTTGGTTAGATTTTAGTTCTTTTATTTCTCCAGAAAGGGTTTCTCTAATAACTTCCACGCTTTTTTCAAGCCCAGCTAGTATCTTTAAAGTCATGATTCTGAACTCCAGGTCCGACATCGTACTAATGTCCGTATTGAGTAGGTCCCTGGCTGACGGTACTACCTCTTGTTCTTTTTGTTGAGGTGATTTTTTTCATCTTGTCATTTTGTCCAGAGGAGAATAGATGAATGAGAGAACAAAATGCTAACAGGTTTACAACGTCCCCAGCAAATATACTGTATACAAATCAGAAAAGACCTGAAACCAGGGGAAAAGAAAGGGAAAGAAAGAAAAAAGAAAGAGAAAAAAAAGAAAAAAGATAAAAACAAAAACAGAACAATACAAAAAAAGCAGAATATGATCAAATATGATCAGGCTAGTGCATAGATCAGTGCCACACACTAGATTTTGGGTGTATTTTGGTCTGTTAGAAAAAAGTGCCTCCTAAAATTTTAAAGGAAGAAAGACATATATGTACAAAATAAGGGTTGATACAATGAACGGATAGAAGATGACTGTAAAGATGAAAATTATAAAAGATTTTATAAAAGGACTTGATAAGTTGTTTGAAAAAAGAAAGAATAAAAAAAAAAAGAAAAAAAGGAGAGAATGTGATCAGGCAGGAGACTAAAACAGAGCCATACACTAGTGATTTAGGGTATATTTTGATCTGTTAGAAGAAACCGTATCTCAAAATTTTAAAGAGAGAAAAACTTATATATATATATATATATGCAAAAAATAAGGGTAACTACTATGAAGGGATAAAATATGACTCTAAAAATGAAAAATAAAAAATGTTTTTTTTTTTTTAAAGAGATTGATAAGATGTTGGTTGAAAAAGGGAAAAAGAAAAAAAAAACAGTTAACAAAAATTAACTTTGATGAACTAATGAATCACGGTAAAAAAGCCATGAATTCTATGTGCAGTATTCTCCTAGCGCTGGAGTTCTCCCGTTCTCCTTGATCGGTAAACTTGGTCTTGGCTTGCTGGCTGTTCCTGCTGATCTTCTGGGGGAGGGGCCTGTTGCTGTAGTTTCCAAACGTCTTTGCCGGAGGCTGAATTGCCCCGCCCTTGTCGGTCTGGGCTAAGCAAGCTGCTCGGGTTTGATCTCAGGAGCTTTTGTTCCCTGCAAGCTCTCCGTACAACCTTGGAGAACCAGGGCAAAAAATGGTGGCCTCCCAATCTCCACCTGGAGGAGCTGAGAACTCGGGGCCCCGCTCCTCAGTGCGCCCCCAGAGAAAAGCAGTCACTCCCTTGTCCCCGGTCTCCGGCCGCTCTCTGTGCTCACCCGGCCTGTGACCGAGCATTGCTATCTCTGGCCCCCGACCCCGTGTGGAGTCTCCAAACCCAGCAGATCCCTGCGGTGCGTTCCCGCGCCGCTCCTCCCCGGGAAGGAAGGGGAGTCTCCCCGGATCTGCTGCTTGTTGGGTCCCTGCTGGAGGAGCAGTGGCCCGACTGGGCCGCGGAGCAGTTTATGGCAACCCCGAGCTGAGAGCCCGCGCCTCAGCTCCGTCTCTGCAGCCAGCTTCCCCGCTCCGATACCTGGGAGCTCTGGCGCACTCAGGCTCCCCCAGTCTTTCTGTGACCCCAAGGGTCCTGAGACCACACCGTCCAGCGAGGGTTCCACCCCCTGCTTAGCCACTGGAGTGACGTCCCTCAGCGGAGCCAACTTCTAACAGTTCCGATTTTGTGCTCCGCGGCTCTAGCACTTGCCAGAAGTGGCCGGCGGAGGCCCCCTCCCCCGCCGTCTATCCTCCCAAATATCGCCTCGGATTCACTTCTCCGCACGTCCTACCTTCCAGTAAGTGGTCGCTTCTCTGTTCAGATAGTTGTTGCTACTCTCCTCTTTGATCTCCTGTTGAGTTCGTAGGTGTTCAGAATGGTTTGATCCCTATTCAGCTTAATTCCTGAGACCAGACGAAATCTAGGTCTCCTACTCCTCCGCCATCTTGCTCCCAACATTCTCTTGTCTTTTTTTTAAAAGAATTTATTTGAGAGAGAGAATGAGAGAGAGAGCATGAGAGGGGGGAGGGTCAGAGCTGAGTCAGAGCTGGGTCAGAGCTCCCTGCTGAGCAGGGAGCCCGATGAGGGACTCGATCCTGGGAACTCCAGGATCATGACCTGAGCTGAAGGCAGTCGCTTAACCAACTGAGCCACCCAGGCGCCCCACTTCTTGCCTTTTTAATAATAGTTCTAACAAGTGTGAGGTGAGGTGAAATCTCTTTGTGGTTTTGATTTCCACTTCCCTGATGATTAGTGATGTTAAGCACTTTTTCACTTACCTGTTGGCCATTTGTATATCTTCTCTGGAAAAATGTCTATTCAGATCCTCTGCCCATTTTTTAATCAGGTATGTTTTGCTATTGTTTGGTTTTTTGCTATTGCATTATAGTTCTTTATTTTGGATATTAACCCCTTACTGGTTGTATCACTTGTAAATGCCTTCTCCCATTCAGTAAGTTGCCTTTTCATTTTGTTGGTTTCTTTTGCTGTGCTGAAACTTTTTAGTTCGATGTCATCCCAGTTCTTTATTTTTGCTTTTGTTGTCAAATCCAAAAAAAAAAAAAAAAAAATCACTGCTAAGACTGATGTCAAGAGCTAACTACCTATTGTTTTCTTCTAGGAACTTCATTAGTTTCAGGTCTTAGGTTCGTCTTATGAGTTGATTTTTGTGTATGGCATAAGATAGTGATCCAATCTTTTTTTTTTTTTTTTTTTTGGGTATGTGACTGTCCTATTTTCCCAGAACCATTTATTGAAGACTGTCTTTTCTCCATTGTATATTGCTGGCTCCTTTGTTACAAACTGTATATATGTGGGTTTATTTCTGGGCTCTCTATTCTATTCCACTGACTTATGTGTCCGTTTTTATGGCAATACTGCACTTTTTTGAGTACTATAGCTTTGTAATACAGTTGAATCAGGAAATGATGCCTCCAGTTTTGTTCTTTCTCAAGATTGCTTTGGCTATTCAGGGTCTTTTGTGGTTCCATAAAAATTTTAGGATTGTTCTGTGAAAAATGCCATTGGAATTTGCACAGGGATTATATTCAATCAGTAGATTGCCTTGGGGTGTTTCCACTAAATGGTGAACACTGCATAGGAAAAATTGTAGAGGCTCTTCATGATATCTTCTTCCAGAGAGGATTTAATTTTCTCATAGCAGGCAAAGGACAAATTCTCTTAAACAGGTTTATCCCTTCTTTGCCCATATTTCTAAAGCATAGATTTTCTGAATTCTGAACTGTGCACTCTGAAATCCAAATTTCTGTTTCCCTAACATGGTGACATTTTCCAAAATATCTGCTTAACATTTGAACCTCTTAGCTGCTTTTTTCTGCTTGGGGTCTTTTTATCTGCTTCATTCATCTTATTCATGTACAATTTAGGAATCAGCAAATACTTTGAGAGCAAACTGTATAGGGGAGGAAAAAAGGATTCAATGTACTTCTCTCCAGATTCTTGGCCCCTCAAATCCTGAGTTCTTCGCTCACTCTACAGTTATGTCAAGCAGATGTCCAATTCTCTCCGCAATCCTGTCAGTTGTTGCTTAATATATTTTGAGACGACATCGTTAGGTGCAAAGGGATGTTCATAGTTATACCTTCTTGCTCTTTTTCTCACTATACAATGTCTTTTGTGGCCTCTTGATAGATTTTTACCTTGAATTATGGGGTCTGGTATTAAGAATGCCACTCCAGTTTTGCTTGTCTTGGCTTTGTGATTCCTTTTTGCCTAGTTTATATTCCAACCCTGTATTTTTTGTCTAAAGCAGTTTTTAAAAGATTTATTTGTAAGTAATCGCTACACCCAATTTGGTGCTTGAACTCATGACCCTGAGATCAAGAGTCCCATGTTCTACTGACTGAGCCAGCCACGCTCCCCTAAAGCAGTTTTTATAAACAGCATACTGTTAGGTTTTTTTAAAAAAATCTGAGATTAATTAATTGGCAAACAACCTGTTTACTGAGAATATTGTTAGGTTAGGCTTTTGAGGGACTGCCTCATTTTCTTTTAAATTTCTATTTGGTTCTTTTGACAAACCAGGTTTTTTTCTGATTTAAAAGTTTGCATTCTTTGTTTCTAAGGTGCTTGTCCTAAAGGCGACATTCATTTTGATATATTCCTACTGAATTGAGACTTTTTATATTAAATTTCTTTTTTAAGACAAATAGCACATTTAGACCCCCTTTTATCTTTTCCTACTCACACCCTACCATCCCTTTTATATATCAGTCTCCAGAATTTCAGTTCTAGGTTATTATACCTTCCTTGGTCCTTTTTAGACAAGAAAACTACTAGGATACTGCACACCATCACTTGCTACCTTTGTCCAAATACTCCTGGGTTTTCCTCCTCCCTTTTGAATCTTTTCTGAGTGTATTTTCAAAGGAAAGTCTCTGCATAAAATTCCCAAGTCTTGTACACCTGACACACTGCTGTCAGTGAATGGCCGTTTTGCCTGGGTGTAGTCTTAGCTTCAAGTTCTTCACCTTGTCCACAGCGCTGCTGCTGTTCACAGGTGGCCTGCTCGTTCTTCTGACAATTTTCAGAATCTGTCTTTGCCCTTGTGGTCTTACATGTCACTGTGTACCCAGGCCTGGAATTTTCCTTAGCTATTCTGAGGCTCCTTCTTTCTTAAAATCTCCTACTCCTGCTTTCTCCTTCCTTTTGGGGCTTCTGTTATTTGAATGTTTCCACTTCGGTTCCCAGTTTCTAAACTCAGGCTTTCTAATTTTATCTCAAGCTGGTTCCCAGTCCACTAATTTGTTCTACAGCTGCCCCACTTTCGCGGGGCGTCTCGCTCGCTTGTGCCCTTTATTTCAACTCTAATGTTTTACACCCACTATTTGCGTTTCTTTAATCAGCTGCTTTTAAGAATGATTATTACATTTGCCTTAAATTTTTATCCCATCTCTTCCAATAGCTTGGCTTCAGTTCAGTTTGTGTCTGTGGTCTTTTATGCTGGTTCTACTTCTCAGGCATCTAGTTCTTTGGCTGTGGATTCCAAATTTCCCTGCAGCCTTCAGCTCCAGGGCAGGGAACCCCAGGTGTCCAGAATAACTGCTGACCACTGTTCTCACCTCACCACATGATCTCTTTCGGCCAGAACTTCCATTTTAAACGCTAAGGAAGAAGTATCATGAAAGGAGAACTCTGTCTCCCCCGGTCGTAATCCACTCGCTCTAAGGTTTGGAAGGAGCAGGGGACCTGCACTTTAAGAAAGGAGGTCGACTCATTCAAACCAACCCTCCCACTGAAAACAACTAGAAAAACTGGACAGAATACTCAGTGCTCTGTGTGCCATTACAAGGTCCCAGCTTAGATGGCCCCTCTGGCATAGTCCTCTTGAAGGTGCTCAAAGGCAGGAATTTTGTCCCTCATCCAATGATCTGTGGCCTTTGCCTCCAGGCCCTATTGCTCCAAGCTGTAGGGGTCTTGTTGCCTTGACTTTTCACTCCTGTGTGTGAGTCATAGATTTATTGAAACTTTCCCTTGATTATTTTGCATTCTTTACAGAAACTCCTCAAAGATTCCAAAGCTAAGACACTGGGGCTTGGCCTAAAGAAGTGGTTAATGTGAGTCAAGGTCACCATCTTCAGCTTAAAGGTGATTTTGCTGAAGGTTAATAGGCAAGTGACGGGCAAGCTACACTACACAGTACTTAGAGTGCAACTCTTTCTTTTGGGGGTTCCAGCCACCTTTCCCTGCCACCTCCTGTTCTCTCTCCTCACTGCAGCTTTCATTCACAAAGGAAGCTGACAGACCATCTTGGGGGCTCTGGAGAGAAGGTGACACTCCTGATGTAGTCAGCAGTAAAAGGTGACCATGGGCAGGGATGGCAGTCCTTGCTGCCTGAGGTTATAATCTTCCCTGTATATGCCACAAAAGCTTCAAGCTTCTCCCTCTTCTGACCATCTGAGCCCCAAATGCTATCTGTGGCTGGGTGTTGTGTGTTCCAGTTACTTTGACCTTAGGCAAATCTCATTTCTGGCCCTGACTTCCACCACGGACAGTGCGGGGTTGGAGCAGATGGCCCTTTGGTAGGGTTCTGTGATGGAATGGCAGCTCCAGAATTCGAGAGGTAATACCTGCCCTGCGGCCATGTCCCACAGATCACCTTGCTCACCACAAGCTGGCAGCTGGTGTTGAGGGGCCTATGTGTAATGACTGGTGTTTCTTTCTTCAGAAAAATATTACTGGAGCCTACCAGGTTAGCAAGAAGCCTTCAAAGGCTGTGGTGAAGGTGATCAGAATTTCAGCCCCTGCCAGAGATGCTGTTTATAACTACAGTATCCAGACCCTGAACTCCACAGAGCTTGCTAAGAAGGAGCTGTATCGAGAGATGGCCAAGGTGAGTGAGAGGCCAAGAGAGGGAGGCAGGCAGGCAATGCTTATAACTCCAGACAGAAAAGTAATTGGCTAATCAATCCAGTGAGCTCTTTCTGCTTTTGACCATACTGCCTGGAGGTCAGCAGGGGATCTCTAGTGTGCACAAGAAAGCCAATCAGTGAGAGGAAGGAGACAAGGGACCAGGTACTGGGGGGAGAGGTGTTATGTTCCCACACTCTATGGGAATCCTCCACACACAAGGGTGAGCCGAGAGATCCTCAACATAGACTCTTATGTACCTGGCTGCAAACAACTGCAGGGTCCTCACCTCTAGAAAGCATTTCATTGCTGTCACCCCAAAGGAAAAGCCTTGGCAGGCTTCCAACATGTTACCTTTAGAGAAGGGATGCTCTGTCAAAGAGAACAGGAACGTGACCCTCACAGTTCAGTTATTCTGAATGGTCCAGCTATGTTGTCAGGAACTGTCATTATGCCCCAATGTGCCACTGTTTCCTACGCTTGCTTGGAGATCAGAGGGCCAGTCAGCCCCGTCCATGGCTGCTACCAGCCCTTCTATCCTCGTGTCTGCCCCTTGTCCAGGAGCCAAGGAAGAGATTCACGTACTCCCAGAAGTACCTCTCAGCCATGGTGGAGCCTCAGGACTCAGAGGAAGAGGAGAAGAAAGCCAAGAAGAAATCCTGCCAGGCCTGGCTCACAGCCAATGGATTCCAACTGACAGGTCTTCACAGAAGCCCTGAAAACAACCGTCACCTCAGACTGCCGCCCACTGGCACCGCCGCGGAGCTGAATGAGGTCCACAGGGTGGGGTGGGGTGGGGCCTCAGGTGGGGTGTCCGCAGGGCCCTCTGTCCTAACTTACTGGGGTGTTCGCCATGTAGGAGTGGAGGGAAAATGCCCGGTTTGCTACTGTGCTGGATCGAGAGAGGTGGAGCTGGGACCGGCGCCAGCAGGACTTTGACCTGTATAAAAAGCCACCGCTTTTCCTTGAGCTGCCCCCTCCTCCAGCACCAAGGCCTGCAACAGGTAACAGCGACCTCTGCAAGGCGGAGCCTCCTGACGCTGCGTGCAGTCAGGACTTCTACTGCTTCGCATCTCTGGCCTTTTTGTTTTACCTAAAGCTAGGAAGTTGAGTCAGAATAGGTCTGGCATTAATGTGCTGGGCCGGAACTCAGGAGCCCCGGATTCTAGCTCCAGCTGTAATACTAACTTGCTGTGTGACGTTGGGCAAGTCCCTTCACTGCTCCTGGTCCCTGGAACCCCACCAGATGGTTTGAGAGAGAGCACGTGCATGTGCGAGTGGGGGCAGGGCAGAAGGAATCCTCAAGCCGACTCCTTGCTGAGCGTGGAGCCTGACACAGGGCTTGAACCCACGACCCTGAGATCCTGGCCTAAGCCAAAATCAAGAGCTGCCTGCTTACCCGAATGAGCCACCCAGGCACCTCTCTGGGCCTGGTTTCTTAGCTATAAAACACCTAAGTTGGGAGATCAGTCTAAGGGCTTTCTGAGCCCCAACACACATTATGCATGTCTAGATGCCTGGCCAGCAGCTGGGGGCAGAGGCTCTGGGCACCTCTGGGACCTTCTAACTCCCTTCCTGCTCCATGATGTTGCCATTTCCATGTGGGGGAGGGAGGGAGTCTAGAAGCATGGGTCCCTCTCATCCTTCTGTTTATGAAGATGGGCCTCCAGATCATTTACAGGTTGACAGAGAACCCAAATTTGCTGGTTGCCAGGAACTTTGTTCAGGGAGAAAGAGAGAGGAGTTTATCTAGTGACAAGGTCTGCCAGAGAAACCTTTCTCAGAAAGCCAGAACAGATAAACAAAAATGCATTTCTTTCCTCCCCCAACCCCTGAGGGCAGCTGGTAACAGCTCCATGAAACAGGAGGAAGTGCCAACAAGCTGCTGAAATTTGTTTCCCCCACTGTCTGGCCCTTGCTGCCTCCCTTCAGAACAGGCTCCGGGCTCTGGGGTGGCGTGAAGGTCTCCTGCTACCTGTTGGCGTGGCCCGGCCCAGCAATGCCAGATTGCCTCCTTGGCCCAAGTGCCGCCGCTGGGCTCCACCGCAGGCCTTCCCAGCCTGTGCTCCCTGGACATGTCCGGCAGCCTGTACCCGCTGACAGCACACCACAGATGTGCGCTGGGGCCTCTCCTCCTCACCATGTTTAAAGAAAACTCGGAAATGGCAGCTAGGAAAGGGAGATTTGAACCAGGGGTGCCCATGCCACAGGGCCTACAGTGAAGCCCCCTTTCCCAAAGGGCATGGGGTCTGGACAGCTGCTTCCCAAGCTTCCCTGGCACTATACCAGATTCGTACTCTCCATTTTGTACACAGTACTTCCTTGCCGACAAAATACTTTAAGACCTTCAGGTTTCACTGGAAAGTTACCTCCAATGTCACAAGATTCGTCACCTTTTACCTTTTGAAGATTAGTTACCCAGTCCCTGGCAGAGTGCTCAGGCCAGCCCAGGTGTCTGCACAGCAGACCGACCAGTACTTGAAGGAAAAGGAAAGAGCCTGGCCTTCTCCTCCCACCTCAAGACAACAGCTGTAGTAGGTTTTCTGGAGCCCCAAACGGCCCAGAAAGGAGCCTAGAAAAACGCAAAGGCCTATTAGTGCCACCTTAAGATTCCGCATTGTCCCCCCTTCAGGAGTGGAGGCTAAGCTCTGTACAGACAGCAGAGAAAGGCCCCCGGCAGGAAAAGCGTGTGCTGTCATGTACCAGACTGTGCCGTTTTCACCCAGCACCTGAGAAGGACCAGAGACGGGCTTGATAATCCCCAGGGCACTGTGGCCTGGCCTGGGCACCGGCTCCTCAGCATGCAGGGCCCTCTTCCTGCAGGGAGAAGACAAAGCGCACTGGAGGCCATCCTCAGAGGGCGGATCTCAGGGTTCTGAGGAGGAACAGGATCAGTACAGCACAAACGCTAGAAGGGTAAACACAAACTTGTGCATTTTATATTTTTGGTTATTAAGTGCATCTGTTCCATGTACACAGTTTGTAGGCCGTTTCTTGGAGAACGCAGTCTACAAGAATGTGTGGTCTAGCAGAAGTGGCTATCCATGTCCCTGCCAGTCTCCTGCCACAGAGGCAGCAACATGAGCCCACTGCCACTGTGACATCTAAACTAGCGGAAGCCCCTCAAATCCCAGGTGTCACCAACTGCATTTTCTCGGTCTCTTCAGCACCTGGGACCAGGTCATGCAGCAGTGCCTGCAGGGCAAAGTGTGAGGAGGCACCCTCAGGCCAGGAAAAAGCCCCTCTGGTGTACAGGGGGAAGAAATGGCTCCACCTTCCGGAGAAAGTTGTCCATCGATGGGCCATGGCCTGGGGGCAGCAGGGAACACTGTCCCTTTACTTCAGGACGTCCTGTCCAGAGGGTGGGCACAGACGTAGGCTTGCTTCTCGAGGACCTGCTGGGACACTTTCTTAATCTGCTCATCTAGATTTTCTGGAGAATCTGGGAGGAAAAAAGAATAGGCTTGTGAGGACCGAGTACTGCTGGGGCTACTGTGTCTCTGTTTTGTTTCAAACAAAGTTGGCCCACCCACTGTGAAGGAACCCTAAAGGTAACTCTCCTCCTCCACACCCCTAGGAGGTGATTCTGGCTGCAGGGAGAAAGAGGGATGGGGCTTCATCCTGAAAAACAAAGGGCTCATCCTACTAATCCCTGAGAACTCTGGATCTTGTGGGAGCAGGGGCTGGAGAAGGACCCTCTTGCCAGTCAAGCCTACAAGAGGAGCAACCATGCCTTCCCGCCACAGCACGGAACAGACACGCCAGCACCCAGAGCCAGGAGCTGCACACAACTGTGTGTTCCTCTCCTCCATCACTTGACAACAGGGCTGGTCTCCACAGCAGGGGCAACATGACATGGAGCCCTGGAGCCAAATCGACTCTAAGGGTCAGAAGACGAATCTGAGCCAGGTGTTCTCAGACATGGCCAAGGGGCTAAGGTAGAGGAGGAGCATTCCAGACAAGCAGCCCTATGAGCCAAGCCCCTGCAGAGGCTAGGGCCAAAGCCTGGGACATATGCTAGGAGGGCAGCTGCCAGACTCAGGCCAGGCACGTTGGGCCACACCTGTGGGAGCTCTGACAGTCTTCACCTGCAGGTACATGCTCCTATCTGGCAGGCCTGCTGTAGGTGCACCCGACCCTACCAGCCATCACTCAAAGGAGAGCTTGGTGAGCAGCCAGCAGGCCCTGGGAGGCTGGCCCTCAACAGTCACCTGGACTCAGGCCCACACCTCCCTCCCAAGGCCACCCCTACTCACACTTATCCAGCTGGGACAGGGTGAAGAGATTCTGGTAGTAAGCTTCTGCACAGAAGATGTTGGCCAGCAGAACCTGCCACAACCAAGACATGTTATTAAGTGCCATCTGTTCCATGTACACAGTTTGTAGGCCGTTTCTTGGAGAATGCAGTCTACAAGAGGATGACGTAGGGCAACCCTCCACCTCCCCCGGTGTGTGAGTTTTAAGGAACCCAGCCAAACTCAGAATCTTGGCTGGGGTCAAAAGGCCTGGCTCAGGAATCAGACTCTTAGGTTCTAATTCCAGCCCTGACCCAATTAGCTCTGTCCCCAAGAGCAAATTACTCAACACTTCTGAGCCTCAGTTTCCTCTATGGCAGGAAGGCCATCATAATCCTAATGCCCACAGGCTGTTGTGGGACAATGCACGTAAAGACCCAGCACACAGTAGGCAGTCAGTGACTGCATCCAGCCCCTCAGGCAGGATAAGGAAGGCAGACGGGGTGAGGGCACAAGGTTTGGGACCCCATCACTCACCTACCCTCTTCCCTCAGGTAGAAAGACAAAAGAGAGTGGCCCCATGTCCTGAGCAGCCCAGACCTTCTCATCGGAGCTGACCACCAATGCTGGCCATGGCCACAACTCAGCCAACCTGCCTGCCTCCTCGGACCATGCCTGGGTCAAGGCCCTTGACTTGCCCATGCCACCCACTGACCCCCTCCCCCAACCACAGGCTTCATTAAAGTGCAGGGGATGAAGCCAGCAGAGAGGCTCACCTCGTGGTCGTGATTTCGGATCCCCACGCGGATCGAGCGGCTGGCCCTCGACAGCACGGCTGTCATGCCATACAGGTTAATGAGGATGTTGGCGACCCGCTTCAGGACCATCTGCTCCTCCACGATGGTCTGTGAACAGAGCCCAGGGTGGAGACTCGGAACCCAGGGCCTCCCTGCCTGGGCACATCTTCAGCCATCTCCAAGACTCATTTCATGCCTCAGTAAAGGGGGGCTGACACTGCCTCTCCTGTTGGCTCACTGGCTGCCTTGTTTTCCCTTCTGTCTAGATTTGGGCATGGGTCAAGCCAAGGCCAGGTCCCAGAAACCTGGCTGAGACCACTGGCTGTTGCTTACTGTGCTTCATGTCACCCTGAGCAGCAACAGCCTCACAGAGCAGGGCCCTAGATTTGGGCCCAGGCAGGGCGGCCCTCCCTACTCCAAAGAACCTCTCTTTACCGGGAAGGCACCCACCCAAGTGGCCCCCGGGAATAGGCAGCCCCACCCCACCCCTTCATGGTGACCAAGATTTCTTTCTAGGCCTGGTCCCAAAGGCAGACACTTGGGAAAATACCCCATCTCCCTGACCCTGAAGTCGGCCTGCCATCCCCAGATCTGGCAGGGGCCCGGGTACCTTGCCAAAGCGAAGTAGCAGCGTCTCCACAGTGCGGCCAAAGTAATACACGTTCTCCTCAAGCTTGCTGGCACTGTCCTAAGTATGCCAGGGGAAAGACCACTTAGTGACACTTCCCCACGGTGCCCATCCCACCCGGCTGGGGCTCTGGGGCCCAGGATCTGCCACCAGTCTGGGTCATCCTCCCCAACACCCTGGTCACAGCCCTCTGGAAGGGGATATCCATCAGGAGGGCCCCACATGGGGGAGTATGCCACGTGTGCCCACTCACTGCGACACTGGGGTGCACCGCTCCCAGCTTCCCTGTCAACCCCAGATCCACGGTTCGGCCCAGGGAGTCTCGCAGCCTCTGGCCGACGGTCTCAAGAATAGTGGTCACGTTGCCCCGTTTAAGCTCGCTGCAGAAAGCCCACGGCCCTGTGACCTCAGGCCCCAATGCTGGTTCCCATTGCCCAGCAACACCCGTTCCCTCTGACTATCCAAGGCATTCAAGGGACCAACTCAGGACCCAGGTGCTGCCCTGCCCCGGGCCTGCTGGATGCCCAAGACCTCCCCGCCTGTCAGAGAACAGCTGGTCTCTGAGGTAGAGCCACACAGAGCACTCAGTCACAGTCACAGCCAGCCCCCAGGGGGTGCCCTGGGGTGAAGGAGTCTGCAAAATGCTCTGAGCAGCCCATACTGGGCTCCAGCAGTGATTTCTAAGTGCTCCAGGCCCCTGATGGGGGGCAAGAGGAGCAAGAGAGTGAGAGAAGAGAATAGTCTCGTGTTAGCCTTTGAGCCCAGCGCCTGTTGGAGGGATGGCTCTCACCAGGTTCTGAAGGGAGCGCTCACTTCCCCCTGCAGCAGGGGGAGACGGGAGCTGCTGGGGGAGAACAGTGAGGCAGCTGGCCCCACTTATCACTAGCAGATGAAGGCCAAGCTCTAGAGCCTGGCTTTTAAGGCTCTGGTCCCCTTCCCTCCCTCCAGCCAGCCTCTGACTACATGGCTTCATGGCCCCCGTCCCAGGACAGGGATCCCCTTCTTGCCGCCCCAGGATGGACCTCTCATGGGCCCATGGGGTTGGCACCTACTTGATCCTTGCAGTCAGGATGCGGCCGGCATGCTGCAGGCCTGTCAGGGCAATGTACATCCGGAGAATCTCGTTGGTTCCCTGTGGCCAGATCGGTATGGAGGTCAAGCTGGCCCCATTGGGATGGCCCTGTTTGTGCTGTGCATGTAATTGGGTTGGCCACCCCACTGCCCACTTGCCAGTGCCACGGAAGCTGCCGCTTTGGAAGCAGCCTCACACTGGGAGCAGGGCTGTGACCCGAGGGTGAGGGCAACACGCTGGCTACCACCTCCACAGGGATGAGCAGGGGGCTGACCAGACAGCCGTGGCCTCCCTCAGGGTCTACCACCTCTCTATGACCAACCATACAGGACTCATTCCTTTTTCCAAGCCTCCAATTCGGCTTCTTTAAAATGGGAGAAACCACCTTCCCCAGGAGGGAGGGGTGCTGGTGCCCAGGAGCAGCAAATGCTGGGTGGGTGCCACCAGATTCCTCAGGGCAACAACTGGCCACTGAGGACGAGAGCTGGCAGCTCCCTAGTGCCAGGTATCCATACCCAGAGGGCCACCTCTCCCCTGCTGCTGTACCTGGCACACACTGCTCACCACCTGGGATTATGTCCGAGAGGTGGGCCACACCTCTGCCCGACATGCACAGTGGTGCTGCAGGTCACAGGGCCAGCACTGGGCACTGAAGCCTGCAGCCAGGCTGGGCTGTGGACAGGAGACTCCCATGGGAGAGAAGAAGAGCTTGGAGGCCTGCAGGCTAAGGTGTGCCCCATCCTGCACAGTCTCCAGACCGGGGCATTTGCTTCATACTGAGGGCTCCGTGGCCCTCCGTGCCCCACCCAGTCAGGACCAAATTCAACCAACCAAGGGGAAACGGCCTTAGAAGAAGCAGTCCTGGGGCAGCAGGAATGGGACATGTCCCCATGCCCTTGGGAAAGTGCCCCTTCTGCCCTCAGGCTGGTCACATCATATCCTGTCTGTCTCTAAGGAAGAGGACCAAGGGCTGGGATGCTGGGGGGCATACCAAGAACAAGAACAGCCATGAGTCCTTCCCCCTGGGTTGGGGCGCCCAGGAGCTGGGCCCCACCTACATGAGATCTGAAGGTGCCTTTCAGAAACCACACTGGTTGCTCAGGCTCTAAGCCTCGTCTACGGGCCTGCCTCCTACACACCCTACGACCATCCTAAAATTCCAACTGTCTCTCTCTACAGCCTCTGAAGTCAACCCTTCTCTTCTGCAGCATGCACCTAGCCTCTGCAAACCGCCCCCCCCAACCACGTCAGCCCCTGGGGAATTTCCCAGAATGGGAATGCATTCAAGTCATTCCCTGCTCAGAAACCTCTGATGGCTTCCAGTGCCTGCACAGTAAGATCCAAATTCTTCTGCTTATTGGTCAAGGTCCTCCATAGCCTGGCTACTTGTCTCCCCTTCTCATCTACCCTCTGCCCCCACCCCATCAACTTTTCTACCACCTGCCCCAGCTCCCCCCTACTAGGACTATTCACTGCTCTCACAAAGACTTGCTCATTCTACCCAGCGCTGGCAGGTAAGGCCCGATCGGGCCTGGCACATTCCATCTCCCTGTCCTTGGCCCAAACCACCCCCCGCTTGGCCAGGCCACAGTTGTTTCTGCCCCCAAAGGCCAAATGCACTTGCTTCCTGAGACTCCAGCCCACTGTAGGGGGAGGTGCCGCTCAGGCCCTCACTGTGAGGGTATTCCACAGTCCACCCCGGTCAGCCAGGCCATTCAGACCGCAAGCTCCCCAAAAGCTTCTCTGTGGTCCCAACCCCCCTTTTCTTACCCCACCCGGGGTCTCCCCCTCACTGAATTCCCTTTTTAGGCTTGTGAACCCATGGAGGGGGGCAGCAATTAGAGAGAGAGGTGTCAGGGCGGGGGAAGCCTGTAGAGAGGACGCTGCTGAGTTGCCTCCATATCCTGAGGAGGAAAGCCAGACCCAGAATGAGCCCTGGAGGCACAACCGGGCCTCCTGTGGGATCTCTGCTTGTCCCACCACCGCCAATGGAAGTGCAGACTCAGCAGAAAGGGCCCTCACTTGGCCCCTCAGCCTCCCCTCCACCCCTGGGAAATGGGGCTATGCAGAGGTGTGAGGAGGGACAGACGAGAGCCCTTGGGGTGGGTGGCGGGAATGTTGGGCGTTCACCTCGAAGATGAGCAGGATGCGGCTGTCACGCAGGAAGCGCTCGTACGGGTAGTCCTTCACGTAGCCCGAGCCCCCGAGGATCTGCAGTGCCTCGCTCACGCACTGCCAGGCGCCCTCTGAGCTGAACACCTGCCACAGAGGCAGGACCCGGTTAGCACAGGGGTGACAGTGCTGGGTGCCTTTCACAAGGGGGGGCTTCAGCCAGGGTAGGTTGCCTGGGGACGGAGTGGGAGGCTCGGCGTGGAGAACCTGGCTCTAGGACGAGACTGACCCAGGTAGCAGCCCTGTCACAGTCTCACTGGGTGGCCTCAGGCACGTCCTTTTCTTCCTGGACCACAGTGATCAGTCGTGGCTCCCCATCTACCGTGACTCTTCCTACCTCTTGAGGCTTCCTTGGGGTGGAAGGGCCCACTCCATACCTTCCACATGGAGAAAACTCCTGTCCTTTTAAAACCCATCTCAGACTCCCTCTCCAGGAGGCCTGACGCTGCCCACCCAGCCCCATTCACCCACAGCTCACTCCTCTGCATATGAACTGCTTGGCTTGACACCTGGCTGTGGGTGACACACAAAAGTGGAAGGCCGTCCACCCACAATAAAGTCCTTCTCAAGAAAGCTCAGCTGCTATTGCATACTGATGGGAAACTATAACATGGCCTATATTTTCTCCATCTGCTATCAACTAGTAACAACTTGGCACAAACTGTGCTGGGGAGACACTGTCCTGTCCCTATCAACACACTCGACTGGGCACTGTTCCTTGCTGTTTCTCCTGTGCCATGCTGGCCTCCCCAGCTGTGTCCTAGGGCCATGCCTGGCACATGGTGGGGATGTCATAAATACTGGATCAATGATAAAATGACCTATAAGCTTACAAGAAGAGGAAGATGGCAGGGAACACTGGGTCTGAAAGGCTGCAGCTAAGGAACTATTCTGGGTCTCTCAGGCTGGGCAGGGATTACCTTCACCATGGCAGCCTCGATGGAGCAGTCAGGAAACCCTGGTTGGTCCAGCATCCCCGCAGTGAGGTAGGCCATGCTTTCCATTACATAAGCCTTCTGAGCCATCAGGGCAAACTTCTCCTGGGGTGTTCAGAAAAAAACACAATCAAGAAACAATTTGCATGTGCTGAGACCCAGATGTGCCAGCCAGCAGAGAAGGTAATGAAGTCCAGAGCCTCAATGCCCAAGAGCACCAAGCCCCAGCATTCATGACAGCGAGCCACATTAAATAAAGCCTTATCCTGTCTTCTTCCCAATCACTGCACGGCAGTCACCAGCACAGACCACAAAGGCACATTTCTCATGCCCACACGTGAAACCAATATATGCGGCACCCGTAACCTTCAGTACCTGAATTAGTCCAAATTCACTGAGGTTCTTGTTGAACTGTTTCCTCGAGCAGGCATATGCAGCAGTCATTTCTGAAGAGCAGAGTCATTAAAAAGAACCATTTTCTGGCTATCCGAAAACAATTTCCTAAGGCTATCATCATTACTCTACCAATACTCAGGCAGGAACTATGAGAAACAGGTCTGCTGAGACCAAACACCCTGCAAGACAGCGCTGCCCCTTCCTAGCATATCTGGTCAGACAGGCCTGAACCTGACACTTTTCCTTACCAGATGATAGGCCGGGCCAACAACTACCATCCCTGAACATCACCACTGACCTCACAGCATTGCTGCCAAGGCTGCCAGAGCTGCAGGTGTAAGTAAGGCACCTAGCACGGAGCCAGGGCCCTGGAAGCACCCGAAAGGAGGAGCAGGCTCATGCCTGTCACAGCTGTCCATCACTAGAGCAGGAGGGCAGCCTGTCGTGTATAAAGCTGTACCAGGTGCCCAAGAGAATATGGCAGCCTCCCAGTGGTCAGCGGCAAATGCCAGCCCCTCCCCCTGCAGTCAGCCTTCTCAAGAGTCTACCTCCTTTGGGGGCAGGCCGACCATGAGAGCCCCCATTAAGCTCTGGCATGAAGGAGTTTTCCTGATGGGGAAGCAGAGGCCCAGGGCACTTAGGCCTGATGGGGAAGTTTTCCTGATGGGGAAGCCCAGGCTCAGCTTAGCAAAGTGAGCCGAGGCCTGAGTTTGGAGTCTGACAGGATCAGCTTTTAGGCCCAAATGAGTAGCCTTGGACAAATCACTTAGCCTCTCTGAGCCTCAGGCTCCTCATCTATGAAATGGAGATAAGAGATGAAAACAAAGCCTCCCTGTCCCCACCTGGCCCTGAACTCTGAGGAACTTCATAAGCACTAGACCAGCGGCCCCCCCCCCCAACCAGGGCCCCTTTCACTGCAGTCGCCTCCACAAAGCTAAGATGATAATGACATCCATGCCCAACAAAACCCCACAGGGCTGTTCTAAGTTCACTGACAAAACATTCTAGGTTTCAGGTATGCTAACAGAAAAAACAAAGGGAAGATCCTGAAGCTAAGTGATCGGAGTTCCACTCCTCACCCACCGAGTCTCCCACTGAATTAGCACTGATGTCTTGCTCACATCTGAATGTTTGTGAAGTAGCTCTGTTCTTAGTGGTCAGAGCAGCAACCCCTCTTGACCTCTGATGGTCCGCTCCCCCATTCCCTGACTCTGTGAGTAGGTAAAACAGGAGTGTGAAAAGGGAACATTAACCACTTGGGGGCAGATTGACCACATTTTTTGGTCTAAACCAAAGTCCGCATCTTAAACTGCAGCTGGGCTCTCTGTCCATCTGAAGGCCTGGCTCAGCAGCAGCCTGTGTAAGGACATCGTAGAGCCTCCGGGGTGGAGTGGGGGCTGCAGGGGCAAGACTGGGCCACAAAAGGCTCCTGTCCCTGACTTACCTACCAATCAATTTCTTGAGCATCCCGGCCACAGTGCTGCCCATGCTGAACCGCCCATTGTTGAGGATGTTCATGGCTACCTGTAGGGAGAGAGGGAGCGGCTCACTGCCACTGCACTCCCAAAGTGTCCTGCTCACCCCTGCTGTGCTGGGAAAAGCCCAAAGGACCTGGAGGTGACAGACCACAGCACTGCTTGTCTATTTTTACCAGATGGTTTCTTGAGGACAAAAGGTAAGTCTCTAGAGAATTCTGTGCCCACATCTGGGAAAGTTAATCATCCTGCCAATCCCCACCAGGCTGGGAGACAGTGTGGTCCCAACACATCACAATAAGGTGACTCAGTCACAAACATCCTTGGAGTCACCTCCTGATAAAGGAACTGGACAACATTATTCCAGTAGAACAGGCCAATTCTTAGTCCTCAGAGGAGGGGCAGAAACTAAGACCTACGGGGTACACCCTGCAAGCTACCAAGACTTTCCCACCAGCATGACCCTCCCGAAGGACAGCAGTGACCCGCCAAGCCCCTCCCACACCCGTGATGCCCAACTAGGAGGCCTCAATGACAGGCTGGGGCTGAGGGCAGAAAGGAGTCTGTGAACACCAGTTTTCCTAAAAGCGCAACTCCAAGCGTATTACAGCTTTTCACTGAATGCTTATGTGTGACTTGGATGAATAAATTATGCAACTGATTCTGAATTTATGATCACTTGTTAACCTGAACGGGAGAATCTCAAAGCAGACATTGTGAGGCTGGAAGCTGCTCCAACGACTGGTGGGGGGGAAGGTGAGTGCAGATTTCACCTACTGAGTCCTAGGGGACTGGGGAATGCAGGAACAAGGCCCGGCCTTGGGGGCTGAATGAGGGAGCAGGCACAGTTATATCCCACCACAGTGTGACACCCAGATCCTGGCCTGCCTCTTCTCGGGGCTGTGCCTCTGATCTCAGACTGCCTGAGTCTCAGGCCTCGGGTGTGCACTGGTCTCGGGACCTGCCAGGACTATGAGGAGCAAGTGAATTCTCCCACTTCATCCCCTCTGCCCACATGGGCTTGCAAAAGCCAGTTCATGGTTTTATGAAAGCAATCCATTTTACGGCCCCTTCAGAATTTCTTCTTACACTCATTAAAAAAAAAAGAGACAGAAAGAAAAAAGGATTTGAGACTAGATCTCATTCCCCAGAGGATCTTAATAGATTTTGCCCTTTTTCAAGACGGGCTCCTGAGCTCAAATATTAACCCTCCTCAACCATGGGGCCTCCCCTCCTGCCTATGAGGCACCTGCCCGCTTGACCAGCTTCTCTCCCACAGATGTCTCCTTACAACGGCATTCTACATCACACTTTGCCAGAAGTGACACACAATCCATGCTTCCAACAGCCCCTGCCCGGCAGTTCACTGACTGCCTCCATACCTCAAAGGTCTATCGATAAAACCTCTGACTGGGTGCCTGGGTGGCTCAGTCGTTAAGCGTCTGCCTTTGGCTCAGGTCATGATCCTGGGGTCCTGGGATCGAGCCCCGCATTGGGCTCCCTGCTCCGCAGGAAGCCTGCTTCTCCCTCTCCCACTCCCCCTGCTGCTGTTCCCTCTCTCGCTGTGTCTCTCTCTGTCAAATAAATAAATAAAATCTTTAAAAAAACAAAAACAAAAAACCTCTGACTACCCAGGAGTCTACCCTTTTTTTCCCACTTTAGCCAGGCGATTTTCACCTGGCCTCTGATCATTTTGTGGTCTCCGGGCACTCACTTTTTAGCATTTAGGTCAACGGGCAAGCAATCCTACTAGTAACAAAGAAAGGGCTTTGGAAATCTATTTTCTTTTGCATACTAAAATAATTGTTTTTACATCTAATACAATGGGGAAAATGTCTCAATGCAGTGTGGAAAGGACTAGGGCAAGGGCCACTCCCATATAGGAACAAGCCCAACTCTCCACAGGTAACCCGGCAGCAGCGGCCAACTGAAAATGTTTGTGCCCTCTGACCTGGAAAGCCTACTGCTGGGTGTTTAAGGTGTGGAAATAATCAGACAAGTGCGCACAGATACAAGCAAGGAGACAGCCCACGCAATACGGTTCAGTGTTAAATGCCCGACCCCAGGAACCTGGGAACATCAAATGTGCCACCACCAGAGAAATACTCTGCAGGGTTAAATATTAGCAACATACATTTACTAGCATGAGAGAGTACTAGGATTTCTTGATAAGTGAAAAAATACAGGCTATATTACACAAATAGTATTACCAAATGTTTAAGAGACATATGCTCTTTAAAAAGGTCTAGAAAAGGGCACCTGGGTGGCTCAGTCAGTTAAGTGTCCGACTCTTAATCTCAGCTCAGGTCGTGATCTCAGGGTTGTAGGTTCAAGCCCCATGCTGGACTCCATGCTGGAGTGGAGCCTACTTTAAATAGCTTAAATAAATAAATAAAGAGGTCTAGAAAGATGAGCACCCAAACTGAACGATGCATAGCAACTCTCTTAGAATCGAGCTTCAGCTAATTTCATTTTTTCCATCTATATTCTCATCTGTATATAACATCTGAGTTACACAAATAATAAACATACCACTGTGCACACACTGCTACCTTTTTGTCCTTTCACCTCTTAAGTCATTTGGTCCACATTCACCAAGCAGCCTCTAGCCAGGGGCTTTGGCTGAACGCATTTATCAGATTCTCATTAATACCCAGGAAGGGAGAAAGGTATTGCTGTGATCCCTGCTTCACAGCCAAGGTGGGTGGGGCTCCCCAGAGCGAAGATACTTGCCCAGGTCACCTGGTAAAGGCTGGGAAACAATAAAGACAGCCAGATGGCAAAGGAGGGGGGCCTGGGTGCCTCAGTGGGAGTGTGCGATTCTTGATTTCAGGGTCATGAGTTCAACCCCACATTGGGTGCAGAGATTACTAATAAATAAGCTTTAAAAAAAATGGGCAAAGGATCTGAAAATACATTTCTCTAAAGAAGATGTATCAATGGCCAATAAGCACATGAAAAGATGCTCAACCTGATCACTCATTAGGAAAATCTAAGTCAAACCACAATGAGATACCACTTCACACCCTCCGGGATGGCTATAATTTTAAAAATGCCTAATAACAAGTATTGGTAAGGATGTGGAGAAACTAGACCCTCCTACGCTGCTGCTGGCAAAGGTAAGTGGTGCAGCCACTATGGAAAACAGTCTGGCAGTTCCTCAAAAAGAACATACCGTCACCGTATGACCCAGCAATGCTCCTTCTAGGTATACATAACCAAAAGAACCGAAAACATACTGTTCACACAAAGACTTGTATATGGATGTTCATAGGAGCATTATTGATAAAAGTCCCAATGTGGAAACAGTCCAAATGTCCATGAGCTCACGAATGGACAAATGTGGTGTGTCCCTACAATGGAATATTATTCAGCTACAGAAAGGAATGACAAGTGCTACAGCATGGATAAACCTTGAAAACATTATGCTAAGTGAAAGAAGCCAGACACAAAAGGTCGTATATGGGTTCCATTTACATGGAATGTTCAAAATAGGCAAATCCATAGAAACAGAAGTAAAGTAGCGATTACCAAAGACTGGGAAAGGGGAAATGAGAAGATATGGCATTTCCTTCTGGGGTGATGAAAATGTTCCAGAATTAGACCACGGTGATGGTTGTACAACACAGCGAATATACTAACACCCACGTGTACATTTGAAAATTAGTAAGTTTATGTGATATGAGTTTTAGGTCAATTAAAAAATAATAAATCTGACTCCAAGACAGGACCCATGGCTGTGCACTCAGAGAGACTGAGCTTCCTCAGTGCCCACTGGCCTGCTTTCTTTCACTTGCTGGAGAGAGGAATCCTATCCCTACTTGACGCAAGGGAAGCCTCGCAGTACCACACACTCCCTCTTCTGGGACCCGCCTTCTCCATCTGCTGATTTCCTGTCGGAGGACTACACACAGTCACCTGGCAAGCACACGCTGGTTGGCTACAAGCAGGGATGGGATAGGGGGAGGGGGGCCAACAAGCTACTCCATGAACCCGCGCGGCCCTCATGGGGGCTGCTGTCATGACGCACCTTAAACCCGCCTCCGACTTCTCCAAGGACATTCTCGATGGGCACCTTGGTGTTTTCAAAATGCACCTCACAAGCTGAAAAAGATGAAATTGAAGGCCTTACCTGATGAATGCAGAGCACTCGCACTGGACCCATAGGCATGAAATATAATTCATTCATTCGTTCACTCATTCTCCAGCTACTGAAAGAATAGTACAGAAACAAGGTTCCTGTCCACGTGGAGCCCCTACTTTGCTAGGGACATGATGATGTT